>NW_012116944.1:87232-105212 GCF_000951035.1 Colobus angolensis palliatus
TGGGTTCAAGCGATTCTCCTGCCTCAGCCTCCTGAGTAGCCGGGACTACAGGCACCCACCACCATGCCCGGCTGATTTTTGTATTTTTAGTAGAGAGAGGATTTCACCATGTTAACCAGGGTGGTCTTGATCTCTTGACCTCGTGATTTGCCTGCCTCAGCCTCCCAAAGTGCTGAGATTACAGGCGTGAGCCACCGCCCCCGGCCCCCAGACCCTTCAGGTTTCTGTTTAGCTCATTTCAGGAAAGTCTTTCCCATTTTCCCAGCCCCATAATGCTAATTAATATCAACTGGCTTGTTAACTCACGGTCCTGTTGATAGCCAAGAGTAAGTATATAGAGGATCTCTGTCATAGTGGTGGGACATGTGCTGAGATAGAAACACCTATCAAGGCATATTTGTCAGTCTCGTCTACATGCAGATTTCTAATTTTAAAATGATTTATGTAGTTCATTTTTTCAACAAGATCACAATGGCTTCGTTTCTTTATAGACTAAAATGTTTTGCTAAGAATGGCCTCCTATTTCTTTCCACCGAATTCTTCCCCTCTTTAAAGCTAGCATGATTATTTGGTACATGTTGAAGGAAGATACTTTGCAATGGTTGGTCTCTTGTCATTTTTAGTTTGCTCTGCATCAATTCACTGACCAATCAGAGACGTAATATAGACCCTAAATCAGAACCATTTTGAGACTTGAGTTCTCTATCTCTTTTTACTGACTCCTCTTCATCTAATAATAAAAGCAGTTATACTTGTATTTAGTGCTTCAGAGAAGATGCAGAATCCCCAGTAGTGTTGGTAATAACAATACTCTGATTGCCAGAATGTTACTCTAACTGTGCCCCTCCCAACTTCTAGCCTTCCTAGCAGGTTGCCACCGCCTGCATCCTCAGAGAATCCCATTACCACAGCATTACTTGTAAAGCTACACCTTAACTCTAAGATGCGCATGGTCATCTTAGTGTCTGTCACACTTAGCATACTTAGCAAACTTCCTGGTGCATGTTAAATGCCTAAGAAGATATACTTCTTAATATTACATTTGTCAAAACATCTTAGTTTACTTGACTTTATACTGGTCCTATGGTAATGTAATTTTTCCACTGAAGTTAATGGCATCCGGTTTATGTACAAGAATAAGGAAGTGTTTATGCTCAGGTAGATGAAGTGTTTTCAAGGCACTTCCAGTCTGTCAATTGTTAAATTTTTACTGCCTGGGAAGGTGTCAGGGGACACTTGGATGTACTATTATATCAGCCCATGCTTTCCCAGAAGTGTAACTGGTTCTGTTTCTCAGGTTAAATACTAAGAAAAAAGAATTATTGATACTGACTTTTGCTTTTGATTATATTTCCAGGAATGTGATTGTCCAAAGTTAAAAATAAATCCTTGAATAAAATATTAAATATTTCAAAGTCGTAGAATAGTCTCTCTGAAAAAGAAATTCTAAAACAATACTTCCTCCTTGAGTTCTAAAATAGATATGTTGACAAGAACATGAGAAATAGTGAAGAAGACCCTGGGATTCTACATTAGTTGAAACTAGCCTGAAAATGTTTCTTCATGTCATATAAAAATATATCAATTTTTTCATTTTTGTCAAAAAGATTACAAGTTAATTGGAAATATTTATTTAGATTAAAAGAAGGACCAGTAATCAAGAAATGCCACTAGCCTTCAAAACGCGAGAGAGTATCTTTGAAGGAAAGAATGTTTTTTACAGTTGCAAAGCATTTTGAGAACATGGAGGGAGCATCTTTTGTTCTATTTTTCTCCCTCTCCTAATGTTTATACACTACATTGTAAACCTCATTTCCCTTGCCAAATTAGACATCTAAAAGTATTATGGCAAAAATCACAATTATTGTTGCACCAACCTAATAAATGTCATATGCCTCGTTCTGTTGAAGAGTCTACAAAATAGGCTCAGGACAGTTTTATTTTAGTTAATTGCTATGTGGTTCCAAGTGCTAATGGTCAGAATCTTGTCTGCTTTTTCTCCTACTTTGTCTTAATGTATGTTAGTAATGCTCACATCTAATTTTTTTTTTTTAATAGCTCTTCATCAGTTAGGCACAAAATTACTCTATAGCTGTCAACTACAACCATCTTTAATTACCCTCCTTCCTCAAAGGAAAGATAAAGATAAAAGAAATTATTAGTGTTTTGTAAATTGTGAATATTAAATTGTTTCAAACATGTAACATAAGAAGCATATAAAAACATCTTTTATGTTTGAAATCATTTATTTATTTATTTATTTATTTTATTTATTTTATTTTATTTTATTTTATTTTATTTTTTTGAGACAGAGTCTTACTCTGTCACCCAGGCTGGAGTGTAGTGGCACAATCTTGGCTCACTGCAACCTCCGCCTCCTGGGTTCAAGTGATTCTCGTGCCTCAGTCTCCTGAGTAGCTGGGATTACAGGCACATGCCACCTCGCCCAGCTAATTTTTATATTTTTAGTAGAGATGGGGTTTCACCATATTGGCCCGGCTGGTCTCGAACTCTTGACCTCGTGATCCACCCTCCTCAGCCTCCCAAAGTTCTGGGATTACAGATATGAGCCACTGTGCCTGACCGAAATCATATTTTATATTAGGTTATTCAATATCTACCAACTGGAAAGTCAAGAATTCTCTCATGTATTCATAGAAGAAATATTCATAAGTGGTGCATGATAGAAACAAATACAAACCATGATGGCATAATACGCAGAGGTCACGTATCCTGTTTTCATTCAAATGTATGAGAGTTCTGGCATTAAGTTATGATGGAATAGCTTGCATTGGACTAAGCCTTCTGCTGAGAAAAATCATCAGGTCTGGACAAAACCAAGCTGCTGTAAGTTCCAAATTATTTATAACATATCATACAAAATACCCACTATGTAATTTTAAAATTACTAAATAAAGTCAACTGGAAAATGTGACTTACAATCAAAAGAAAAGTTAGGTAATAGAAACAAACCCACAGATGACTCCACTGTTGAAATTTGCTGAATTTAAAATAACTAAGGTAAATATGTTAAGCTATAGGGGAAAAAAAGTATAATGGGGGGAAAAGAACCAGAAGGAAATCCTAAGATTGAAAAACACAATATCAGAAATACTTTAAAAATCATTAGATGGGATAAATAACAGATTGAATACAGAGGAAGAAAAAAATTGGAGGACTTAAACACAAGTCATAAAAATCATCCATACTAAAGCACAGAAAGAAAAAAAGATTAAAAATAAAATACACAGCTATGTCAGTGACCTGTGGAATAATAACAAGTTGACTAAATCTGTACAATGTAGTCCAAGAGGCAAAGGAGAAAGAGAATGGGGCATAAAATAAGGTTATATTTACTTTCAAATTTGATCATAAACTGAAGGCCTCAAATCAAAGAAACTTAGCATACCCCAAAGAGAATAAATACAAAGAAAACCACACAGAGTCATATCACACAAAAAATCAAAAAGAAAAACAAAATTTAAGTAGCCAGAGAAAAAGACATTTCATGAATGGGAAAAACAATTATAAGAATGTTATCTGACTTCTCATCAGAAACACTGACAGTCAGAAAATGATGGGCCACCTTTAAAGTGCTGAATGAAAAATATCTAGCATCTATTTATATAGATTGATATAAATTTTAGTAAAAATATATTTATATCTACTAAAAATTATATTTATGTACTAAAAGCAAAACAAAGACTGTTTCATACAAGCAAAAGCTGACATAACTTGTTACCGTTAGTCCCATACTAACTAAAATACTGAAGAAATTTCTTCCATCTAAGGGAAATGATACCAAAAAGAAAACTGGATCTACGTAAAGGAAAGAAGAGCTAGAAGTAGTAAGCATGTGGATACAATAAAATATTATTCTTCTTAAATTCTTTAAAAGTCAATTGTTGAAGCAAAAATATCAATCTATTATGAGGGCTATAATATATAATAGTATGTAGAAATAAAATATATAGCACAAAAGATACAACTAATAGTGTAAATAGAATTATAATATTGCAAAATTCTCATTATACATAAAGTGGTATAATATTAAGTCACTATATATGTAATATTAATATTACTTTATAATATATTATTTATATAATGAATACTATGTATTATATATACTATATAATATAGTATCTTATAGTATATTATACTATATTATGCTATGTTATACTATATTATATATACTGTATATAATATAATATATACTGACTTTTGCTTTTGATTGTATATAGTGTATATATTATATACTATGTATGTATTTTGAGTATAAACAGTATATATTATATTATATAGTATGTTATATATTATATGTTATATAGTATGTTATATATTATATATTGTTATACTATATTATACTATAATTTATTATCCTATAATTTACTATATTAGTAATATAGTATATTATATATACTATATTACATAGTATATATAATGTTATGTATATAATACTATATATTACCACACATCATATATAATATATACTATATATTAAAATAAATACTGTCTAGATATATACTATATCCTCTATATTATATATAATATGTACTATATACTCTATATCATATATAATATTATATATAATATATACTATATACACTATATTGTATATAATATATATAATATACAATTATTACATTATAGGAATTACAATTTGTAATATTATAATATTCACACTAGTAAGTTAAAGATACACATTTTAATTTATAAAACAACTATCCCCCCCAAAAAAATTTAGCTAAAAAAATCAGAAGATAGCCAATGATATAGATGATGTTTCAATGATTAGAATACTAAATAATTCTCAACCCAAAAGGAGACAAGCAAGGAGAGACAATAAACACAAAGAACAGAGTGGAAAATTACAATACTAATAACGTAAGAGTGTGTTCTAGTCACAGAATGAAGGCTGTAGTTTTCCAAGTAGAGAGGACACAAGAGGATTTTACCTTATTTTCATGTAAACATGTAGATGGTATAACAGTAGAACAAGGAAGCTAATTAATACATTTTCCCTCCTATATATAAATGGCAGAAATGAACTCTTGATCTTAAATAGAACATTGACTGCTTATATTTTTTGAAGAGGTTGCTTGGCATAGTAGAAGGAACCCAGTCCTTCAAAGGGAGGCAATCCTGAATGTAAATTCTAATTCTATCGGTTTACTCTATGTACTTGCCATGTGACCTTGAGTAGGTACATGAATCCCCTGGATCAGTTTTCTTGTCTATAAATGTAACTACTGATGCTTTTCTCATAGAATTGCTGTAAAGATTAAATAAGATCACAAATGTAATAAGCCTATAACATAGAGGACATTCAAAAAATTTTATTTCACCTCTTAGGCTATCTCAATAACTGCCTAACACACACAAAAAAAAATAAATAAAATGAGGACACAGTCCAAATTTTTGGTGAAAATGCCAATATGAAATAGCTTTGCTGGCCAGGTGTGGTGGCTCATGCCTGTAATCCTAGCATGTTGGGTGGCTGACGTGAGAGGATTGCTTGAGGCCAGGAGTTTGAGACCAGCCCAGCCAACTGGGTGAAACCCCATCTCTATAAAAAATGTAAAAATAACTGGAAGTGGTGGGGCATGCCTGTAATCCCAGCCACTTGGGAGGCTGATGCACGAGAGTTGCTTGAACCCAGGAGGCAGAGGTGACAGTGAGCTGAGATTGTGCCGTTACATTCCAGCCTGGGTGACAGCGAGATTTTGTCTAAAAAAAAAACAAACAAACAAACAAACGGAAGAAAAGAGCTTAGTTATTAGACTGTAAGTGATGCCCTTTAGTTTATCTTTCACTATCATCATAGCTCTCTTCTCCTGAAGGACTCTCTACATTTTTTTTCATTGTTTTCAGTTTTTAATTCAAGATTATATCCTGTTCTATAGCCATGATCTATCTGCAGAGTTCTCTCTGCTTGAATTCCTTTTCCTTCTCTAGAGTGAGGGGTTTGTATTTATTTATTTATTTTGCTTGTGAAAAAGAAAAGAAAGAAAGATTATCCTAAAGGATACTAATCAAAATAGTATGTCTCTTCTTGAAAAGATTTCCCAAACCACGCATTTGTGTCACTCCAGTGACACTGAGCAAATTTGACCTGCTAAAGACACATTCTGGTTTCATAGTCCTAGGTGTGATGCCTTAATATCCTGCTTCATGCTTTTCAGAAAAATCAGACCTGAAAGTCTTTTGACCTTCGTGTGTGCAAGGTTTTGCTCCTAGGCTAACATGAGAGCATTCTGTCCAGCCAGTAACGTGCAGTTCCCCTCCTCACTAATAAGGTTACTGTCACTAAAACGAAATATGAGATCTCGACTAGCCAGTTTGTGTTGCTTTAGACTTCTGCCCAAGGGAAACTTGTTTGTTATGTGAGTGCTTTAAAAATCAAGGGAATTGGAAAATATTGCTAACCCCATGCAATCTCATTTCCCTTCCGTAATGTTACTATGGCAACTCAGCATCCCTCTCCTTCTCTCTTGTCCAACTGCATATGTTGCCTTTCTTGAGGCACCCCCCTCTCAATCCCTCAAAATTGCCTTTGTCTAGCATTTTTCAACTGGAGATCAACACTATTCTATGCAGTTGAAAAATTGCTTTTTGGTCTACATCTCATTCTAAGTTACTTTGTTCATTAATTATACATTTCTAGGAGTTGGAAGCAAGTAAGAATCCTTATTCTGCATCGAAAAAAAGCGTGGATCTAATTTTAGGGAAAGGAATATGCCAGTTCTGTGCTGCATCGCAAAGCACAGTATCAACCATAGCTCTTTTGTTACGCTTATTAGTATTCCGAGTAGAAAAAGGGAATCTTATTTAGAGCAAATTTTGAAAGCTAAGAGACTTAGTCACATCCTTAAATCCCAATTTACAAGTCACTTATTCTATTAAGAATTTTACTTTTCTGGAAAAATAAGGTATTTTAATAGCGCTACTGAAGTAGACAAAATGAGTCTGCTCTTAAAAAGGATAACAAAGAAAAGAATTTTAAACAACTTACTAGAAAATATTTTTTAACTCGCCTGAAAACACATTCATTCACTCACTCCATTCATTCGTTTATGCAGTAATTTTTATTAGGCAACTTTCATGGACATAGTACTAAGTTACCTCCTCTGTGAGATTCATTTATCCCTTAAGCTGGTAACCTTGTCCTCAGAGATGAACTAGTGTTAAATAAAAAAATTATTCATGATACTTGTAAGAAAACAGTAAAGCTGACTTTATCTAAAGGGGGCACTACAAACGAATTTTATAGTGGTTAAGAGATCTAGCTCAACTCTGAATACAGCAAGGAAGGGTGGGAATTTATAGCCAAGGAGTAAGGCGTGAGGTCAGTAAATAGAAAATTACAAGGAGGAAATGTCAAAGGTAGGGGCAATTCTGGCTAAACTGGCTTGACAAGATTATTGCCAAAGGCAGGTCAGATTGATAAGAGAGGCAGGATGGGAAATAAGGAATTTGATCTAGTAGTAAGGGTTGGGATTTTCATTAAACTGACCCAGTAGGAGGCTTGCTAAAACTGAACTAAGCAGACACTAACATATGGAAGGCCAAAAGTCAGGGTCTAGATGAGAAGAGAATTCAGAGAAGCTTGACTAGAGTTAAGTCAAGGAAGAGGATCTTTGTCACGAGAAATGTTCATGCATGCCCACAGGTAAAGAAAATACTAGGTAAAAAGTTACAGGTCCCCCAAAAGAGGTATAGAAAATAAGGAGTCTGGAAGGTAGAAAGATTCCATTTAATTTGTGAAAAGGTTTCAAAGAAATGCTCTGCTCTAAGATAGTAAGGATCCTGTAGGAAGTGGGAAGGGAACTCTCAGGTACATGAAGTGGGGTGGGCAAGACAATAAAACAAGAAAAACAGGGACTTACCAGAAGCTGCAGAGAGTTTGTTAATTGCATTATAAGTTAAGGGAATCAGGAAAGGCCAAGGTGGACCAAGTATAGCAGGAACTGATTTTAGACGACTTTGAATGCTAACGAAGAATTTAGACTTGACTGAGGAGTAACTGTGAATGACAGTTACTGAAGATCATTTTGAACAGAATGGCATCCTAAATCAGAACCGTGTGTCAGGAAAGTGAGCGATAGGCCACACCAGCTTCAAAGTCAAAGAAAGTAGTTCAAAATGTATTTTTTTAACCAAAAAGTAGGAGTGAAGTAGAACCAATGCCTGCTAATTTTCCTCCTCTTTTTTTTTTTTTTAAACTGAATTAAGTGTGAATCATTAAATGGCAGGTACTTTTCAGTCCCACTGTGGATCAGCTGGTCTTGCCCGTCTTCGTGACTGCAAGAACTGTGATGCTAATTAAAGATCTTACGTTCACCCTAGGCACTCGTTTTCCACTGACCTGTCAATGTCCCAGCAGCCGGGGCAGCACTGCCTGTGCAGCCGGGCAGTCGCATCGTTGATATCTTGTGCAGCTTCCTGATGAGGCATCCCTTCGGCGGCAATTTTGGCTACTCGAAGAGCTACACGCCTTTGAAAAGAGCCAGATTGAATTTGTAGATGATCCAAAGGAGACTGACACTTGAAGTCAGTGTTAAAAATACTACAAGGAAAACTACAGTTGAAAGAGTTGTGCTTCAGGTATCTCTTTGCAGTTCAGCTAGAGCTGATGAGTTGTACCTTGGGGAAACAGCTGACTTTGTCATGGAAGCAAGGTGATTAAAGGAACAATGGCTAAAGAAGATAACACTTCACAGCTCTTCCACTGGTGAAATGTCACCTTTCCCTACTTAGTCTTTAGACGCCACATGTTGTTAGTAAACAAACATCAGAGATCAGAGGTAGCAGCTTCTGAATGTAGCTAAGGGAAGGCTAAGAGTGGCTGCAAGTGTGAGCGCAGGGACTTTGCCTTAGTAACCCCCTGAAGACATGCCTTGATTGTCTTGTAGAGCCAGCACTCATAGTGCAAGTCTCATTCTAAATTAGGTGCCGGCAGCCTTGGATGAGTAATTTCACTTCTTTGAACCTTGGAGTCTCTATTTATCAAATAAATATACTCTTATAGGACTAATCATGAGGATATAATAATATGCTGTCTTGAGTTTGCTTCAAAATAATACAAGAAAAGGGTTTGACTTTTGGTCTGAATATAGACAAGTCTCGACTGAGCATGGGGTGACAGTTGTTGAAGCTGAGTTAGGTACCCAGAGATTCGTTATAATATTCTGTCCATTTTAATCTGCGATATGTTTGAAATTTTTTATAATTAAAACTTTTTTTGAAAAGACAAAAATCAGGCCAGGCACAAAGGCTCACACCTGTAATCCCAGCACTTTGGGAGGCTGAGGCAGGCAGATCACCTGAGGTCAGGAGTTCAAGATCAGCTTGGCCAACATGGTGAAACCCAGTCTCTACTAAAAATACAAAAATTAGCCAGGCGTGGTGACAGGCACCTGTAATCCCAGCTACTCAGGAGGCTGAAGCAGAAGAATCACTTGAACCCAGAAGGCAGAGGTTGCAGTGAGCTGAGATCACTCTATTGTACTCCACCCTGGAAGGTAAAGAGAGACTCCATCTCAAAAAAAAAAAAAAAAAGGCAAAATCAACAAAAAAATGTGTATCTGTAAGAAGAAACAGTGAAACAGTATACCTCACAATATTAAGGAGTTGATGGTTGAGATAGATTTTGCTCTTAGCCAAACACTTTGCATTCAGTATGCAGCATTTTGCTCTGTGGAAGATAATTTTCAAGGATGAATGAGTGCATTTTTCTGTGTGACCATAGTTTGAAATTACTGATGAAAAGAGTCAGACCCTGGTAAGATATTTGAATACATTTATTCTGAGCCAAATATGAGTGACTAATGGCCCGTGATGCAACCCTTAGGGGATCCTGAGAATCTGTGCCCAAGGTGGTTTGGGTACAGCTTGGTTGTATACATTTTAGGGAGACATGAGACATCAATCAATATATGCAAGATGTACATTGCTTCCATCTGGAAAGGCAGGACAATGGAAGCAGAGGATCTTCCAAGTTGTCAACGGATTCAAAGATTTTTTTGATTGAAAGAGTTATTCTGGTTGAAAGAGTTATTGTCAATACAAAGGAATATCTAGGTTATGATAAGGGGTTATGGGGACCAAGGTTTTATCATGCAGATGAAGCCTCCCGGGCTTCAGAGAGAATAGATTGTAAATGTTTCTTATCAGACTTACAGAGTCTGTTCTAGCAGTAATTCCAAAAAGGAGGAGGGCAGAATGAGGCATGCCTGGCTTCCCCTACCCATCACCACCTGAACTAGTTTTGCAGGTTAATTTTGGAATGCTCTTGGCTGAGAGGAGGGGTCCATTCAGATGGTTGGGGGGCCTTAGAATTTTATTTTTGGTTTACAGACACGTCTATGCATATTTTGTCATTTTTTACTTATTAGAATCTGCAGAAGAGAAAATGAAACAATTTTGACCTTTTAGTTCATAAAAAATAATCACTGTACTGCAGTCTGTATGAAATTTTTTTGTGTGTAGGTGGTGGAAGGTGGATGTGATTTTTGTATATTATTTCTCCATCAGATGTTTTCAGGTTTTACATTATGAAGTAGACATTTGGACATTATTTTTTGTATGATTCCAGATTTTATTTTATTTTATTAGCAAAATGCTGTTTTCACTTGAAAGGCTGCTTTACTTTGGCTTATAAAAGCAAATGTTTTAAATCAACATAAAAGGCAGAAGATATAAACATGCTCCAAAGAATGTTCAAATTAGGCCATGTACTATTTGCAATTAAAATTTTATTTTTAAATAACATTAATACTATTGACATTTGGCTAGTAGCTTAGAAATAGGATTGTACCTTGTTGCTTATACATTAGAATAATTAAGCTTACTTTCAAGATCTGCTCACACAGTCCAGAAAGTTATATGAACATAATGAATCAAATTTTGTTGTATTTTTAAATACGACTAAGTACCAGTCTCAGGGATCTTCAAGTTGAGGAACTTATAAACCAAGAACACTTGTGAAAACTTCTCCAGCAGGATTAGGACCACTTAGTTTTAAGTGAATAACTCTCTACTTCCTCAGTTTCCTGCAGAGTCTCCCTTCCCACCTATCCTTTAACACATATTCGCTCTGCCCTAGTACTAAGAAAAGCCCAGCTCTCTCTCACACACATTTCCCAAGGGTGCAAAAACTCCTGAGGTAGTGGGGACAAACAGAAGAATTCAAAATATTGGTGTTCTGCTGAGAACTGCATGATTCTAGTGAACTGATAAACCCTTTGCTGCCCACAAAAATCAAAGACCTAATAAAGTTATCCTGTGATGGATCATTGAGAAGAATTTTGGGTGAAAGATCATGAAGTATGGAGGATCGGATGGATGAATTGACAGAAGTAGGCTTCAGAAGATGAGTAATAAAAAACTATGCTAAGCTAAAGGAGCATATTCTAAACCAATGCAAAGAAGCTAAGAACCTTGATAGAAGGTTAGAGGAATTGCTAGCTAGAAAAACCAGCTGCAAGAGGAACATAAACAACCTGATGGAGCTGAAAAACACAGCATGAGAACTTCACGAAGCATATACAAGTATCAATAGCCAAATCGACCAAGCAGAAGAAAGGGTATCAGAGTTTGAAGACCACCTTGATGAAATAAGGCATGCAGACAAGACTAGAGAAATAAGAATGAAAAGGTATGAACAAAGCCTCAAGAAATATGGGACTTCATAAAAAGACTGAACCTGGCCGGGCGCGGTGGCTCAAGCCTGTAATCCCAGCACTTTGGGAGGCCGAGGCGGGCGGATCACGAGGTCAGGAGATCGAGACCATCCTGGCTAACACAGTGAAACCCCGTCTCAACTAAAAAAATACAAAAAAATTAGCCGGGTGAGGTGGCGGGCGCCTGTAGTCCCAGCTACTCGGGAGGTAGAGGCAGGAGAATGGCGTAAACCCAGGAGGCGGAGCTTGCAGTGAGCTGAGATCCGGCCACTGCACTCCAGCCTGGGCGACAGAGCGAGACTCCGTCTCAAAAAAAAAAAAAAAAAAGACTGAACCTACTATTGGAGTACAAGAAGGAGACAGGGAGAATGGAAACAAGCTGGAAAACACACTTCAGGGTATTATCTAGGAGAACTTACCCAACCTAGCAAAATAGGCCAACATGCAAATTCAGGAAATACAGAGAACACCATTAAGATGCTCCATGAGAAGATCAACTCCGAGACACATAATATTCAGATTCTCCAAGGTCTAAATGAAGGAAAAACTGTTAAGGGCAGCCAGAGAGAAAGGCCAGGTCACCTACAAAGGAAGCCCATCAGACTAACAGCAGACCTCTCAGCAGAAACTCTACAAGCCAAGAAACTGGGGGTCAATATTCAACATTCATAAGGAAAAGAATTTTCAACCCAGAATTTCATATCCAGCTAAACTAAGCTTCTTAAGCGAAGGAGAAATAAAATCCTTTACAGACAAGCAAATGCTGAGGAATTTCATTACCATCAGGCCTGCCTTTCAATAGCTCCTGAAGGAAGTACTAAACATGGAAAGGAAAAATCAGTACCAGCCACTGCAAAAACACACCAGAATATAAAGACCAATGAAACTATGAAGAAACGAATCAACTAATGTACAAAATAACCAAATAGCAGTATGATGACAGGATCAAATTCACTCTAACAATACTAATCTTAAATGTAAATGGGCTAAAGGCCACAATTAAAAGACACAGACTGGCAAATTGGATAAAGAGTCAAGACCCATCAGTGTGCTATATTCAGGAGGCCCATCTCACATGCAAAGACACACACATAGGCTCAAAATAAAGGGATGGAGGATTATTTGCCAAGCAAATGGAAAGCAAAAAAATAGCAGGGTTTCCAATCCTAGTCTCTGACAAAACAGACTTTAAATCAACAAAGGTCCAAAAAGACAAAGAAGCATATTACATAATGGTAAAGGGAACAATTCAAAAGAAGAGCTAACTATTCCAAATATATATGCACCCAATAAAAGATTGCCCAGATTCATAAAACAATTTCTTTGAGACCTATAAAGAGACTTAGACTCCCACACGATAATAGTGGGAGAATTTAACACTCCACTGTCAGTATTAGACAGATCTATGAGACAGCAAATTAACAAGGATAGTTAGGATTTGAATTCAGCTCTGGATAAAGTGGACTTACTAGACATCTAGAGAACTTTCTACCCCAAATCAACAGAATACACATTCTTCTCAGTGCCACATGGCACTTACTCAAAAATCGATCATATGATTGGAAGTAAAACACTCCTTGGCAAATGCAAAAGAACTGAAATCATAACAAACGGTCTCTCAGACCACAGTGCAATGAAATTAGAACTCAGGATTAAGAAACTCACTGAAAACTACACAATTACATGGAAATTGAACAGCCAGCTCCTAAATGACTCTTGGGTAAACATTATGAAATTAAGGCAGAAATCAGGAAGTTCTTTGAAACCAATGAGAACAGAGAGGCAAAGTACCCGAATCTCTAGGATGCAGCTAAAGCAGTGCTAAGAAGGAATTTTATAGCACTAAATGCCCACATCAGAAAGGTTGAAAGATCTCAAATCGACACCCTAATATCACAATCAAAAGAGCCAGAAAAGCAAGAACAAATGAATCCAAAAGCTAGCAGAAAACAAGAAATAACTAAGAGAAGAGTTAGAGATAGAGACATGAAAAGCACTCCAAAAAATCAATGAACCCAGGAACTGTTTTTTTTTTTTTTTTGTAAAAATGAACAATATAGATGGACCGCTAGCTAAACTAATGAAGAAAAGAGAGAAGACTCAAAGAGACAATAAAAAATGACAAAGGAGATATCACCACTGACCCCACAAAAATACAAACTACTATCAGTGAATACTATAAACAGTTTTATGGAAATAAACTGGAAAATCTAGAAAAAATGGATAAATTCCTGGACACATATACCCTCTCAAGATTAACCAGGAAGATGTCGAATCCCTGAATAGACCAATAACGAGTTCTGAAATTGAGGCAGTAATTAATAGCCTACCAACCAAAAAAAGCCCAGGATCCAGATGGATTTACAGCTGAATTCTACCAGAAATACAAAGAGGAGCTGGCATCATTCCTTCTGAAACTCTTCCAAACAATTAAAAAGGAGGGACTCTTCCCTAACTCATTTTATGAAGCCAGCATCATCCTGATACCAAAACCAAGAAGAGACACAACAAAAAAAGAAAACTATAGGCCAGTATCCCTGATGAACATTGATGAGAAAATCCTCAATAAAATACTGGCAAACCAAATCCAGCACATCAAAAAACGTATCTGCCACGAGGAAATCAGCTTCATCCCTGGGATGCAAGACTGGTTCAACTTACACAAATCAATAAACATAATCCATCACATAAACAGAACCAAAGACAAAAACCACATGATTATCTCAATAGATGCAGAAAAGGCCTTTGATAAAATTCAACATCGCTTCATGTTAAAAACGCTCAACAAACTAGGGATTGATGGAACATACCTCAACATAATAAGAGCTATTTATGACAAACCCACAACTAATACCATATTGAATGGGCAAAAGCTGGAAGCATTCCCTTTGAAAACTGGTACAAGACAAGGATGCCCTGTCTCACCACTCCTATTCAACATAATATTGGAAGTTCAGACCAGAGCAATAAGTCAAGAGAAAGAAATAAAGCATACTCAAATAGGAAGAGAGGAAGTCAAATTATCTCTGTTTGCAGATGACATGATTTTATAAATACAAAACTCCACCATCTCAGCCCAAAAACTCCTTAAACTGATAAGTGCCAAATAATGAATGAACTCCCATTCACAATCACTGCAAAGAGAATAAAATACATAGGTATACAGCTAACAAGGGATGTGAAGGAACTCTGCAAGGAGAACTACAAACCACTGCTCAAGGATATAAGAGAGGATGCAAACAAATGAAGAAACATTCCATCTTCATGGATAGGAGGAATTAATATCATGAAAATGGCCGTACTGCCCAAAGTAATTTATGGATTCAATGCTATTCCCATCAAACTACCATTGACATTCTTCACAGAATTAGAAAATCTATTTTAAATTTCATATGGAATCAAAGAAACCCCATATAGCCAAGAAAATCCTAAGCAAAAAGAAAAAGAACATGCTACTTCACTTCAAACTACACTACAAGGCTACGGTAACCAAAATGGCCTGGTACTGGTACCAAAACAGACGTATAGACCAATGGAGCAGAACAGAGACCTCAGAAATCTGCAACCATCTGATCTTCAATAAATCTGACAAAAACAAGCAATGGGGAAAGGATCTCCAGTTCAGTAAATGGTGCTGGGAAAACTGGCTAGCCATATGCAGAAAACTGAAATTGGACCCCTTCCTTACATCTAATACAAAAATTAGCTTAAGGTGGATTAAAGACTTAAATGTAAAACCCAAAACCATAAAAACCCTAGAAGAAAACCTAAGCAATAGCATTCAGCACATAGGCATGGGCAAAGATTTCATGACAAAAACGCCAAAAGCAATTGCAACAAAAGCCAAAATTGACAAATGAGATCTAATTAAACAGAAGAGCTTCTGCACAGCAAAAGAAACTACCATTAGAGTCAACAGGCAACCTACAGGATGGGAGAAAATTTCTGCAATCTACCCATTTGTCAAAGGGCTAATATCCAGAATCTACAAAGAACTTAAACAAATTTACAAGAAAAAACCTCATCAAAAAGTGGGCAAAGGATATGAACAGACACTTCTCAAAAGAAGACATTTATGCGGCCAAGAAACATATGAAGAAAAGTTCAACATCACTGATCATCAGAGAAATGCAAATCAAAACCACAATGAGATACCATCTCACACCAGGCAGAATGGTAGTTATTAAAATGTCAGGAAACAATAGATGCTGGGGAGGCTGTGGAGAAACAGGAACACTTTTACACTGTTGGTGGGAATGTAAAGTTCAATCATTGTGGAACATAGTATGGCAATTCCTCAAGGATCTAGAACCAGAAATACCATTTAACCCAGCAATCCCGTTACTGGGTATATACCCAAAGGAATATAAATCATTCTACTATAAAGACATATGCACACATATGTTTATTGCAGCACTATTTACAATAGCAAAGACATGAAACCAACCAAAATGCCCATCAACAATAGATTGGAGAAAGAAAATGTGGTACATTTACATCGTGGAATACTATGCAGCCATAAAAAAGAATGAGATCATGTCCTTCTCAGGGACATGGATGAAGCTGGAAGCCATCATCCTCAGCAAACTAACACGGAAACAGAAAACCAAATACCTCATGTTCTCACTCATAAGTGGGAGTTGAGTGATGAGAACACATGGACATAGAGAAGGGAACAACACACTCCAGGGCCTGTTGGGGGCAGGGGGGTGAGGGGAGGGAACTTAGAGGATGGGTCAATAGGTACAGCAAACCACCATGGCACACATATACCTATGTGACAAACCTACACGTTCTGCACATGTATCCCATTTATTTCTTTTGGAAGAAATTTTTTAAGAAAATTTTTAAGACAAAAAAAGATCATTAAGTAATTTTTCACACGGAATTCAAAGAATTTGTAACTCTACTACAACAGTCTATGTGAACAAGCTTTCTCAACACTAATATCTATAAAAGCAAAAATCAGGGCTAATATTGATGCTGAGCCCTGTCTCGTTCTAGCAGTAACTAATCTGCATTAGCAGATACATAAACTAGTCATGAAAAAAGCATATCTCATTAAAAGAGAAATTTTTAATACATTGTTTTTGTGGAATGGTCACAAAACTTTTTATATATTTTTGCTGTTTTGATTGATTGGATTAAATGATTCATTTTTTACACTTAGAGGCATGTGTTGTCAGGAAATATTTAAACCTTTCTTAAATTTAAACTGATATAATTTTATGGCAGAGAAATATGTGGTAATCAATAAAAAACCTTCAAGCATAAAATTATATTAAGATAAAATTATGTATGGGGAAATGGAATGGAAATAGAAACTCAAGAGGAAAAAGAACCAATGTAGAATTTCTATTACAGATTTCTATTTAAGAGTTTATGGCCGGGCGCGGTGGCTCAAGCCTGTAATCCCAGCACTTTGGGAGGCCGAGACGGGCGGATCACAAGGTCAGGAGATCGAGACCATCCTGGCTAACACGGTGAAACCCCGTCTCTACTAAAATACAAAAAACTAGCCGGGCGAGATGGCGGGCGCCTGTAGTCCCAGCTACTCGGGAGGCTGAGGCAGGAGAATGGCGTGAACCCGGGAGACGGAGCTTGCAGTGAGCTGAGATCCAGCCACTGCACTCCAGCCTGGGCGACAGAGCGAGACTCCGTCTCAAAAAAAAAAAAAAAAGAGTTTATTCATGTGTTTTTGTTAATGGTGAGCATCAAATTTCTTGTAGTACTTAGATTTTATTGGCTATTCAAAACAGTAGTGGAAAAGTTATACATTTAAATGTTGATATTCAGACTTGTGGGAAATTACATACTTTGCAGCTACTTAAACTTATGAAAAAATGTAGTTTTCAACCTAAAATAAGAAAATATTTTATGAAATAAATGAGCAAATGTTTGAAGCCCACTTGTCCACAGCATGTTGGGTGCCATGCTGGGTCTTGAAGAAGTACACTGCACTCATAGAATTTATTGTCAAATTTAATTGGTGATGTTTCCTTCATTCAACAGGATGGTCTGACACCACTGCACTGTGGAGCAAGGAGTGGCCATGAGCAGGTGGTAGAAATGTTGCTTGATCGAGCTGCCCCCATTCTTTCAAAAACCAAGGTAATTTCTTTTCAGGTTTCTGGACATTGGACTGTATTTGTTTTGATGGTTATATGATCCAGCCTTTTGAATCACATAGAAAATGAATCAGAGTTGGGAGGCCGAGACGGGCAGATCACGAGGTCAGGAGATCGAGACCATCCTGGCTAACACGGTGAAACCCTGTCTCTACTAAAAAATACAAAAAA
>NW_012116944.1:105262-124658 GCF_000951035.1 Colobus angolensis palliatus
GAGGTGGCGGGCGCCTATAGTCCCAGCTACTCGGGAGGCTGAGGCAGGAGAATGGCGTAAACCCGGGAGGCGGAGCTTGCGGTGAGCTGAGATCTGGCCACTGCACTCCAGCCTGGGCGACAGAGCGCCGTCTCAAAAAAAGAAAAGAAAATGATTCAGAGTAGTTATGTTCACCAAATCTTTACAGAACCTCAAAATAAGTTTGGGCTTATTAAAATTGTATGTAGAATGTGCTATACCACAAAGTCGTGTGTGTGTATGTGGTTTCTGTTTTGTTTCAGGAATGCTTACTGCTTGATTTTACTCTGAAATTTTCATAGCTCAGAAATAATTGCTTGTCAGGTTAAGAAAGACTAAAATTTCTACACTCTGTAAAGTATGGATGCTGGCTGTGTTTAGCCCCTCAGCTTATTTCTTGAGAGTTCACAGGCTATTAAGAAAGTCGAGGATATCACTTAGCTGATGAAGACTGGAAACTTTGGAAAGATTGCACCTTGATTGGGCTTTTGGGAATGTTGACATATCTGAAAGGAACACATGATGATTGCCTGAAAAAAATTAATGATTGACTCTCTTTTAGACTTTTTTTTATAATAAAACCATTTGACATCATTTGAAGAAGAGAATATTTGCAAATAAATTTTAAGACATATAAACCACCTCATTGTCACTACTATTTTTATTAATTAAACCAGTGATTTTTTTTGGAAATGATACTAAGCTTTAACTAAGAGCTTTAATCTCTAAACATTATCAAAGCAACAAAAGCACATATTTCTATTTTCACTCTGGTCAGTGTTTTCTCAACAATATTAGGAAGACTAGATGGGTTGAGATGGTCTGGACAATTCCATCACTCATTTAAAATGTAGGGTTTAGACTGGTGAGCTGTTGAGGGTGTTGTCTGATAGAATTAAACATCCATGATGTTTTCATTGTATGTGATGACATCTTGGCCTTGGCCTTTTGAGTGTTTCTTATCTTGACGATTCTGTTTGTTCTTTTCCTTTTACATATCCCATATCTATTTTCTTTCCTCCTCCACTGCTGTCTTCTAAGCCACATTATCATTTCTCACTGAACCACTGTAGTAGCTTCCTGTTGGTCCCCCATTTCCCTTTTTGCTCCTTCACAAATCATCCCACTTTGCAGTCAAAGTGGCCATATAAACTGTCATCCAAATCATGTCAGGCTCCTGCTCAAAAACCCTCCCACTAATCCCCATTGTTCTCTTTCAAATTGGTTTTCATTTTCTCAAAGCAATAACAAAGAATGTTAAAAATCAGAGAGTTGCTCATCTTTTTTCTCCTATTCATCTCATTGCTTTGGATTTTTTCTGAGAAATCTTGATTTTTTTCTTCCAACCTTTTAATTTTCAAGAACATTTTCTTGTTATCTGATAGCTTCTTTTCTTAAAGTATCCTGTTCTTGTTTAATGGGTACAATATTTTCTGTTACCTTTCTGAGAATATTTAAGATAACTTTCTTGTAATTTAGTTTTTCTGTTTCCTGAATGTCTCTAAATCCTCAGATTTCCTTTTTTTCCTCTTTTTTTTTTTTTTTTGCTTTGGCTCTATCGTTTATATTGAAGGCTTCCCACAATGGCTGTACCTGACTGTGTCAGGCACAAACATGTGAGTGGCAGCTCTAAAGAGTTTAGGCAGTGCTGATCACGTGGCAGTGGTTAAGAGGGGCTCTTTAATGTCAGGATTATGTTCCCTTTACTGTAGGTGGTACAGTTTTTTGAGAGACAAATCCACCAACCTTTGCAGTGCACACCTGTGTAAATACATTCTGAGTAGGGGAAAGAGGCTGCCAGTCTTGTGCTTTATGCATACTTTAATCATACTATTGATAACTAATATTTACATAGTGATTACTGCTTATCAGGCTCTATGTTCTTTATACATATTAACTCATTTAATCCTCATTAAGTGAGATACTGGTATTACTGTTATTCCCTTTTAATAGATGAGGAAACTGAAACCCAAAGAGATAAAGTAGCTTTCTCAAAGTATCTCAGTTAGTGGCAGAACAAGGATTTGAACCCAAGCAGCCTAACTTTAACGCCTCCATTCTCCTTCCTTTTTCTGTGATCACCTATTCTCAGTCCAAATCCTCATCCCTGCCCTCTGTTCTGCCTGGGCCCTTGAGTCTGAATCTCTCTAGTTCACCTTCTCCAGACACTAATTCTGGTGTCCTTCAGGCTAGAAGGAGGCAGTTACCTGACTTTGCTGAGTTGGGAAGGGCCTGGAGACCTGACAGCTCCATACACAGTCTTTGATCCGATTTTACTTGCAGCCCCAAGTCTCGTCTTATCTTCTGAGGTACTACGCTTCCGTAGCCTCCACCTTTTTGGGATTTGAAAGGCAAATCAGCTTGTCTTTTTATTCCCAGCAGTGTGCTGGAGCCTGATTGTATTGGCTCATGAGCTGGTTGTGTACATCTCTTCCCAATTCCCCATTCAGTAACATCAGATGGACGGCTTGAAATTGGTGGTTGTGGGGGGATTGACAGCATGGAAATTGGCTAGTGCTACACACTGGGGCTTTTCTTTTTCCAGGAGTTGGATGTTAAACATTTGTCAGCACAGCACTGATTCTACTGCTTCAGACACTTAGGTTTCAGCCTCTCTCTTTGACTGGATGAATGACCACACTCAAATCCTCTTTTCATATTCTGAAGTTTGGAGACAACCCTCATCTGTTTTTGATTTCTTCCCCATTGTGTATGTGGGAATGGAAAAGGACACGCACATGTGTGCCCCTCTGGATTTTACCCTTTAAATCTATTATTGCTTTTTGGTGGAGTTTTGGGAGAGGAAGGATAAATATAGCTATTACATCTGCCGTGTTTGATCAGAAATCTCCCTCTGCACTGAGGATAGACTTCTTAAGATATTCTGACCACCTCTCTTCCTCATCTCCTCCCGTTTTGCTCCTTCCTCACCATCTTCCAGCTAACCAGCCTTATTTTACTTCCTAGACTACACCTTTGTTTTCATTTCCTGTTTGCTTGGTTTGAGTTCCCTCAGCTTGTTCCAGATCTCTGCAGTCCCCGTACATTCTTCAACGCAAATGTCTTCCTCATAAACAGGCGTTTTCTCATGATTTACCCCTCCCATCTTCACCACCCCCTGCCAGTGCCATCTGGCCATATTTTATTTTCTTTAGAGCTTTTAACACTATCTTGAAATTATATGCTTGTTTACTTGCTTGCTGTCTGGTTGTCTTCAATAGAATGAAAGCAAGAACTTTTCCTTGTTCAGTGCAATACCCACAAGCACTTGTATTTATGCCCAGAACACAGTAGGGCTTCAGCAAATATTTGTTGAATGACTATTAAGTGAAAGAGTACGTTCCTGGGCTTAAGGCCATCTGACCAGTTCTTCAAGAATTTCGTCTTACTGAGCTAATAAGAAAGCCCATTACATTGGATCCGTATTTTCAGGCACCATATGTAATACCACTTCGTTCCATAGGGCAGATGATCTTTTCTGTACGGTTTTCTTGTCCTTCTCCAATTATCTTTAAGTTTCCCATCCACACAATCATTGTGTTTTTGCATTGCTAGAGAATTTTTTTTTATTGACACTGCCTCCCATTTCTACTCTCCACTATTCTTTGTTCTCTCAGATTTTGTGGGGTTTTTTTGTTTGTTCGCTTGTTTACTTCATGTTTTCCTCTAAGATTGTATCAAAACATAAAGCAAAAGAATGTTTTGGCAGGAATAAAGCAGTCCATATGCTCGTGGGTAGCAGTATCTCAAATGAGAAATGTTCCTACCTTTTCCTGCACCTTCATTTCTATGGTTTAAAATATTTGAGGAAAATTTTTTAGGCAGAAATATCCTGATAGACTGACAGTGTACGAGGCCTTTAAATTGACCTAGATATTTGCTGAGCTCTTCCTGTATGTGCAAAGCTCTCTTCTGTGCAATGGAAAAAATAATAACCATGTACCTCTTGCCTTCAAGGAATCCAAATCGTTGAAATATATGTCAGAGAGTGAATAATGCCACGGGAATGGTTAACAAGGAGCTCATATTACTTTTTCTTATCCTGAATTCCTTCTTTATGTCATTCATTGATAAATTCAGAGCAAATAACTTGGCTCAGAGGATTCAGAAACCTCTGGTTCCTTGGTGCATATTTGATCTGTCATTGTCAAAATTCATTAACGACAATTTTTTTAGAAACTGAATTTGCTGTCAAATTACTTTTCCCAAAAACATGTTAAACTATGTTACAATAATTGATACAGCCTCTTTTGATAATCAAATTCTCTAGGAATTTCCTAGGCTCCCCCACTTTGCCATCATAGTTAAAAGAAAGGATTGACATGTTCATACCTTGTTTTGCCTTCATTAGGAAACATATTGAATGCTGGTGTCATTCTAGGTTTTATTTACCTTTGACCATATATATTTGTTCTCTCTGCTCTTTAAATGAATTTTCAACTCATTCCTACTGCACATGATTAACTGTGTTATTGAACCCAGGTTGATTTAAACTAACAAGGTGAGCATTAGTTAATGGCTTTGTCAATGCCCTGCCTTTCCTCATCATAGACACATGGGGGCACCAGATTGATAGAAAAGGGAAATGTTTGCCTTTCTTCTTTGATGAGAGATGAAATGCATTACATTGGGACCTTTTTTAAAGTCAAATCAATATAGTCTTCAATATTGGGTATCAGTAATCTCTAAGGACAAAATTAATACCAGTCCAATGAATACCAATCTGTTCTTACCTTCATTTTTTCTTTCAGTCTTAAATATTAAGAATTCCTATTCGGCCAAGTTCCAGTAGCTCATACCTATAATCCCAGTGCTTTGGGAAGCTGAGGCAGGAGGATCGCTTCAGGCTGGAGTTGGAGACCAGCTGAGCAACAGAGCGAAACCATACCTCTATTTAAAATAAAAAGAAAAGTAAAATTTCCATTCATCTGGGTTATGACCCATGCTGCAATTCACACTTCTATTAAATTAGGAAAAGACATTATCCTTGACAACTTGTTATTGACTGACATAAGCAGTTGGGAGGACCAATTTTAAAAATAGCTGTAGTTCAAAATAGTTGTCAAAAGCTTTTACAAATAGAAGGTATTTTCATGTGAAGAACTGGAGTTTTTATCTGTTTATATTTGCACTCTATTTTGTGTTCTGCACATTTGTGTTTAAAAGGTAAAAGAATGAACTCTGATTTCCTTATGTGTTCCAGAATGGATTGTCTCCATTGCACATGGCCACACAAGGGGACCACTTAAACTGCGTCCAGCTTCTCCTCCAGCATAATGTGCCTGTGGACGATGTCACCAATGACTACCTGACTGCCCTACACGTGGCTGCCCACTGTGGCCATTACAAAGTTGCCAAGGTTCTCTTGGATAAGAAAGCAAACCCCAATGCCAAAGCCCTGGTGAGTGGCTCAACCAGCGAGTCCAGCCTCAGTTGTCTTGCTCACAACCTGCTGCCTCTGTATGTGAAGGGAATGCTTTGAGGAAGTTAAAATGGAAGGTGCTAGTTAAAGTGTACTTCTTGTCAATTTTTTCAAATATCCTTCAGGAAAGTCTACAAAATTTTCTATTTCTGACATGAGAAAGGCTGATGGAGCCAAACTGTTAATGTTTTTATGGTCATGTAAGTGATTCCCTTATGAACCCAAAGACTACACAATTATAAAAAGACTAAGGTGGCCAACGTCATCTTATTGTGGATAAACTTATAATTCTGTGAATTAAAAGTTTATTCGGAGATCTGAAAACGAGGCAAAGTTATCAAAAATATCTATTTTAAACATAAGCAGTCTAGGGATTTGTGAGCTAAAATTTTATATTATCTTAACCTTGTAAGTTAGTGAAATATTGCCTGTAATCTTCTGTTTCCTTTTGCCAGTCAGAATTTTGGTCTGGTTTATAGGCTTCACTTTAAAGTAATTTGTTCTTTTAGCCTTTAGCTGTGCTATACTTTGGTTTTCTCAGCAAAATGGTGTTTGTTGTCTTTGCAAAAATAAATGGTCCCAACTTAGTAAGCTGTCTATTTCAGAATAAGTACCCATGTTTAGGAAAAAATAAGTCACCCAATTTTAGGGAAAGCATGTGAGTTTACTAGCAATTTTGAGGTAAATGTTGTCATCATCCAATCGACCCTTTAAGGAAGGGTTTTTACCCCTTTCCAAAGAGTGCGGTCATCCTGTCTGGATAGATCTCTACCACCTCTTGTACTCTGTGGGCTCTAAAATTCAGAGTGGGCAGGAAAGAATGACGAAAGAGAAACTCTCCAGAGCCCAGACACCTCCTTGCCACTGTAATTCTAAAACCTTTTACCAAACCAGCATTTCAAGATCTGTCTGTAGACCCACCCAGTCTATCAAACGTGTCTGAATTCTGAGAAGGGAGAAAGGAAATTAACAGTCATGACTCATTTTTCCATACAAGAAAAAAAAGTAAGTCCCAAAACAGGGCGTGGGCTCCCACTCTCATTTTCCTGTGACTCTGAAGATTTCACAACATATGGAGGTTATAGCCAGTCATCCTGGGATGGACTGTGGCCAAATGGTCTGAGAAGTCTTGGTGAAAGCACCTGCAGTGACTTTGACCTAAGCTTTTACGGTGGGCTCTGGTATTTATAGTTCTCCACTGGCTGCTGAAATACGTGCCACAGTCTCAACTGGCAGGCAGGACAACTTGGGACATAATTTATTAAAAAGCAGATTCCTTTATTAGATTAAATAGTAAACCAAATTATTCAAATAATGGGTTATTTACATTTCTGCATCCTTGGGGTAAACACCTACTTGAAGCATAAAGCTAGAGAAGAAATCAAAACATTTCAGAACTGGCCTTGTAGTTGTCCTAAAACACAGCGAAGAGAACAGAATAAACCTTGGTGAAGTGGAGCCGTGAGGACAAATGTTGGGGCCAGGAGTTTTCAGTCTGTATTTGAAATGAGGTAGAGGAGGGACATATTATTATTATTATTATTATTATTATTATTATTATTATTATTATTATTTGTTCTTTTGAAACAGAATTTCCCTCTTGTTGCCCAGGCTGGAGTGCAATTGCACAATCTCGGCTCACTGCAACCTCAGCCTCCTGGGTTCAAGCGATTCTCCTGCCTCAGCCTCCCAAGTAGCTGGGATTACAGGTGCTTGCCACTATGCCCGGCTAATTTTTGTATTTTTAGTAGAGATGGGATTTCACCATGTTGGTCAGGCTGGTCTCGAACTCCTGACCTCAGGTGATCCACCCACCTCGGCCTCCCAAAGTGCTGGGATTACACTTATGAGCCACCACACCCAGTCGGGAACATATTATTTGGAAGAGCAAATTCCGAAATAAAATAACGAAATGAATGATCATTTGTACCTCAGCTAACAAGGAGACTGTAACAAAAATTCACTTCCTGTTCACAATTACCAGGGCACCTTGGGTTCCTAGGGCAGCTAGACTACTTCCAGAATAGAATCTACATGCTGCTTAACCCTGGTACTTTCTGTTCATTTCAATTTACCGCACATCATTTTAGCAAGACTATTTTACTGTACATAGTGAAACTGGATTTTGATGGAATGTAGTCAAGCAGGTATATGTATTTGTCCCTTGCAGAATGGCTTTACCCCTCTTCATATTGCCTGCAAGAAGAATCGAATTAAAGTAATGGAACTCCTTCTGAAACACGGTGCATCCATCCAAGCTGTAACCGAGGTGAGAAGAGTTAAGATTTCTGGCAGTCCTGAGATACCGAGAGTATAGCCTTAGCAGCCAGAGCCCCAGGGCCATCTCCAGGGACCAGCTAGTTTGTTGGTATATCATGGCCATAGACTGCATTCTGAACTATTCAGCAAAAGGGCTGCCAGTCCTTAGGAGAAGCAGACAAGCCTGTTGGTGGGTGAGTTGGATGCAAATGTATCACCATGTCAAGAAATGTAACCTAAAACATATGCTTAAGGGGAACGGCCCCATCACGGAAAGCATAACTTGTATCAAATCCTAAACTGTAGTACTTCTCTAATGGGTGCAGTTTTGTCCCCCAAGGGGCATTTAGTCATGTCTGGAGGTACTTTTAGTTGTCACAACTGGATAGTACTACTGGTATCTAGTGGGTCAAGGCCAAGGATGCTACTAAACAGTTTACAGTATACAGGACAGTCTCCCGCAACAAAAAATCATCTGATTCAAAATGTCAAAACCCTGCGCAAGACGACCTTGGTGCTTTTGTCAAGTAAGGATTACTCTGTCTCAAAACTCAAAATTAATGAAACTGCTGCTGAGGTTAGTTAGTAAAGGATTAGATCTAAGTTTCTCTCATAGGAACCAACTCAGAACTTAGATAAATGATCCATCAGAATCAGGACTGCACCTTCTACAAAGCAAACCAAGCCTGACACCTACCCTTTCAGACTTGTCCCAGACCCCCAACCTCCACCTCACTACCTCCTAGCACTCTGATCTCTGTTCATTCTAATTCTAACCCTTGGCACTTCCATAGACTAGACACTCTCTTGTTTGCCTCTGTATGTCTATACCTCTGTGTGTCACACCCTCTTGGCCAGGCAAATCCTGCACATCCTTTAGAACCAGATCTGGGCCACCTTCTTCAGGAAACCTCCCCTCACTCCCCAGCCTGGACTACATGTTCCTTCTAGGAACCATCACCTCATCCTGTGCCCTTATCCAACTCTCTGACTTATGACTCAGTGGCGCCCCCAAGACCCCCAGAGGCTAAAGGCTCCTTGGAGGCAGGGCTGTGTCTGACTGGTCTTCATATACCCACAGTGTCTGGCCCATACATAGTAGATCATTCAGTAAAGTTTTGTTGAATACCTGATGCTTAACTATAGGATTTGAAGCAAACATAAAAATTAAAGTCTAGTCTAGTGATTGTTGCTTGGCTTCAGTTTCTTGCTTGCAAATGGAGTATTTGCCTAGATTTACACTTAGAATTTTTAAAATATGAAATGGTTGAGAATATGAATACTGATTTGCCATATTGTCTGGCTTATGGCTTCATATTAGGCAACCTGTTATTTTTAAGTATAAAATAGAAAGTTTACTTTCAGTGCATAGGAACCCTCTTACAGATCAGAATAGGTTCTAAAATAAAAGTAAATTCTTGGCTGATGTTTGAGTAAATGTCCAGAGGTGTCAACCAGTAATCCAGCTCTCTGTTCCCTAAGAGCTTTAAAAGGCAGTTTGGACCAAGATTTTGCCTTGCACGAGCTCTAACTACTCCCCCTGCCGATGGAAAAAGGTGCCAAGACTATAACAAAATTCTCGTTTTCCTAATTGTCCTCCATTCTTCTCACTTTTTGAAGTCTGCGCAGCCAGAATTATTCCTTTTCTGTCTTTTACCTCACTTTGATTGTATAGAATTCCTTTCATATATTTTTGGCATTTCTCAAATTTTTGCTGAGATTAATTATCCCCTTCTGTCCCTTTTTTAAAAACAGGTTAGCTTTTTCTAGATATACTAAAAAAGTTTTATCAAGTTATGATGTTCATGTTGTAAGCTAAATTAAACTCTGAAAAATTTAAAATGGAATCATTTCATATAAAAAGCACAAGTAGATTATACTTTTTAAAAAATTAATGACTTGAGATTTCTATCTTTCTTATTCACTCTATTTAAATCTCACAATCATGGGCATATTCAATATAAAATATCCTGGAATCAATAAATTCTGCTTTATGCTGAATAGTATTCTGGGATCTATGTACATATATGTGTATGTATGTGTGCATAGGATCTGAAGCAATTCAAGTCTAGTCTAGTGAACATTGTAATATTTGCTTTATTTATATTGCCTTAATTTGTAATACCCATAAAGTTAAAAAATTAAATGTTTGAAACTATTAATGCTGATTTGTTCATTTATTAAAGAAACAGCTTTGTGTTAGGTACCCTGCTCTTTTATATGTGACATAAATGGGAATCCTCTTTAAAGCCCAGAATAGGATCTGAAATAAAAGTTGACTTTTTACTAATATGTATGAAATCACCGCTGTCCTCCCTCTACACGCACACACATATGGATAAGGAAGGTTTATTAGTAAAGGGGAAAAACAACGTTCAAGTTATTTATCAGTTTTTTCAAAGATCTACATTAAAAGTATGAAATAAATTCTTTTTCTTTTTTAATAGGTATGACATAAGTCTTTCACAGTAACAGAATTTGCTTTAAGAAAATGATGATTATGTGTTGATATATTTACCATTATAGAATCTGTAACATAATGGTGAATGTCCTGATTCTTCTAATCTGATCATTAAACTGGTTTAGATGGATGGATGGCAGGCAGGCAGGCTCACCGACAAACCTGTTTTATGCTAAGCCAACAAACCACCATTTTCTTCTTTTCCCCTTAGTCGGGCCTTACCCCAATCCATGTTGCTGCCTTCATGGGGCATGTAAATATTGTATCACAACTAATGCATCATGGAGCCTCACCAAACACCACCAATGTGGTAAGTATTCTTTGAACGAAGGAGGTCCATTGTGAGTATTTAATAAACTGGCAAAGATGATTTTTATCTACTTTTTTGTTTTTTATTTTTTTAAGAGTTGGAGTATTGCTCTGTCTCCCAGACTGGAATGCAGTGGTGCAATCATAGCTCACTGCAGCCTAGAATCCTGGACTCAGGTGCTCCTCCCACCTCAGCCTCCCAACTCACTGGGACTACAGGAATGTGCCATCATGCCCGGCTAATTTTTAAATGTTTTGTAGAGATGGGGGCCTCACTATGTTGCCCAGGCTGGTCTTGAACTCCTGGCTTCAAGCAATCCTCCTGCGTTGGCCTCCTAAATTGTTGGGCTTATAGGCATGAGCCACCATGCCCTACCTTATTGTTATTATAATTAATTAATATGTAATTAATATGACTACTTAAAAGAAGAAAATTCAATAATACGTTTGTTTCCTTTACTTCAAAGGCAAGATCCGCTCAGTCTCTAGTTGGCCACAAATTGTTAGGACTTATGAACTATGTTCATTAAACTTACAGGTGCGTTACTACTGGATATTATGTTTTAAAAAATAAAGTGTGGCCAGGCACGGTGGCTCACGCTTGTAATCCCAGCGCTTTAGGAGGCCAAGGCAGGTGGGCCACATGAGGTCGGAAGTTTGAGACCAGCCCGATCAACATGGAGAAACCCCCGTCTCTACTAAAAAATACAAAATTAGCTAGGTGTGGTGGCACGTGCCTGTAATCCTAGCAACCCGGGAGGTTGAGACAGGAGAATTGCTTGAACCCGGGAGGCGGAGGTTGTGGTGAGCCGAGCCTGCGCCACTGCACTCCAGCCTGGGTGATAAGAGTGTAACTCTGTCTCAAAAAAAAATAAAAATAAACCAAAAATAAAGTGTGGGGAATATTTTTCTACAACAAAAACATTAAAAAGTGCCACATGTTGGAGAGGTCATTTAGACACTATGGTCATTTATACAAAGAAGTGATTTCAGCAGGGTGTGGTGGCTCACGCCTGTAATCCCAGCACTTTGGGAGGCTGAGATGGGTGGATCATTTAAGGTCAGGAGTTCAAGACCAGCCTGGCCAACATGGTGAAACCCATCTCTACTAAAAATACAAAAAAGAATTAGCTGGTTGTGGTGGTGCATGCATGTAATTCCAGCTATTCAGGAGGCTGAGGCATGAGAATAAGTTGAACTTGGGAGGCAGAGGTTGCAGTAAGCCAAGATCATGCCATTACACTCTAGCCTGGGCAACAGAGTGAGACTCCATCTCAAAAAAAAAAAAAAAAAAAGAAGTGATTTCAACTAACTTCAAAGTAGTCTCTCTTTGATGTGCTTCACCATGTTACAGCAAACCCATGGAATTCTGTGTCCATAGATTACTCAATGGTATTATTTTCCCACACTAAACATTGCTCTGTAGGAACCACGAGGCTCATTTCAGAGTAGCTGTCAGAGTAGTAACTTACCACCCGTGATCTGCATGTGGCATTGTTTTACAGCGTTTCAAATTTGACATCACAGTATTAGCACAACAGACCAGAAACATAATAATACTCATTGGACTCATGAGCATTAAAGAAGTAACAATAAAACAAGCACCATCCTGGCACAGAAGGGGCAAGCTAGGAGGTCCTGCACCCTTACCCTGAGAGTGGGGCTCCCCAGTAAGACTGCATCTTCCAGCAGCCCCAAGCAGCACAACCAAAACATAGAAATAGACCAGCTTCTCAGATGAAATACAGTCTTTCCTGGTGCAATTGCAGAGAATGTTTTCATTCGTAGAGGGAACACTGAGTAATACACTAAACGACATCCTCAACACCTTTCCAATAAACACAATCCACCAGTTTCCTGTGGAATCTGTCTTCACGTGTCCTTCCATGGAAGTAGGTGGCCTGTAAAGCAAAGCTCAATTTATAAAGGCAGTTTAAAAGTGAGCATCACCTATGTGAGAGAATATATTTCATTTTTATTTTGGTCCATTTTAGTGTATCTGTTTCTAATATCATTTTCATTTTTAATCAAGTAAAGAAGTAATCTGAATTAGAATCTACTTGGTGAAAAAATAGGGGGAGGGTGGTCCAGGGCAAAGAAAATGATCCACTGGGAAAAATGTCCGAAGACTAAGATATTGATCTGTTCAGATCAAACAGGAAATGCAAACCAACTGTTGACAAGCCAAATCCGGCCCTTGGCTATGTTTATGTTGCCCATGTAGTGTTTTGTTTTTAATTCTGAATTTATGGCCAATATTTAAGAACAGGAACATTTATATAAAATCCAGACTGCCACTTCTTTTGAAAAGTTGCATAGTGTGGCATGGTAAGGTTGGCATCCTGCATAGTGACAGCTGCGAGCTGCAGATGTTGGGGGTGTGTGTGGGGGTGGTGGCTGCCTGCTTCAGCGCAGGTGTGGGCTCTCTCAAGCACTCCACTTCTGCCCAGCTGCACTCACTCACCCGCCTGCTTGGCTCCTATGAGCACTTGCCTTTCCAGCCCCAAGGGAGGCCACATTGTAGGTTACTGAGCAGCGCCCCTGGTACAGTGGGTGACAAGACTCCCTAGGCTTATGCCAAAGTCTTTGCCTCATGGACCAGGTTCCTGTGAAATTCTTATGCATTTGACTTCCTAGCTTTTCAATAAGGAAGTGCTTAGGACTATTTTTTATTTTTGAAAAAAGTCCATCATAAGCTTTATGCCAAATAAAACACTCCACTCTTCTTCAGAGCTGCAGCTAATTTACTTTGGCTCATGTTCCCTAGAGAGGAGAAACAGCGCTGCACATGGCAGCTCGCTCCGGCCAAGCTGAAGTTGTGCGGTATCTGGTACAAGACGGAGCTCAGGTAGAAGCTAAAGCTAAGGTATGCGCAATACTTGAAAAGTGTTTGAAATTGAGGAAAAATCCTTTGATTTTCATAGAACTTTTAAGTATATATATGCCGTCTTCCAAGAATACTTTAAAAATAGTGAACAACCTCCAATAAGGAAAGTCCCTACCCAAGTAACACTGTGAAAAATCCCTTCCCTCCACATTTGTTCATTCGATTATTTAACAAAATGAAATAGGATGAGATGAGAACTTGTGCCTGAAACTGTCAGCACATGGCTAGTCCCTAATAGGTTGGGGACTGAATCTAGACTTGGTCCAAAGTTCTTCACACTCCATGGAGAAGGGTTTATGCACAAAGCTTCTAGAACAATCACAACCTAGAAGAATAACTGAGCTTTTTTGGTTGACTTGTAAGTCAGCTGTCAACAGCCACAAAAGGAGAATGGGGGGTTTTTTTTTTTTTTTTTTTTTTTTCTACACAAGCTCTTTGGCCACTTCAGAATTGGCCTCGTATTTCACCTGCAGGAGAAACTCACTTATCTGCTGCTATAGGGATGGATAGTTTGGTCTGGTTATCAGAATGGCAGTTCAGGTCCAGAATCATAAACCATTTAATTTCAACCTACAATATGTAAATATACATTTGCGCAGTCTGCAGTCTCTAGTTTCAAGTTAAGGGGTGGCAGTAGTAGCAGTATACAAGATTTTTCCTTGGCACCTATTTTTTTCTGCTTTCAATATTCCTCTTCTCTCTTGCGGCATCTCCCTAACTCCTCTCATGCTTCCTACTGGTTAGATAGCCCCTCTTACTTTGACATTGACCCTCGTCCTCCTTATTCTTCCAGGCTGTCCTCTATTCTAGCCTCTTTTCTCTACCTTTCCTGCTTAAACTATTTACCTCAACCTTATCACAATTCAGTAGAGAATTTCTATTTCGAGGACTACCACAGGCATCTTTGAGCAAATTAAGATGATTTGCACCTCCCACTTGGGGATTAGACCCTAGGGGATCAGGACTTGGTGAGTACCTCCTGCCTTTGGGTGAACTGTAGTGATGTGGCTCTCCAGTCTAGACAGATGCAGCCCATACCAGGATGCACAGCTTGGCAAGCAGAGGGCATCAGCCCCTGCTGACCCTTCGGCTGGGAGCCTTTGCACAGGTATACTGCGCAACCCTACACTGCCTTCCTCACGCTCTGCATTTGTCTATGGGAAGACAGAACCAACAAAATAATTCATTCCGTGTGAGTGGATAATAACTGGTGTGGAGGTATAATATCCCTCCAAGGTATATGAGTTTTACTAGGATACATTGTCTTATCTCCCAAAGAAGGAGAAATTAAAAGTTCAAATTTGATTCTCTGTGGCAGGTGTTGTTGGGGGGTCATTTATAGACAGAACTGCCTTTCACGGTTTTCTTATTAATGGTTCACTCTCCAAAGGTATTTAATGAGCTTAGAGCTACCATCTCCTCATTTCTGAACATTGAAGAAAAAGACAAATGAGATTTTTTTAGCATTGACTCAAAAAATTGATTGTACCTCTTACATCAAGCAGCTAATGTTCCGTGAATTTTTCATAAAGGCACCATTGTTTCCTCAGCTCATCAGCCTTACATTTCTACCTTGCTGTTTAGGACGACCAAACCCCACTCCACATTTCAGCCCGACTGGGGAAAGCAGACATAGTACAACAGTTATTGCAGCAAGGAGCATCTCCAAATGCAGCCACAACTTCTGGGTACACCCCACTTCACCTTTCCGCCCGAGAGGGGCATGAGGATGTGGCCGCATTCCTTTTGGATCATGGAGCATCTTTATCTATAACAACAAAGGTATGAAAGCGTATCTCAGAATCCTGCTCTGTTCCCCCAAATACATCTTCCTTACAGTTCCCAGCACAATCACAGGTCCAGAAGCCTCACAACAGCATCTATTCTTGCGATCCCACGGTAGTCATTAATATGGCCAGCAAAGCTCTGTGATGGGAGAGGGTAACTGATAGTATTTTGTGTGGGTTTTTTTGCCTTAAGTTTCTTAGTACATTATCTTCCAATGAAACCTTACTGATATCCAGAGTCAGACTTCTTGTAAGTTATTTGATGGCCTTAAATTTTAGTTTAAAAACAGAGCTACAGATTAGCAAAATGCTCAGGCCGAGCACACAAACCACGCTATCACAGCTTGGTTGGTAGATGCTTTTATAACACTTGGAAAACTGGCAGTGAATTTTTCTTGGGGTTGTTTTTGTTTGTTTTTGTTCTTTCTGTTGTCATTATTGTCTTGTCTGATTTATGGTTTGATTTATTTTTATCTCAACTCTGATGCCTTAGAGTAATACCCTAACATAAACAGTTGCTCTGCATGTGCAGAATGCAAAATTTGGAGCTCATTTTTCTTGTGATGCTACATAAGCCTAGCAAGTGTGATAGCAAGATGAATTGGCTTGTGGCGCGCCTTCCAAAGCTAGTAACTGGTACTGCACTCTTTTATTTGGATGCAGATAAGAAAGATTAATGTGTAATCAATATAGAAGATAATTACAAATAGAGAACTATCAGGATAAATGATGACTACCTCAAATTTCATTTCTTGTGATTCTTTGGGCTCTTCAATAGAGTTGAGATGCAAGTTCAGGAAGCTCATTTGATGTGAAACAGAGCAATGGGTGATGGAGTCTTGAGTATTCAGGCATTTCACCATACCAGCTGCACATTCCTTTTAGTTTGCTGTAGTCTCATGAGGTCGAATGTGCTGATGACCCTCTAATCCCTGACTCATGATTGGGACCCCCACAACAGTGTGCTGATTGGCTGGTTGATACACAGATTCTTGTAGGAGTTGGAAGCCTGAGGGAGCAGCCACTCAGCTATTAACATCCAACTGTTGCATGTTTGTCCATGTGTGATTATTCAGTTCACCTACAGAATAGGCGTCTCATCATTCTAAAACCATGTCATTGTTCAGTTCACCTCTGGTGTTAGAGGTGAGAGAATTTCTGACTCCTCCTGAAGACTAGAGGACACATAAGGATTGTGTATACATGGAGAAACAGGGAAAGAAGAAGAGAAAGTGTCCGGTCTGGTGATATGAGATTGTGAGAGGTTCAGACTTCCCCTGGATTTTCCCAAACCCTCCAAACTGAGTCTGGGACCCTGTAACTTATTCTTCCCACGATATGAAACTCTTAAAGCAGTTCTAGAATAAGCCCCAGATTCAGCTTTCCAACTTCATCCTGGTGAGATACCTGATGACTCCCAGAACCAATAGCATGTCGTGGTTCAGTCAGCAGAAGGGAGAAAGATTAGGTATCCTGGTATGTTGTACTATTGCTTTAATACTCACATCCTGTTGATAAGAAGGCTCTTGAACTCTTATCTATGAGTCTGGGACTTTAAATGCAGACTTCACTGCTCATCATCACTAGAATAAGTAATCAGTTCTGGAAGACAGTGCCCTTATGTCATATCTTTTTGTTTGTTGTTTGGTTTGGGTTTTGTGTGTGTTTTCCTTACGTCATTTCTATTGTTCATTATGTTTATGTTTCTTTTTTTTCAGAAAGGATTTACCCCTCTCCACGTGGCAGCAAAATATGGAAAGCTTGAAGTTGCCAATCTCCTGCTACAGAAAAGTGCATCTCCAGATGCTGCTGGGAAGGTAAGAGGTCACCAGCCACCCTGAAGCAGGCCACTTCCACGATAACAAAGCACACACTTGCTAATATTCACTAATGGCCACCCGAGTTGTAACGAAATATTTAAGTCCCACTAGGATGAAGAGCACTTGGGAAATAAAAGGTAAATGCTGGGGTCCAAGTACTGTGGAAACTGGAATGTAAATATGCCCTATGTTGTGTCCAATCTAATCTCATTTCCTCAATCTAGGCCTCTGGTATTAAGACACCTTTGACACTGGTTATTGTTTCTGCACGTGTTTTCAGAGCGGGCTAACCCCACTGCATGTAGCTGCACATTACGATAATCAGAAAGTGGCCCTTCTGCTTTTGGACCAAGGAGCCTCACCTCACGCAGCCGCAAAGGTACCTATAATTCCACAGCCTAAGGAGACTGATGGGTAAGGTCTATCAGTCTCTATCTGCACATCTACTCCTGCTTCACCAGGAGCACCCTCCTAGTTTAGGCACCACTAAAAAAATCACAGAAATAGAAGCACCTTAGGACGTCTGTGCCTTCAGTGATTTAGTCTGCTAATATGGTAGATGCTCAGGAAATATTTACTTGTCAGTTGATTGTCTTTGACAATCCAGGACCTCCTGGAGGAAGGAGAGCTGGAACACTCTTTAGCTAGATGAAAAACATAAGCACAGCCTGAGGGAGTAAGAAAGTTCTGATTTGTCAGAATTATGAAATATGTGTTACATTTTTCTGGCCATCTAATTGCCTTCAAGTTGTTTATTTGAATTTAGTAAAATAGGTTGAGAGATTTTACCTGTGTGTTTTTATTATTGCTAAGGAGGATCTTTATTGTTAGAGCATTTTTGATTAGTAGACAACTTAGATTTCTGAGAAAAGAGAGAAACTGAGTGGGTATATAGCTATGTTATTATTTTAGTAATCTAATTTGAGGGACAAATCATAAAGAAGAGCTTCCTTAAAGACAGGTTAATAGAGTACTATTGCTTTAATACACTTCCTATTGTTGAGCAGGTGGCTATGATCAGAGAACACTGAAATGATGCAAACCACCATTTCAGTGTTCAGTTATTTTGCTAAACACTATTGGTTGAAGGACCCTTGAGTATCCCTTATGCTCCTTATGCTTTTTTTTTGGAGACCTATGCGGTGGCGCCATCTCAGCTCACTGCAAGCTCTGCCTCCCAGGTTCACGCCATTCTCCTGCCTCAGCCTCCCGAGTAACTGGGACTACAGGTGCCCACCACAATGCAGGGCTAATTTTTTGTATTTTTAGTAGAGACTGGGTTTCACCATAACCAGGATGGTCTTGATCTCCTGACCTTGTGATCCACCTATCTCAGCCTCCCAAAGTGCTGGGATCACAGGCGTGAGCCACTGCGCCCGGCCTCCCTTATGCTTTTTACATCTTTGACTTACTATTCCATGTAGGGGCAACTGCAGTGCTCTCCTTTAAACCTAATGTTTAGATCACATCATTGTATACACAGATGAATGAACTGGGGGTTGTTCTAGATTACTTTAGATACACTAAGAGACCAACTTTTGGGTACTCTCTCCATTTAGAGAGTACGTTATCTTCGATAGATATTTCTTCCTGGAAACTTTCAATCATTTTCTGCCCCATCCTCCCCAGAATTATACCTAAAAATCTAAAATGAAATCTCAAATTCAAAATCAAACTCCCAACTTTGCTTTTAATCTAAATGTAGCTTTCCCTTCCATAATTTCTGACCCTGACAAACATTCTTTCTATTACAAAACCATGACTTGACTTGATAAAACTTTTATCTTGAAAAAAAGATATAGCAGCATTATTCATGATAGCCAAAAGGTGGAAACAACCCAAATACTCATTGATGGATGAATGCATATACTCACTGCGCATATACACACAGGGAATATTATTTAGCCTTTAAAAGGAAGGAAATTCTGACATACGCTACTATAATACGTGGAGGAATCTTGAAGACATTGTGCTAAGTAAGCCAGTCACAATAGGACAAATGTGTGATTCTACTTATGTGAAGTACATAGAGTAGTAAATTTATGGAGATAGACAGAGGATGGTGGATGTCAAAGGTAGAAGGAGAAGGGAATGGGGAGTTAATGTTTAATGGATACAGAGTCTCAAATAGGAAGACTAAAAAGTTCTGGAGATGGATAATAGTGATGATTGGAGAACAACATTGAATACACAGTACTTAATACTACTGACCTGTACACTGAAAAATGCTTTAAATGGGAAATTTTGTTATGATATTTTAGCATAATTTTAAGGAGAAAGATTTGTAAGGAATTTAATGGTTGTACATTTTATTTCATTTCATTTTTACCCCTGTATGTGTGGGCTACTCTTTCCTTTTTCTTTTTCTTTTCTTTTTTTTTTTTTTTTTTTGAGACGGAATCTCGCTCTCACCCAGGCTGGAGTACAGTGGCA
>NW_012116944.1:125180-159385 GCF_000951035.1 Colobus angolensis palliatus
CTCAGCCTCTAAAGTAGCTGAGACTACAGGCATGCACCACCACACCCAGCTAATTTTTGTATATTTAGTAGGGATGGTGTATCACCATGTTGGCCAGCTGGTCTCAAACTCCTGACCTCAGGTGATCCGCCCGCCTTGTTCTCCCAAAGTGCTGGGATTACAGGCATGAGCTACTGTGCTAGGCCCACAAATAACACTTAAACAGGGCAATAGTTGGTATATTCCTAGTTCATTTTGTCTTTATATTTGTCAAACAAGACTTAGTATTCATAGTTCCCTATCTGCAAAACATCCTTTACAAAGATTTGAAAAGAAAAGCAGTCCTTTAAATAATTCTTTATAACATTCCATTCGCCTTAGGCATAGTTTTATAGGCAATGAAACACAGGTGTTTCTAATTGGACATTGATTCTCATTTCCATGCACAATTGCTTCCATAAGAGCCTGGGTAATGCCATCTCTGGCACATGTCCAACAATCCCTGTCTTCGGGGCAGTGGTACTGGTCAGGAACTTTTTCTAGACTTTAATCTTAAGCAAAGCCAGTCATATAATTTTAGGTATTGGCTTTATCTGCGAGGGGAAAAAAAAACCCTAGCTACAATGCTTTAAATTGATGAGCCTCGATTTTCTCAAGGCACAAACAGTCAGGAGGTAGACAGGGCAGTTGTTGATGTTGATATAGGGTGTTGAGGCAAGTTCCCTGTGACTTAAAAAACTCAGTTTGGGGGTACAAGTGCAGTTGTGTTACATGGACATATCGCCTAGTGCTGAAGACAGGGCTTTTAGTGTAACCATCACCCAAAATGTGTACATCGTACCCATTAGAGAATTCTTTGTCCCTCACCCCTCTCCTATGCTCCTACCTTTCCAAGTCTCCAATGTCTATTATTCCACTATGTCCATGTACACACATTTAGCTCTCGCTTTTAGGCAAGAACATGCAGTATTTGACTTTCTGAGTTATTTTACTTAAGATAATGGCCTCCAGTTTCATCTGTGTTGCTGCAAAAGATATAATTTTATTCTTTTTTATAGCTGAGTAGTATTCCATGGTGTGTGTGTGTATTTATGTGTGTATATATGTATATACACATAAATTATATACATTATAGTTATATATAATATATAATTGATTTCCAGCTTTATATTTGTCCAACAAGACTTTATAGCTGAGTAATAGTCCACTCAGCTATAAACATATAGTATATACATATATATGTAACACAGGGTATGCAATACGTGCATATCATGGAATGCTACTATATGTATGTATATATATCTGTATACACACACACGCACCATGGGATGCTACTCAGCTATAAAAACGAATAAAATAGGCTGGGTGCAGTGGCTCACACCTGTAACCCCACCACTTTAGGAGACTGAGGCGGGAGGATCCATGAGGTCAGGAGATGGTAGACCATCCTGGCCAAGATGGTGAAACCCCTTCTCTACTAAAAATACAAAAATTAACTGGGCATGGTGGCTGGCTTCTCAGGAGGCTGAGGTAGGAGAATCACTGGAACTCGGGAGGTGGAGGTTGCAGTGAGCCAAGATCACACCACTGCACTCCAGCCTGGGTGTCAGAGCGAGACTCAGTTTCAAAAAAATAATAATAATAAATAAAATGTATATATCCCACATATTCACATATTCTTTATCTAATCATCCATTGGTGTACACTAAGGTTGATTACAGAACTTTGCTATTGTGAATGGTGCTGCAATAAGTATATGAGTGCAAGTATTTTTTTTGATATAATGATTTATTTTCCTTTGGGAAATATCTAACCAGTGGTAGGATTGCTGGATCAAAGGTAGTTCTATTTTTTGTTCTTTGAGATATCTCCTTACAATTCTCCTTAGAGGTTATATTAATTTTACATTCCTATCAGCAGTGTATAAGCATTTCCTTTTCTCTCCATCCTTGCCAGCGTCTATTATTTTTGACTTCTTATAACAGCTATTCTGATTGGTGTGAGATGGTATCCAGTTGTGGTTTTGATTTCCATTTCTCTGATGATTAGTGATGATCATTTTTTCATATGCTTCTTGGCCATTTGTGGGTCTTCTTTCACAAAATGTCTGTTTGTGTCCTCTGCCTTCTTTTTAATGGGGTTATTTTTTTTTTCCTTGTTGAGCTGTTTGAGTTCCTCATAAATCCTGGATATTAGTTCTTTGTCAGATGCATAGTTTGTGAATATTTTCTCCCATTCTATATGGTATCTGTTCACTCTATTGATTTTCTCTTTTGCTATGCAGAAGCTTTTTAGTTTACTTAAGTCCCATTTGTCTATTTTTTGACTTGCTGCATTTGATTTTGAGGTCTTAGTTCTGAATTTTTTTCCCTAGTTCAATGTCCAAAAGAGTTTTTCTTATGGTTTCTTCTAGAGTTTTTATATTTTCAGGTATTACATTTAAGTCTTTACTCTGTCTTGAGTTAATTTTTGTATATGGTGAGAGTTATGGGTCCAGTTTCATTTTCCTTCATGTGGCTATCAAATTTTCCTAGGCATCATTTATTGAATAGGATGTCCTTTTCTCTGTGTTTATTTTTGTTAACTTTGTCAAAGATCAGTTGACTGGAGGAATGTGGCTTTATTTATGTGTTTTCTGTTCTGTTCCATTTTTCTATGCATATATTTTTATAACAGTGCCATGCTGTTTTGGTTATTATAGTCTTGTAGTATAATTTGAAGTTAGGTAATATGATGCCTCCAGCTTTGTTCTTTTTGCTTAGGATTGCTTTGGCTGTTTGCGCTCCTTTTTGATTCCCTATGAATTTTAGGGTTGCTTTTTCTAATTCTGTGAAAAATGATGTGGATATTTTAACAGGGATTGCAATGAATCTTTGGCTTTTCCCTTCAAAGACAGTTGATTGGTTGCCAAATTTACTTTCAAGCCACAGGCAGCAAGAAAGTCAGCACAACAGGGCTTTCCCAGAAGTTCCACGAAACCACATCTCCTTACACCCCATTGGCCACTTCTATCTGCAAAAAAAGTTGGGAAATAGTGCTGAGCACACTGCTAGAGAAGTTTGTGTGTTTGTTTTCTTTTGCTTTTATTTTTTGTGTTTTGGTTTGGGGATTTGTTTGGTTTTGCTAAAAAAGAAAGGAGAACAAATACAGAGCAGGCAATCTGCCTTCTTTACTCCAGGGAAGTTCAGGCATTCCTGAATTCTGGCAGTGGTGAGAGATAAGGGACAGAGCCTCAATAGGGCATGATTACTATATGGATGTGACAGCAGCAACCTCAATGTTAACTCTTCATCAAATCACATCCTTTGTCCTTTTTCTTAGAGTATGTGATGCCTTCTTCTTACCCTTTCTTCTCTTTTAAAATTACCAATGTATTGTCTTACTCATACATGTCCTAGAAATGTGATGAGGTTTCAGGAAATTGGGGTACTGAAAAGTAGATAGGCTGCTCTAATCTATTTTAGTCCAATCTATTTCCTGTGGCAGGACCTTATGCTGGCAAGAGGATTGGCTTCAGTTCAGGTATAACCTGGATACTAATTGTAGAAGAGATAGTAAGTTTTAAGTATTATTTATCAGGTTTCTCTTCCATAAAATATGCAACATATCTATTGATGTGCATCAGTATATTTGTGAAAGTTCTTGAAAAAATTCAATTATGATTTAAATGCTACACATTACTTTTGATAATTTTAAATTGCATTTGCTTTTCCTTTAATTTTGAAATACAAAAGCAGATGTGGCAAGCACTTTGTCTTCTACATCAAGAGGGAAAAAAACATATAGGTCAAAATTATTCTACAGTTGAATCACTCGCTGTTTAATTTTTCTTTTGATAGATGCATCTGGCTTTCTTAGTGTGGCAAGTGAGGATCATTTTACTTTTCACAAAGTAGAAACAACTTAGAAAATTTAGAAAATTCCATTATAAACCTCAAGATAAATGTGCTTATTATTTGAAGATATTTCTTAAGTCTTTCTGAGATTAACTTTTCATAGTAAAATAATACCTGAGTCATTTTTCCCTTGCTTTGTACTTTCCTTTGTGTCTCAGGTAAGGAGTCCAAGATAAAGCCTTGAGCAATAATAGTAATTTGTCTGGAATTGGCATATATTGCAGAGCTGGGTCTGTCTGTCTCTGTCTGTCTGTCTGTCTCTCTGTCTCTCTGTATCTGTCTCTCCCTGTCTGCCTCTGTCTGTCTCTCTCAGAGTTTTAAAGACAGACTCTCCCTGTGTTGCCCAGGGTGGTCTTGAGCTCCTGGGCTCAAGTGATTCTCCTGCCTCAGCCTCTAAAGTAGCTGAGACTACAGGCATGCACCACCATACCTGACTTCTGCAGTTCTCTTGATTAAAAAATTTTTTTCGGACATAGGATTCTTTTTGGTGGCATTAGAAGTAAACAAGATTTTCATGTGTGAGAGGATCTTGAGCTGCTTTACCTTAGGTAGGGGTTGAGAAGTGACTAACCTGAAGATTATGTCAATAGCAAAAGCAAAAAGAGAGAAAATACATGATAAGAAGCTAAGTTCTGAGTTTATCTTGCCTTTACCCCTTGAAGTAGTTAGGTTAGTGTTAGACACATTGACTAATTATATTTCCTATTTTAGTGCTGCTTTGTGAATTTTCTCTTTTATGCTGGAGTGTTGGGGAGATGAAACAATTCCCCTCCTCCTGTCACTCACTGTAGCGTTGGGCTCAGACCAAAGCTCTGCAGTTGGCTCTGAGGGCATCGGTCTCTGAAGGGTGTGTCCCAGCAGAGGGCCAAATGCTTCTCAGGGCAGCTGGGGTTTTCAGATGGCAATAGGTCAAAATTAAAAATAGGGATATAAAATCTTCTTTTACTCTGGCTCATCCAGTTTGGCAGAGGCTAGTTTCAGAAGAGTCTAGAAGTGACATTTCCACTTTCATGGGTTGATATAAGGGTTTGTGAAGTGAGGAATGCTGTTGGACTTGGACATGCCAGTGACTGAAATATGAGGGTCATTGCAGCGGGATGGCTGAGTACTGGGTGCAGCAGACCCTCAAAGCCCTCTATGTTGTTTCTGATCCTTCTACATGGCTCAAAAAGATTGTGACTGATCCATTGTCCAGATTTGGATCATACTTCCAAATATAAATTCTTAGATTCTATTTTCTTTTTCTAAACCTTCCTGTCTATGGGAAAAAAGAAATCTTCTAATTTGTCATTGGCATATTCGATATACTCAGGTTTATGTCCACGTCAAAATGTAATCTTGCACTTCTTGTAAGTGACTGTGAACCAGGGCAACATCCCCCAAAACTCTTTCTTGGGGCAGGAGACCCTGATGGCTCCTGAGGCACAGCTGACCAACAGTTTATCAAGGGAATCTTGATTGTCTCTCTGTGGTTATCAGGGGTTAGCCAAGAGAAGGATGCCAGAATGTGCTGAAAGCTCTGGTACTCTTGATTCAAAATCTGAGGATTCCTTTCTTCCTGTAATTAATACATGGCAGTTATTGTGAGGCACTAGAGAGACACAAAGACAAATATAACACAATATGTGCCCTTAACAAATGTATATTTAGTAGGAGGGGATAGAGAAGTCAACAAAAGAGTACCACTAAATATCCCCAGGACTTTGATAAGAGTCAGTCAGGGTTGGGGGTAGGGGTTGAGGCTTGAGGGGTGGGAAGAAATAAAATAACTCATTGAGGGTGTGACCCTTGAGCTGAATTTTCAGCTGACAGATGCTGGCTCCTGGGCATGTTAGGGAAAAGCATTCTTGTAGAGTAAGGCAAGACAGAGAAACATGAGACTATATTCTGTTTGGGGGATGTGCAGGATGACAGACCAGCATAAAGACAAGTTTTGTGAAGGAGGAAATCAAAGGGCCAAATGAGAAGAGATTATAGTGTCTTAACTTCCATGAACATTAAAAATTTCAACTTGTAAGCAATAGATGGCCATTAAAGGTATTTTTTTAAATAAAAGAATGAATGGCTGTGAACATGCCCTAGTGATAACTGATGGTTTGTTGCTTCTTCCTCCTGTCCTCAATTTAAATAAAGCAAGTAATTATGGAGCATGTTGTAACATAACTTCCTGTAAAAGGGAAATCTATATTCCTTTTGGAAAACCAATAATACTCTGACTCTTTTTGCTTAAAATGTCCGTGTTGAGCCGGGCGCAGTGGCTCACACCTGTAATCCCAGCACTTTGGGAGGCCGAGGCGGGAGGATCGGGAGGTCAGAAGATCAAGACCATCCTGGCTAACACGGTGAAACCCCGTCTCTACTAAAAATACAAAAAATTAGCCGGGCGTGGTTGCGGGCGCCTGTAGTCCCAGTTACTCGGGAGGCTGAGGCAGGAGGATGGCGTGAACCCGGGAGGTGGAGCTTGCAGTGAGCCGAGATGGCGCCACTGCACTCCAGCCTGGGCGAAGAGTGAGACTCCGTCTCAAAATATAGAATAAAATAAATAAATAATTAAATAAAATGTCCATATTAAATTATGTTTTTCCTACTTAGGAATGCAGGAGACATGAGGGCACTATATTCATAGTATCACTTGGTTTACCAGTATTTGCTTACTTCATCATGATTTCTTAAGCAATCATAGAAAATGACTAGAAAGAGACATATACTATTTGAAAATGCACTGTACACATTTCTATCTTGTTCCTGGGCATGTGACCAAGTGATTTGTGTTGACAGAATGGTTATACGCCACTGCACATCGCTGCCAAAAAGAACCAGATGGACATAGCAACAACTCTGCTGGAATATGGTGCTGATGCCAACGCAGTTACCCGGCAAGGAATTGCTTCCGTCCATCTCGCAGCTCAGGAAGGGCATGTGGACATGGTGTCGCTGCTCCTTAGTAGAAATGCGAATGTCAACCTAAGCAATAAGGTAACCCACTTTTTTCTGGACAAAGCATGCAGCACACCAAAACCTCACCCCTCAGAAAGGTCACTAAGAATTCACAGAAGATCTGGGTCAAATAGGATGTGTAAAGTATAATATTGCACCAAGTTGTTTACCAAAGTGTTACTTAACAGAGCAAAAATTTGGAAACAATCTGTTTAAACAATAAGAAAAACAGTCAATAGGGCCAGTTGCTCTGGCTCAGGCATTTAATCCCAGCACTTTGGGAAGGCAAGGCAGGTGGACTGCTCGAGCCCAGAAGATCGAGGCTGCAGTGAGCCGTGATTGCTTCTTTACACTCCAGCCTGGGTGACAGAGTGAGACCCTGTGTCTTTAAAAAAAAAAAAAAAAAAAGAGAGAGAGAGAGAGAAAGATAATGGTAAATAAATAATTCAGATAATTCAGTCAGACAGTGAGTGTATTTGCAGGTGACTCTGTATACATATAGCCATAAAAATGAAGTCCAGGAAGTTTTTGTAGTAACATAAAGTTTTGTTATAATGTTAATTCAAAGAGCACCATTGTTACTTCACCATAACATAGCAAATAAGTAGTTGCAAATTTTAGCCCATTGCTTTATTCCACAAACATTTTTGGGGTCCTGCTCCTTGCTCATCGGTTTTTAAGTTCTAGGTTACAAAGAGAAATGGGAAATATTGCTGCCTTCGTGAGTTCATTTTAATAACAAATTTAGCATAGCTATTTTATGGAGTAGATAGGGGAAGTTGTTGGCAATTTTGAAGGAACGTGTGAAGACTGTTCCCTAAACTCTTCAAACACCCATGCTGTCATCTTTGATATCCTCATTATTCATAAAGAAAATATTAGAGTTTTGTCAAGCAAAGTGAAAGTTCAGCCCACAATTAACCAGAAACATGTTAATGAAGTTACTGCCTCTCCCTATATGTATCAAAGAATTTAGCTTTGCTGAATTGCTCATTAAGATTGGCCCAAAACACAAGCAGGTGTTTCTAAATCTTCAGATAATAGGAAACCATGCAAAAGGGCCCTCAGATTCATGCTAACCTCCACTCTCTGGCATTTAGCTTCTCTTCTGCCTGCTGGGTGTGGGCATAGCTATGATATTTCTCAGCCCTAGCTCAGATATTGGAGTAGGGTTTCAAAATAGCAGTAGTCTTATGTTGACAAATAACAAGTAATTTAAATACTTGTGACACATGTGTGTGTGTTTTGAAATCACAGAAAGTTTGAATCCTAAGTCAGATTCTTCCTGTGTCGTTCAGGCAAGTTCTATCACCTCTCTGAGGCTCCGTTTTGTCCTTTAGTACGTGGAGATAATAATACTGACTTTAGGAGATGCTGTGAGGATTCACTGAGATAACATTCAACACTTTTTTGACTAAGAAAAAATCTTTTTTTAATTTTAGAATTTTTACAATTTTGGAAAAAGCTTACTCCATATCAATCTGAATTCTCAAGTTTATTATTTAACAAATTCTGTAGACCAAAAGACATATACAGGAGACCAGGGATATGCTTTTTTAGTTTTAGTATTGTGAAAATCTTTTTTGGTCATTACAGAGCAAAATTTTTTTTAATTTTTTTAATTTTATTTTTTTCTTGTTAAACATTCCTTTTATGAGTGCATGTCTCAGCATTAATGGGAATAACAAAGCAATTTCATAATAGTCATTATAGTTAAGATTTGTTTGATCTTTTGAATTTTCTGTAGTTTTATATACCAATTTAGACACAAGAATTGTGATGGCTTGCCTCAAAACTCAACTTGTCTTTATGACAAAGAGGACCTTTTGTTTCCCAAATTGAAGCACATGCTGGTATCAGAGTGTATTTTCTCTTCTGAGCCCATAATGTTGTATTTCACCAGTTCTTCCAGAAACAATGTAGCACTTTCACAATTGGTTTACATTGAATATTTCCAGTAGGTTTGATACCAAACTGCAGTGTGACCAACTTTGTTTCTTCAAAATCCTGCAGCCAACTGGTACAATATATACCCAGCCTTGAATTCACCTTAGACTCATAGAATGATTTTAGGCTAAAAATATTCAGGGCAAAAATTTTCTCAGTGCTTGCTTTAGTAGAGTGGAAATTAACAAAAGGAATTCTGAAGACTCAAAGACATATAGTAAACCAGGGAAACCTGGAAATTTCTGGCAACCTTCCTAAATAAATGATACACAAACAGAGATATTCCTAAAGGAATTCTAAAAGATCAGCTGGCTTTCCATTAGCATGTTGAACTTGAGGAACTTCTGAGAACTTCTAATACTTTTAACTTCTAACTTCTCATTAGCAACGATCTAATGAGAAGGCATTTGTAAATCCTTGCATCCTTTCTCAGTTGTCATTTTCAGTATAAAGCACTAAACGTGCCCTCATATGAAAACAGAAAAGCAGCAAAACTTTTTATTATTCAATAGGGAACTGTCTCTCAGTTTTTGTCAGTTTTTCCTGAGTTGTCAGTGTTTTAAGCATCAATTACTCACTGTTCCCTCCTCCCTTCTCCTGCCTACCTTTCCCTCTTCTCATATAACACTACATTTTATTTCCTTGCTAAAAAAATAACTATTGAAAGAAAGATTTAGCTTTCATAATTTATGTTGAACTAAACACTTCATTGTTTTTACTTTCTTTTTTCTTACTAGTAACCAGGACTTTCCCAGTACTCTTAAGGAAAAATGATCATGAACCCCAAGTTATTCTTGAGGTGCTAGTGTTCAATTTGATTCAATTTTGCTTTAGATGTTCCTATTTTTCCATATAGGTTTTGCATACCCCAATGCTATAATTTTTATACAACTGGAAGAATATTAAACAGAGCTGTTGCTATTTTAATTTAATTTGATGTTTTCTCTGTTTCAAATAAATTCTTTTTTTTTTTTTTTTTTTTTTGAGACAGAATTTCATTTTTGTTGCCCAGGCTGGAGTACAATGATGCAGTCTCAGCTCACCGCAACCTCTGCCTCCAGGGTGCAAGCAGTTCTCCTGCCTCAGCCTCCCGAGTAGCTGGGATTACAGGCATGCACCACCACACCCAGCTAATTTTGTATTTTTAGTAGAGACGGGTTTTCTCCATGTTGGTCAGGCTGGTCTCGGACTCCCGACCTCAGGGGATCCGCGCGCCTTGGTCTCCCAAAGTGCTGGGATTACAGGCATGAGTCACCGCACCCAGCCCTAAGTGCTATTTTTAAAGTGAGCAATGATCAAAATGCCATAAAAGATTAACAGGTAACTTCTGAACTCAAACAGAGCTGTGGTTGTTTTTTAAAATCTTTTAAGTTATAGCCACGAATATAAAAATAAAATGTTATTCATATAATTTATCCTGTTCTACCTAAGAAAAATGTTTGACTTTTTTTCTCTAATTTAATCAATGTATGGGTAGATTAAATGCTAGATGCTGGACACTGGTTATATAAAAATTAAAGATACAATACTTGCCTCAATAAGCTCACAGTGGTTTGAGGAAGACAAGCAAGAAAACAGAGTTTAAATGCAGGATTATGATATTTTTAATTGAGCTGAGCACATAGTAGGCTTGCAAATAAATGTAATTACTTGGCCCTTTATTGAAATGAGAAGAGAAAAAGGCCAGGGAAGCCTGAAGTGACTTCATCAGTGAGTGGGTAAGCCAGGTGAGCAGCAGGCACCCAGACATGGGAGCGTGAGAGGACAACATGTGCCCACAACGCATTTCTCCGTCTTTGCTGAGAGCTACTCAGTAAAGTACCCTCAGCGTCGAAAGTCTCAAACTTAGAATAGGTGACGATGACACTCACAAAATGTTATGACTGACAATATTGTTTCCTCTGAAGTAGAACATAGAACATGGTGCTATGATGAGGTCAGTGTTTGGGTGGTGCCAATTTTGGCCCTGGCTTATTTTTCTTGAATTGCAAGTGAATGCATCAGTCCTGCTTTTCACATTTCCCCCTTGATTCAGTTCAAGTGAGCTTCCTCCAAAATTCTGTAAACATTATTAAAAAGTCCCAGCTTGACTCTCTCTGCGATCCATAATTGCTCTGATGGAATAACAACCCCTGAATAAATAATGTTGCACATCTAGAAGGCTCTGTGCTCTTCCTAAAACTGCCTTTGATTACCTCCTTTCCTCTGACAAATAGGACAGGCTGATATTTTCATTGCACAGATGCTAGAGGGGGAGAAAAGACTTCCAGGATTAAGATATTAACTTCTGTGCTCATAATGGATAAAAGCAAAAAATCTGAAAGCACTTACACCAACTCACTTTCTCTTAAATATTATAAAAAATGGTTTACAATGTAAAGAGGTTTTTTACAACCAGAGTATAGTCTTAGTAATTTTTTTTCTTGGTCATGAGAGCAACCACGTGTTCTGCAAATTCTCTAATAGGGTTAGTTTCAAATACTGTATCAGTCTTGTTAAACCCATACAACATCTAAATGACCTGGAAATTCTCATGATCTTGCATTCACATTACATTCCACAGGCGATCTTTCCAATCCAGAGTGACGTACAGAAAATATTTATTAGACTTCGGGAATTAATATGGAGAAAATATTATGAGCATATGTCAATGTTCACTTAGTAAACAGATATCATTTAAATAATTTTTGGTAAAGCTAGTGCCATTGGCAATATATTAAAACTTGCATAATTTTGTAAAAAACAATAGAGTCTAATTTTTGGAGATGAACACTGAAGTGTATGGGGGTAAATGTTATAATGTCTAGATTTGTTTTAATACTGCCACAAATAAATGAGTGAAAAGGGAAAGAGGGATAGATGAAACAAATATAGGAAAACTTTGATAATTGCTAAGTCTGTGATGAGTATACAAGGCTCATTCCATTTCTTACACTTTTGAGTATGCTTGCAATTTTTCCTGCCTACAGATACTAATGTTGCCACAGTGCTAAGACAGTATAACATATATATATATATATTTTTTTTTTTTTTTTTGAGACAGGTTTTATTTACTCCTGTCACCAAGGCTGGAGTGCAGTGGCGCTATCTCACTCACTGCAACCTCCACCTACTGAGCTCAAGCAATTCTCCTGCCTCCCAAGTAGCTGAGACTAAGGTGTATGCCACTACACCTGGCTAATTTTTGTAGAGATGGGGCCTCGCCATGTTGGCCAGTCTGGTCTCCAACTCATGGGCTCATGTGATCCACCTGCCTCAGCCTCCCAAGCATATAAATTTATTCCATAGGTTTTTTCTAACATAGAAATTCTTGGCTTACCATCTTAGAATTCACAAATGGTTTCTCAAACATGGGGGCTATGTGTGTGACATTACTTCCTGTAAGATGACTGTGCCCTTTGAATCTTTTGCAGAGTGGCCTGACCCCACTCCATTTGGCTGCTCAAGAAGATCGAGTGAATGTGGCAGAAGTCCTCGTAAACCAAGGGGCTCATGTGGACGCCCAGACAAAGGTATATGCCCCTCCCCTTCCACACGGGAAAGAATGTGTCCATTTGGTGACCACAGTAAGGAAGAAACTATAATCATATTAGGAGAACAAACCCTTTAATCATCTATTTTCTATGTAGTATTTTAAATATATATTTATGCAAGGGACACTAAAGTCTCTGATTGCCATATTCCAGGGACTTTTGTCTTTAACGGCCTGGGTACTTGATCCTAACTGTATAATAATTTCCCCCTATTGTTGAGCCTCCTTACAACAGATGCTCCTTCAGGGGCAGAGTGTGAAAGCTTGTACCTCTCTTAGTTTGTATGATGGATTTTTTAAATGCAGACAAACAGACAAATAGAAAAACTTGTAATTTGTGACCCCTATGTTCGTTCAGCATGATTTATGAAACAGGATAAATTAAGGCTTATTTAAATATTACTCACTTGCTAAATTCCTAAGGGTCTGTGCAGTCTTGCCTGCGTTCTCCCTCTCTCAGACAAAAAAGCTCTCATTTCAAAATGAAAAAAAAATTGCTGATTAGTCTTATATAATGCCACAATTCGAACACAGAAAAATAAAGGACTTTTCATGTCATCGTCAAAGATATAGCTTCACATTAGTCACATTTCTCTGAAAATTTTCTTTATATGCTTAATTTTGTTATTCATATCAGATTTGTGTCATCTACTGTAACGTATGTTTTCTTTTTTTTTATTTGAGACAGAGTCTCGCGCTGTCACCAGGCTAGAGTGCAGTGGCTTGATCTCGGCTCACTGCAACCTCCGCCTCCCGTGTTCAAGCAATTCCCCTGCCTCAGCCTCCCGAGTATCTGGGACTACAGTCATGCACCACCATGCCCAGCTAAATTTTATATTTTTAGTAGAGATGGGGTTTCTCCATGTTAGCCAGGATGGTCTTGATCTCTTCACCTTGTGATCCGCATGCCTCAGCCTCCCAAAGTGCTGGGATTACAGGCGTGAGCCACCGCGCCCGGCCACATATGTTTTCTTTCTATATGCCATATTTGACATGAAAAAGAATGACTACTAAATATTGTGAATAACATTTTTATGTGTAATATAAGCAGGTTCTGATGTATATGGACATATTGAAGTAACTAGTAATAGAAATACTATCCCAAATTACCCAGATAAAAGGGTATTGACACCAAAATGAGACTGAATTTAGCTTATTTTCTTATGTTGCTTGAATACTTTCATCAGGAAATAATTATTGACTTTGGAAGTTTGCAACTTCATGATAAATGTCTTCATTCCATATTGCTTATTGACACACACACACACACACACACAGAGAGAGAGAGAGAGAGACAGAGAGACAGACTTAAATACTTGATTAGGTTCTCTCTCCTTTTTGTAGATATAAAACTCTAGAAGGCAAGGTCTGGGTCAACTTTCTCAACATTTTTCTGCCCCAGCACATCCAAGTCATGCCCTAAAATTCAGCCAGGGAGTATGGTGAAGATTCTCAAAGCCAGGTGGGGGAGAAGAGAAACGCTCTGCCTCCATCTGTTTTCCATTTGCACACACCAGCCCCTGGATGTACGAGTCTCAGGACTCCATCACAGCTTCCTCCTAACCCAGCCCAACTCAGGTCCCAGTTGGTAGTCTTTTTTTTTTTTTTTTTCCTCCGAGAGGGAGTCTTACTCTGTCACTCAAGCTGGAATGTAATGGCTTGCTGCAACCTCCACCTCCCAGATTCACCTCAGCCTCCTGAGTAGCTGGGACTACAGGCACATGCCATCACACCCGGCTAATTTTTGTATTTTTAGTAGAGGCAGGGTATCGCCATGTTGGCCAGGCTAATTTCAAGTTTCTGACCTCAGGTGATCCATCTGCCTTGGCCTCCCAAAATGCTAGGATTACAGGCATGAGCCACTGTGCCCGGCTACATAGTCATTTTTGTACTCTGTATGACACCTTGCAGCATGTAACTTTTCCTGCCATTTAAGAACGGAGCAGAGCATCTCACTTCAGAAAGCATCTCTCTGTCCTTTACAACCTCTTTTCCTTTCCTTTTTCTTCTCTGCAAAGATCACAGCCACCAAAAGGAAGTGAAGCCACGATTGTCCCATAACTAGAGCACAGCAGAAGTGCAGATAGCTGGGTTGCTTGCATTTGCTGCTTAGTTTTGTGAATAAGGAGTTTGTTGTATCCCAGGAATGTTCACATTCTCACTGGTAAAGAAGACATCCCCAAGCAGCCCACAGGTGGGATGTATACCATTCAACTCATTAGCTACATGAAAAAATAATAATAATAAAATATCAAGACCTCTTCTCCCTGACGAGGAAAAGACTAGAAAATCCTGGTAACAGCCTTTGCAGTCCTCTCCCCCTGCACCCCTCCCGTTTGCTGACCCTTTATACCCCACCCCCCTTTTGCATTTGAAGTTGACCAAATGATTTTAAGCTAAATTGTGCCACAGGGTATAATAATCAACGTTGTTTGATAGAGATGAAGCCACTGCTTTTGCTTTTTAGAAGGATAATGTCCGGAAGCATTTTATTTAGACCACCCCTGAAAGGCATTGATTCTTAGAGGACACTAATTAGGGATCAGGAGTTACATTGGATTTCTTTAAATGTGTGTAAAAGCGTAAAAAGCTTTGAGAACTTATGTGATGCTTACTCATTTCACATTTATTTATAGATTTCCTACTGGTCACCAAATTCTTACCTGGGAGATATATTCCTTGCCCTCATAGAATTCATAGTTTTGAGAGCAAAACACATAGTATTATAATAACCAAGTCGTCATCATCATAAAATAAAACAATGTGTTACCCATTTTCTCTGTGCCGGGTACTATTCTCAGTGCTTTATATTTATTATTTTGTTTAATTCTTACAACTACCCTATGAGGCTGGTGAAATTAACATCCTCATTTTACAGATGAGGAAACTGAGGCACAGAAAAAGTAATTACTTGCATAAGGTCCCAAAGCTAATTATTACAAAGCCTGATTTTGACCATAGGTCTATATCTAGAAATATATACATAATTTTAGAGTATTAGGTAATAACTAAGTTTTTGGACAAAGGTAAGATAGGATAGAGGAAGCTATAGCTTGTTCAGTATCATGGGAACGTGAGAAGAAAAACGGGGATTATGTCTCAAGATATTGCTAGAAAATTAAGAAGATCTCAGAGGGCCTTAATGTACCAGGCTAAGCTGTTCAGCTTTTTATCCTGTTTGCGCTGAGAAGCCACTGAAGGTTTTAAACACAAACGTGATAAGATCAGCAGTCTGGTTTACAAAGATCCTGGGAAACAATGCAAAGAATAAGTTGATTTTAAACCTTGGAGCAGGGGCAGTTAGGCTATTGTGAAATCCAAATGAAGAATGAAGAAGGCCTGAACTAAGTGGCAGATGAGACACTGAGGAACAGGAGAGAAATTAGAGAAATAATTAAAAGACATACAAACAGGTAAGATTTGAAGACCTTTGGGAGTCCGAGGCAGGCATATCACAAGGTCAGGAGATTGAGACCCTCCTGGCTAACACGGTGAAACCCCGTCTCTACTAAAACAATACAAGGAAGTTAGCTGGGTGTGGTGGTGAGTGCCTGTAGTCCCAGCTACTCGGGAGGCTGAGGCAGGAGAATGGTGTGAACCCAGGAGACAGAGCTTGCAGTGAGCCAAGATGGTGCCACTGTACTCCAGCCTGGGCAACAGGGCAAGACTCCATCTCAAAAAAAAAAAAAAAAAGATTTGAAGACCATGTGTGTATGGGGACCGAGGAGAAGCAAGAAATTCAGGATGAAACTAAGGATCTGACCTGTGCAACTGGGTGATCACAAGTACCATTCAATGAGACAGAGAATAAAGGAGACAAAGCCAGTTGGGGAAAGAGGACTATGAGTTTTGTATTGAATGTGTTGAATTATAGATTACCTAGGGGCCATTCGAGTAGGAAAACCCAATAAACGACTCACATATTGATCTGGACACAGTAAAGGATGGCTGGACTAAAGATGCAGATTTCTGAATCATTGCAATAAAGGTATTAGCTGACACTGTGAAAGTAGGTGTAATCCTCAAGGAAAAATGTGGCACAAACCAAAGACAAAACCCTTGGGATCCACTCCATTTTACAGTGGATGGAGGAGGCAAAGGAGGGCCTGTCCAAAGGTAGAGGAGAAACGACGAAAGAATATGATAGGGCTGTCAAATTATGAAAAACTGTCAAAGTGTTTCAGATAAGAGAAGCTCAAAGTCCATGAATGCCATGCATGGCTGGGCACTTGGGATATTATAAAGCAGTTTTACTAGAGTAGTGGAGATGATGAAATGTAGGGAGAATGGGCGGAACAGTGAATGAAGATTATTTTTTTCAAGAAGTTTAGTTTTGAAAGGATAGAAACCTAGAGAAAAGGACAAATATTTGAAAGGAGTACTTTGTGTTTCTAAAATGGAAACATAAAAATATGTCTATAAGCTGAGATGAGCGTGCCAGAGGAAAGAAAAATGGTTAGCAAAATTATTTATTTTTTTTTGGTGGGGGATGGAGTTTCGCTCTTGTCGCCCAGGCTGGAGTGCAATTGTGTGATCTTGGCTCACTGTAACCTCCGCCTCCCGGGTTCAAGTGATACTCCTGCCTCGGCCTCCCAAGTAGCTGGGATTACAGGCACCCACCACCTGGCTAATTTTTTGTATTTTTAGTAGAGACAGGCTTTCGCCATATTGGGCAGGCTGATCTCAAACTCCTGACCTCAGGTGATCTGCCGGCCTCAGCCTCCCAAAGTGCTGGGATTACAGATGTGAGCCACTATGCCTGGCCTGGTTAGCAAAATTATAAGGGGTATCAGAAGTGGGATAGGCTGAGCCAGAGGTAGAAATGACAATTTTTCATTTTTCTTTTCTCTTTTCTTTTTTTTTTTTTTTTTGACAGAGTCTCACTCTGTTGTCCAGGCTGGAGTACATGGACATGATCATGGCTCACTGCAGCATCAACTTCCCAGGGTCTAGTGATCCTCCCACCTCAGCCTCCTGAGTAGCTGGGACTACAGACACATGCCACCACGTCTGGCTAATTTTTTTTTTTTTTTTTTTTTTTGTATTTTTAGTAGAGACTGGGTTTTTGCAATGTTGACCAGGCTGGTCTTGAACTCCTGGCCTTAGGTGATCTGCCCGCTTCAGCCTCCCAAAGTGCTAGGATTACAGGCATGAACCACCGCACCCGGCCTGATCTTTTCCTGTTTTCAATCATTAATTTACCAAAGATTTAAATTATTGAGCACTGATGATATGCCAAGCACTGTTTTCAGCATTAGGTAATAATAGCTAACCCTATGTGTCAGACACTGTTGAAATAATTGTTAACATAGTTAATCCTTATGACAACACAATGAGCTTGGTACTATTACTAAAGTCCATTTTATAATGCATAGAGAGGTTCAGTAACTTGTCCAAATTCACACAGATAGTAAGTAGCAGAGCTGGGTCCCAAACCCAGACAGTCTGCCTCTGAGGTCCAGGCTCCTGGCTGCTGAGACCCCCCTTCCCCTGTTCTCATCAGTCAGAAGTGCAGCCTAATCAGTGAATGGACGTAAACATCTACTACTTGGTAATCAAGAGAGGAAAAAAGGAAGGAAAGTAGTTAAAGACTCGAATGTATTTTGCAGGGTTTTGCTGAGCTCTATCCAGTTTTGCCCAAAGGAAGAAAGGAGAAACCTAATCATCTTATAATGATGTTATCAGTGAGGCAGCCATGGCAAAGAGGCAGAGGCTGCTCCGTTTGCTGGGCTATGGCTCTTCATTTGTTTGCTTGTTTATTTAGCTACTCCAGAAAAAATTAGCCTTTGAAAAATTGGTTACTGCTGATTGGAAAGCATTGCTCACGTCCCACCTCTCTGAGCGTATTTATGTGAGGTGCTATTTTGTATGGGAATGCCGGTAACGCCAGCGAATGGAGGAGCCCACATCTGATTTCTCTGAATGCAAGTTCAATCTTCTTGGCCATGCCCACATATTTTTGAAAAAACACTTTAGTGTTTGTGGAACAGCAAGAAGACCAGTGCCCTGGAGCATAGCGACCAAGGGAGAGAATGGTGGGAGGATTAAAAGATGTATGGATGGGGGATGAGGAGGATAGGGGAGACTAGAATTAGAGAACTCCTAACACTGTTTTATAATGATTTAGGGTTTTAGTAAGAATGAGATGGGAAGCTATGAGGATGAATAGAACTTGTTCATTAAAATATTTAGGCCAGGCATGGTGGCTCACATTTGTAATCCCAGCACTTTGGGAAGCCAAGGCAGGAAGATCACTTGAGCCCAGGAGTTTGAGACCAGCCTCGACAACATAGTGAGACCTCGCCCTACAAAAAATAGAAAAATTAGCCAGGCATGGTGTGGTGGTGTATGCCTGTAGTCACAGCTACTTGGGAGACTGAGGCAGGAGGATAGATTGAGCCCAGGAGGGGAGGCTACAGTGAGCCATGATCCCATCACTGCCCTCCAGCCTGGTAACAGAGCAAGACCCTGTCTCAAATAAATAAATAAATAATCAACCCTGTCTTAAATATATATATCTAATCAACACATCCATCTCAACAACTATTAGAAATGGTTGTATTATAACTTAGGCAAATTGACTAAAATCTCAAAGAATTTTTTAATATTTAGATTTTTAAAAAATATTGGGTCCACATGGTTTTGACTTGTAAGGGAAGTTCTTTGAACTTGGAAATAATGTTACTTCAATCAGTTAAACCAATTGTACTGAGCATTGATTGGACACATTATTTTCAAGCTTCCCTTATTAAGCAGTATTCTGATCATGAGTGCAGTATCTGAGTTCCTCTGTACTGAAAAGGAGAACCCTGCAAAGCAGGCAAATGGATTCTGGTCACCGAAAAGGAATGTCCTCCATCATGTATTAAGTGGCATTAGATGCTGTAAGTCAGTTTCCTCTATGTGGTTATGATGAGCTTTTCGGGGATAGTCTGGTCAGTGTGGGTACACTGGCAGTTTGTTTTGTGAGACAAAAAAGTACACATGTAAGAAAAAAAAAAGTCTACCAAGAGTCACCTCTCTAGGGCAGCACATCCCTGGTAAGGTATCTTCACCTTCTACAGTCAACAGTGGTTTGGGCATCTCTTTTTCAAATTCAAATGTATTCATTTGCTGGGGCCACTATAAAGACACTAGTGATATCATATAAAATACAGACCCCTGAAAATATGGATCACCCACCCCTATTCCTATTTAGAAGTACTGTAATAAAAGGTCAATGTTCTCGCTTTCAGAGATCTCGTATTGCCTGTGTCATTATGAACAGGGGCTCTGAAATTGCAGGGTAGTATGTTATAATGAACACAGCCATCTAGAGAAGGATCTGTAATATCCTTATTTAAAAAAAAAAAATTACCTAGATTGTATACAGACACATACATGCACAGAGAGAGAGAGAACTTATAGACCCTCAGGGGTCGGTGGATACTAATTTGAGAAACAATCCGTTTCTCTGTCTAAATCAGTGGTTTTCAAACTCTGAGACTCTAGGTAGGAAGGCGAAAAACTAACTTGATATACCTTGTTCAAGTTCATATTTCTCAGACCACCTGAGCTCACACCAGCCTCCCTCTTCCTTTTAGTGTTTCCGTGCTTCTTCCTGTCTCTATCAGGCATTCTGATAATCACCTCCTGCCTGTGTATTATTATTTAGCGCCTTCATTTTTGCCTAGATTTAAAGCTTTCAGAAAGTATTCAATAAACAAGTCAAGTCTCAATGAAGTGCTCTTCTGTCCCTGAACAAGAAGCTGCTGAATCAGTCTGTCTATGCTGTCAATTGGTCCATCTTTCCTTTCTATCTTGAAGAGTTCTAAGAACAAGATGAGCTGATAAAAAATAAAGCAAGAACTTTGGGGAGCTAACAATTTTATGGACAATGGTATTTTAATTTATACCTAAGTCTTATGCAGAGAATTATCAAGGGCAATTTTTTTTATATAGAGAAGAAGAAAAACCGACTTTTTCCAGCTCAAAAAGAAAGGTTAAATAATGATTTTGCGTCTGTTTAGGATAGCTGTTAGTAAAAGTATAATTATGATGCTTCTTTTTTTAAAAAAATAATAATTACAGATGGGATACACACCACTGCATGTGGGCTGCCACTACGGAAATATCAAGATTGTTAATTTCCTGCTCCAGCATTCTGCAAAAGTTAATGCCAAAACAAAGGTAAGCTTCTTCCTTTTTTGTTTCTGCCAGAATCATTTATTTTTGTTTCAAAGGAATTAAGAATCATCTCTTCCATCTTTCTTCTACAGAATGGATATACACCATTACATCAAGCAGCGCAGCAGGGACATACGCATATAATAAATGTCTTACTTCAGAACAATGCCTCCCCCAATGAACTCACTGTGGTAAGCACTCAGGGCCAGCTCAGGAGAAGAGGGAGGAGATAGATGGGCCTGGACTCTGGTGTCTTCTTACATTTTTCATTGTACTTTCATGAAGAGGCATAAACGGAGCATTCAGTAGAATGAGGAAAGAAGGACAATAACCATATTGTTCTGGACTGTTCAGAGAGAGATGATTACTGTTTTATAGGTGAAAACTACCTGCTGCATTGTCACCTAGCAGGAAGTACACATGTAAGAAAAAACAATTGTGTTGGTTTCATTGACTGCTTACTTAGAACGTTAAAAAGCCTCTTGGATTGCATGTGTAGCTGCCCAGACTTTACTGTGTGAGTGCAAACAGGTTAGGTGGGTTTTGTGCAAGGTATGTCTCTAGTGAAACACTTTTTTGTGTATGACAGCGGATGGGTCTGATGAGACACTCACTTTACATTTGGTATCAGCAAAAAAATGTGGAATGAGGCTTGCTAATTCCTCATTCACATTTTCCTTTTGCCAGAATGGGAATACTGCCCTTGGCATTGCCCGGCGCCTCGGCTACATCTCAGTAGTGGACACCCTGAAGATAGTGACGGAAGAGACCGTGACCACAACTGTAAGTAAGGAACGCAGAGCCTTGTTACCCTAGGAACCAGCTTTCAGCCAGTTTTCTTGGGCTTTCCTGAGATGAATGTTTTTTCCCATTCATAAACTAAGCACCATGTTTTAAAATACAGTCACCTCATTGTTGGTAGTCAGGATAGCAAAACTCTTATTGCTAATATGAATAAATATTTAAAACACTAAGAATACCTATTTAAGGCCGGGCGCGGTGGCTCAAGCCTGTAATCCCAGCACTTTGGGAGGCCAAGACGGGTGGATCACGAGGTCAGGAGATCGAGACCATCCTGGCGAACACGGTGAAACCCCGTCTCTACTAAAAAATACAAAAAACTAGCCGGGCGAGGCGGCGGGCGCCTGCAGTCCCAGCTACTCGGGAGGCTGAGGTAGGAGAATGGCGTGAACCCGGGAGGCGGAGCTTGCAGTGAGCTGAGATCCGGCCACTGCACTCCAGCCTGGGCGACAGAGCGAGACTCCGTCTCAGAAAAAAAAAAGAATACCTATTTAAAAGATCCATTTGTAGCTATAGGGTTTTTACTTCCATATACAGCTAAATGTATTTATTTATTTGTTTGCTTTGATATAATAAGTTTTTAATGAAATGATGGTGAAGGCAGAAATTTTTTAACATCCTTCCTTGGCAATATAAAGAAACTGAAAACTCGAAGTTGCTTCCTTAAAAATGTTTTAATGCACAAATGGTACGTGGATCCATTATCATTCCTGTGAAAAATGTTTACGTTGTTTTAAAAAAATCCAGATGGATCAGAACTGGTTTTACCTGCTACTGTCACTCATCTTCTGTCCACCTATTGGAGTTTTCATAAGAAACACAATAGACTGTTTTGTTAAAATTTAAAGTGGATCTTTACCAGGAGGCCCTGTTACATCAACTACATTTTTACAAGCTGCAGTCTCTAGGATAAGTCACTCCTTTCCAACCCCATCTGGTACCTTTGAACAGCATCAAGATTTGGTAACTTTGGAATTAAGAGCAAATATTACATGGTATCAGAGGCTTATTTGAGTTATTCCTAATTCCATAACTCAACACGTAGGCCTGAGGTTGACTCTTAACAAAGTAAATATAGGACTCTGGAACATTTTGAATTATCAGCTCTGTCCCCTTTTCTCTTCGACCACTTTCCAACGTGAAGGAGAAAATGGTTAGCATCTGCAAATTAGTTTGTATACCCAGTGCTTTTTGTGAAGAATGGGTTTCACAAAAAGGGTTGAGGGTCTCTGTAGCTACCTGCAGTTTGAGTTTTCTGGCAGTTTTACTCACAAGCCTGCTGATTACGGTAGAAAAATTTTGTAATTTGTGAAAGAGAAAACAATTGTTTCAATGGAGTAGAACAATGATTATCAACCAGCACACATTCTGAACTTCAAGATACACTTTGTCTAAGAGATAAATTTCCACATGTTGCTTTCATACACCTCTTGAGGACTTTATTATATTTAAATATATCATTAAGTTCTCAAAAAAAGTGTTCAAACCAATAATGTTTATTACCTTTAATTTTATATCCCATGTAGCTCTATCTAGGATGGAAAAGGAGAAGAGGGCAAACTATTTAACGACAGCCAACTGTCACAATGCTATAAAGATTTGAAATCATTGCAGTAAATAGATAATATTAATACTTCTATTTCAATGTTAAAAGACTTGAGACATGTAAAAGTTCAGAATACATATCTTATTTGGTTGAATGTAGATTACTTTCTCACCTATTAGGAAATTTCAAAACGTTTCTTCAAAAAGGCTTTAAGAAAAAGTAGAGTTGAGAACAAAATAAAGTTATAACTTCAAAAAATTGACTGAAAGACAGAGAAAGGTCTCAGAGCTCCATCAAGTTCCCATGAGAAGAGAGAATGTGTTACGGGAATAGTGCCTTTTCACTCTCAACATCATCAGCCATCCTTGTTGGTGACTTTCTACAAAAAAGAGAAGACACTATGCATGCTAATTGGAAAGGTCCAGTTTGCCTAGTGAAGAAAAGAAGGCTTCCACTAAAGAAGTGTTCACATCAATTAAAAAACAGTCCATAGAAATCTCTAAAATTTTGTCCAGCATTGTGGTATTTGGTACATTATCTCAAGCTGAGACACCACCTTGTCAGCCTTGCTTTAGTGGTTACGTGTAAACTAGCTCAAACAGGACTGATGTAATTCAGGGTGGAGTCTATGACTTTAAGCTAATAACTATAGCTCAGCCTCCACCACGGGCATGATATTTGTATAGCCAGTTACTGGGACTCCAGCAGCCGTTGACTCTATAAGCAGACTTCAGTTTTTCAAAACAAAGAGAATGTCTTTTCCATATTAGTAAAATACATGATGTGGCAATGCTGAGAGAGATGGTTTAGTTAATTAGACTACAATCAACACAGCATACCAAACTGAATGGATAGAAGCTGATATTCAAAAGATGTGAATTGTATCTATCAAAACTGCATTGTTTAAAATACCCAATTACTTCATATGTAAGGAGCAGAATACCTCTAGCACGCAGATATTGGTTGCTAGTACCATTCTCTACTAAAAGCAAACAGTGCTTTTTGGAGAAATGGCTGAATCTAAGGCTAGCAAAGGAAATATATAAGATGAGCCTGGAACATCTTAGAGTGTCAAAAAGTAAGGAAATGCTCCTCCCTCCCCCAACAAAAGTAAATAAACTAATACAGAGACACAATGGTGGGGGGTATGTCGAAGGGACATAGGAATTAACTAAAAGAGTTCCTAATGGCCATAGCTGGAACAATTTGAGCAAAAATAAATAAATATAATAGTATTGAAGTATGGTACAAACTGTAAAATAACTATCCATGAATTCATACTATTATACATAAGTAATTCAATAAATGGAAAAGAAGAGACAAATGTCTCAAGCAAAAGAATTCCAAATAATGTATGAAAATACTTCACTCTCAAAGTGGAACTATACTTCCTCACTGCTTACGTGTGGGCTGAACATCATGATTTCTTTGCAAAGAAAACAGTATGGAAGCAGGGGGAAATAAAGTAACTTTAGAATGGAGAAACCTGACAAATCCTGCCTCAGCCATATGATCAAGGTCAACATCAACAATGATAAGTCATGTTGATGGTATGTACCCTTGATACAATGTGGTGAAATGGCACTTTTCCTCTATGATCTTCCTCCCTAAAACATACAGCCCCAGTCTATTCATTAAAAAGAAAAAAGTAAAGAAAAGAAAGAAAAAAAAAAAAACCTATGAGACAAGCCCCAGTTGATGGACATATCTGACCAGTACACTGCAAAACTGTCAAGGTCATCAAAAACAAGGAAAGTCAAATGCAAATCAAGACCACAATGAAATACCATCTCATACCAATCAGAATGGCAATTATTAAAAAGGCAAAAAACAACAGATGCTGACGAGGCTGGAGACATAGGAATGCTTTTACACTGTTGGTGGGCATGTAAATTAGTTCAACCATTATGTAAGATGGTATGGCAATTCCTCAAAGACCTAGACCCAGAAATATCAGTTGACCCAGCAGTCCCATTAATGAGTGTATACCCAAAGGGATGTAAGTTATTTTATTACAAAGATACATGCATGTGTATGTTCATTGCAGCACTATTCACAACAGCAAAGATGTGGAATCAACCCAAATGCCCATCAATGATAGACTGGATAAAGAAAATGTGGTACATATGCACCATGGAATACTGTGTAGCCATTAAAAAGGAATGATATCATGTCCTTTGCAGGGACACGGATGGATCTGGAAGCTGTTATCCTCAGCAAACTAACAGAGGAACAGAAAACCATACACCACATGTTCTCACTTATAAGTAGGAGCTGAACAATAAGACCACGTGGACACAGGGAGGGGAAGGACACACACTAGGGCCTGGGGGCGGGGAGGGAGAGCACCAGGATAAATAGCTCATGCATGTGGGGCTTAATACCTAGGTGATGGGTTGATAGGTGCAGCAAACCACCATGGCACACATTTGTTTACCTATGTAACAAACCTGCACAGACATTGCACAATGTCCTGCACATTTAACCTGGAACTTTACATTAATTTTTTTAAAAAAACAAGGAAAGTCTGAGAAATTGCCATAGCCCAGAGGAAACTAAGGAGACACAACTAAATGTAATACAGTATCCTCGATGGGATCTTGGAACATAAAAAGGACATTAAGCAGAAACTAAAGAAAAATGAATAAAATATAAACTTTAATAATAATGTATCAATGTTGCTTCATTAATTGTGATATTTTCCAGGCTAATAGAAGATTTAATAATAGGCCAGGCACAGTGGCTCATGCCTGTATTCCCAGCACTTTGGGAGGCTGAGGCAGGTGGACCACCTGAGGTTGGGAGTTCGAGACCAGCCTGGCCAACGTGGTGAAAACCCGTCTCTACTAAAAATACAAACATTAGCCAGGCTTGGCCATGCACATCTGTAATCCCAGCTACTCGGGAGGCTGAGGCAGGAGAATCGCTTGAACCTGGGAGGCAGAGTTTGCAACGAGCCGAGATTATGCCATTGCACTCCAGCCTGGGCAACAGAGTGAGACTCGGTCTCAATAATAATAAAATTAATAAAGATTTTAATAATGGGGAAACTTGGTGTGGGGTATATAGGACCTGTCTATACTATCTTCACAATTATTCTATAAATCTCAAACTCTTCTAAAAATAAGTTTGTTTTTAAAACTGCTCCATTGCAGTATTACATGCTGGAAAAGACATCAAATAATGCTTTATTTCAACAGGATAATTGGGGCTAGGGGTAGAAATCACATTACCAAGTATTATCTCTAAGAAACTATGAATTTGTACCTTTTTTTATTTTTAACAATCTGGCTTTTTTTCAGTTGTCTTATTTAAACGTGTGTGTGTCTTCCCTTGTACCATTAGTGTCTCGTATGCTGAGAATTAAAATTTAAAAAACTCTCTTTTAAACTAAAGTCACTAAGAATTTCTTATCAGTGATGCTGACAGTGTCTTTTGGATGGATATAATCTAAGCTATTAAAGAGCAAGTAAAAGAGGCAGTAGGCATTTGCTGCATAACGTACTGTTCTTTAGATTTTGGGGAAGGCTAAAATGATCTGCCAATGCATCACCTTTAAAGTATTTTTTCATACACATTGTTGTAAAGATTATTGTTGTAAATATTATTTTAATATTTTCATTTATCCTAGGAATTTAAAATTACATATAAGAGGAGAACACAAAATAGATGGAAAGCTTGGCACAAGTAACAGACACATATTTCTTGCAGTTCATTTGGCTTTTCCTCAGCCAAGACCTTTCATGGAATGGGGTGGCAGATTCATCGACCATGAAACAGTACGGCAGTGGAGTAGGGGGGGCAGAATCTTCTCTTTTCCTTTGAAAAGCTTTATTAGAGACCTAAATCTTTTAAGCTGTGGTGCTTTGCCACTAGAATGCTTTCACTGTGTACTCCTGTGTTCTTGTATATGGTGACAACCTTTGTGCCACTAAGGGACAACAATTCTGATGTCATTTTACACGTGGGAGATTCAGGATATTCAACACACGCATTCCACAAGAAACCGATTAATTCAGAGATAAATGAAAAGGCCCACTAAAATGACTGCTTTTTTGTTACTAGACCGTCACAGAGAAGCACAAAATGAATGTTCCAGAAACGATGAATGAAGTTCTTGATATGTCTGATGATGAAGGTATGAAAATGTTCTTTGAGTTCACAATAATTATAAGTGAGTGTGTATTTCGTTTGCTTCCTGAAGAAAGTCCATTGCAAAAATGTTTTTCAGGAATATTGAAATGTTTTGTTGTAATATCAAAAGTATGTATTTTTCATCCACTTATATTGTCCGCTTAAATCATGCAGTTCGTAAAGCCAATGCCCCTGAAATGCTCAGTGATGGCGAATATATCTCAGATGTTGAAGAAGGTATTTGTAAATTTTTATTGTGATGAAACTTAACTACTACCAACTTTATCTTTCATTTCTTATCTTTGAAATATAATATTTCCTTGAGTTACTAATTTTTCATATTATCTTGAGACTATTAATTTGTGTATTATTTAAATAATGTATATCTGGTAGTATTAGCTCTCCTTTTTCAGTCTCTTTGAATCCTCTTTCCTTAAACCCGTTTCCTAACTTTGAAATATAAAAGTATCACTAATTATCTGGATTACTTGCCTTCTATTTGTTTCTATCAAACGGAATACTGATGCTTTTATTGTTTGCATCTGAAATCTAGAAAGAGAAAAGGGATTAGTATTTATGATTACATTATTTTTTAAAACAAGAGAAGTTTCCTTATAGGAAATCCTTTTAAATGCCCTAAGATTTGCCCATTCTGCTAAGCTTTGTAGAAAAAGCAGCTTTTGATCTTGAACTGATAATGAAAACAACCTGAAAAAAACTTTTGAAATAGAAATTTTCAATAATGATTTAATGAAAGAGATCAAAATATTATTATAGCTATCCTTTATGTGTTTTCAGAAATTGGTTTCTGTCTTGCTTAAAAACCAATACTTTGACCAGGTCATGATATACAGGTATATCAATGAGTGGCATCTTTAAAAGGTCCATTGGAAAACAAGCATTTTTATAGTGAGTAAATATTGTACAGATGACACATTTTGGAGTTTCACTGAAATAACAAAATATTTACCATGGGAAAATTATATTTAACTGTTTTTCTTGCATCATTTGAATCTCCCAAATGATAGGAGATCATCAAATACATTCTACCCTATTGTGACCTCCATTTGCCACCTCTCATGTAGTAGCTTTCTTTTGGGTTAGTCTTAGTGCTACTAGTCTTTTTTTGCCTTTAAGTAATCTTCCCTATTTTAATTTATATGATTTCTTTCTTTGAGTTGCACAGATTTCAGTGGGAACCTACAGAGTGGGAAAGCCTACCTGGTCCGAAGCCACTTCAGTCTTTTTGTTATCCAATCAATGACTTCCCACTATAATGCATTGTGACCAGGGACTACACACCCCAATAAGCTAATGTCCTGGTGGTCATTTAGGGTCCCTGGAGGATCTGGCTTAATGTTTGTAAATGTTGTTTTGATTAATGCTAAAGACTTTTACTTGCTTTTCTTTCTTTTTCTCTGAAACATCAGCTATACATTTACCTCCCTTCTATCCCCAGATGGATAATATTTGTTACGGTCTTTAGGACTTTGAGAGTAATATGCCTACTGTCATTATATTTCTTTGCCTTCTCATACATTTCAGAGTAACTTCTTCTGTGCAGAAGATAAAAGAAAAAATAATATTCTTACATAGATGTTTACACACAGAAAACATGATGTCAAAAGTATGTTTGTCAAATGAAATTGTTAGAAATCATAGTATGACAATCATAGACCTAAAAATGTACTGGTCGTTAACAAAATGTCCAAAATTACCCCCATTGATGAGAGGCCAAGTTTGAATGGACTATCTAACAGCCTTATACATATGAATAACTAACCAAATAATTTCAAAAACGGAGATTTTGAATGTGTAAATTTGAACTTACTTGACCTCGTTACTTAACTAGAAATGTGTTTATCTCAGCTTGGGAATTTGAAATTGGCAATTTTAAATTCTCATTTTATCCATCTTTTCTTTAAAATCTTTGGCCCTTACTTTAGTATGTCCAGGGCTGTTGGAATCAAATGGCTTTTGATTTTGTGGTATTGCCGAATTTAATTGTTGAAAAGGACTCCTTAAAGGTCACTCAGTCTGAAGAAACATCTGCTAGAATCTCATCTGCTTAGGATCTCCTGTGCCCAAGCCCTTCAAATAATGAGAATTCTTTCATTCTTAAACCGCCTAGTACATTTGGACAATTCTGTCTTAAAAATTCTTCACGTTATTGAACTTCCTGTAGCTTCTACTCATTGAGTCGAGATTTGGTATATTTGACCAAGTTGATGGGAAGACTACAGTCTACATAGTATTTGGAACAAAATCTGCCTTTTCTGTGTGACAATCTTTCAGATATTTAAAAATACTTTTTCTATTACTTCTTGGTTTTATTTTATTTTTTTTCAGGTATATCATTGCTACCTCCTTCTATTGTTCCCCTCACCAACCTGGTCGCCCTCTCCTGTGCATGTTTCAACATGTCTGTGCCATCTCAAGTTGAGGTGACCAGAACTGAACACAATATTTGAGTGTAGTCTCATCAAAGCAGAGTATAGCAGGGCTATTGCATTCTCCATGGAAGATGTTAAAAGTCCATTTTTGAAGATTAAGATACTTTTGAGGTTATAATACACTTCTAATTTGAGTCATATTAGTATTACTGTCTGCTAAGGTCCCTAAATTTTGCTTACAAGAGCTTTAGTAAGGCACATTTGCCCTATTATGTATTTATGTTTTCTTCTGCTGTATAAATTAGCATTTCTAACTACTGCAAATTCCAAAACAAACCATTTAGAAATTTTGATTCTAAAAGGACCCCTACAACTTTAATGATAATTTTAACTTCTGACTCATTTGCCTGATAGTCTTGCCAGAACTTTGATTGTCATTTTAGTTAGATTTAGTGTCACCCATTTGAGTAAGCTCCTATGCAGCTGTGGCAAATGTTGATTTCCATGAAGCCATAGGCATGTTGTGAGTATAACTATCTACAAGAACCAGTGAGAGATCATCACATTGGTATCCCAGGGTACTAAAGAATAATAGCAGCTTTTAAAAGCAAATAAAAATAAGCAATATAGGCTGCCAGTTTGTCTCAAGAAAGAAAATAAAAATGAGTTTGTAATAAGGGAAAATAAAATTTTAATCTGATTCTAAAAATAATCTGCTGTAAGTAGATATTTAAAATTTAAAATGAATAAGATAAAAAATCAAAAATCAAAAGTAAAATAAATATTAAGGAAGAAATGCCAAGAGTAGTCTATCTCTTCTTTTTCATTCTCTTTTCCTTTTTCTTCTTTGCTTTCTCCTTATCATCTTCCTCTTTCTTTTGCACACTGTGAGAAACTAGTGTAAGTAAAAGAATGTTTGGATTCATTTCTCAAAAAAAAAATAAAAATTAAGGAATACAAGACTGGACAATGTTATCATTTAATGAGGTGGGAGAACAGTGGGGCCAAGATGCAAAGTTGAACACAGATCGAAGCATCAGCAAAGCAGAGCAGTAGAAGAGGTCAAGCAACTTTGTCCAAGGCAGGTTTTTAAGCTCTCATTAGGCAGGTGGGGGCTAAGCAGAGCTTCTCAGAGGGTCAGATGCATATGTAGATACCTTACTGCTCTACTGTCTCCTGTTCCAGAAAATACCGATTCATATAACATTCATATAACTTTAATATACGTACAAAAGTAGTACCTTGATTTTAGTGCTAGTTTGATTCTTACGTTTTGCAATTCTGTTTGTAATTGAAAATATGAAAGTGTGTGTGTATAGAAGAAAGAAGAGAGAAGGAAGGAAGGAAGAAAAGAAGGAAGGAAGAAGAAAGAGAAAGGAAAGACAGAAAAAGAGGGAAAATTGAGATTAAGTTTCAAGTGATTGAGTTTGGCGTCTCCTCCCAAGGGATTTCACATTGGCTTTGGTTCAACTCTGATCTTAAATTGCAACTGCCTATAAAATGTATTTTATAAATCGGGGCGGGGGGGTATAAAATGTTATTTCAGCTTGAGAATTCTAGTGGATTGGAGTATAGTTACAGATCGAAAGAGCTATAAATGGGACATAATGAGAAGTGGAATTAAGCCATGCAAAGTAAAAATCTAAAAGGCAGCTCTATGAAATATGACTCTACTAAACAGGTTTACGAGACAGCAGCTGGTGAGATAAACTCCTGCTAGGAACAATTTCCTAATTCTAAGCTACTTTTGAATTTGATAGGGCTGAAAAATATCTTTCTGAATCAAATGCAGACACTAAATATTAAAAGAAAAAATAAGAGGCTAAGTGTACATGTAAAAATATCAAGTAGGTGTAAGTTTGAGATCTAATAAAGCGATAAAATTTTAGCAGATAATAGAGTGACATGAGGGGTAAGAAAAGTCATGTTCAGCTTTGCGCCAAATTTAGTGGCCAGTGGAAGCCACAGCAAATTAAAAATCCACCGATTTCAAATAACTGAAGGGACAAGTTGGAGTCTTGTATGTCTATCCCTGCCATTACACTGATGAGGAAGGAAAGCCCAAATACACACTGAATGGTCTTTCCAATGAGGTTTGTGGCAGAGCTGGACAAGAAGACTGATCTGACACTCCGTAGTTTTAGATCATCTCATTCCCCTGCCCTCAAAGTCCAGTCAAGTAAAACACTGGCAGGAGAGAAGGAACACATAGATCTGTAACTGGTTGTGATCAGTTGCTTGCAAACAACACTGCATAGATCATCTCTTTCATTGCTATTCCAACTTGAAATGCTTCTTATATAGAGAGCCCAAGAATGCTTATTTTTAGCTTCAAAAAAGGGTGTGTGTTAAGGAAAAGGAACAAATCATGTTCTTGGAAACTATCAGAAGGTAATAAGAATATTTTAATTTATAATTATGGATACATAATAATTGTACATATTTATGGGGTATATGTGATATTTTGATACAATTATATAATGTGTAATGATCAAATCAAAGTAATTGGGTTATGTGTCACCTCAAGCATTGATCATTTCTTTGTGTTTGCAACACTCCGGTTCCACTCTTTTAATTCTTTTGAAATATATTGTTAACTATAAATTATTGTTAACTATAGTTGCCCTCTTGTGCTACCAGACACTAGATCTTATTCCTTCTAGCTAACTGTATTTTTGTGCCAAGTAACCATCCCCTCTTTATCCCCACTCTTTCCAGCCTCCTGAAGTCATCATTCTACTCTGTATCTCCCTGAGTTCAGTTTTTTTTCAGTTCCCACATATGAGTGAGAATATGCTAAATTTATCTTTCCATGCCTGGCTTACCTCACTTAAGATAATGTCTCCCACTCCATCCATGTTTTTGAAAAAAAACAAAACAAAACAGGATTTCATTCTTTTCTGTGGCTGAATAATATTGCATTGTGTGTATATTTTCTTTATCTATTCATCAGCTGATGGACACAGGTTGATTCCATATCTTGGCTACTATGAATAGTGCTGCAATAAACAAGGGAGTGCAAATATCACTTTGCAATACTGATTTTCTTTATTTTATTTGGATGTATACCCAGCAGTGGGATTTCTGGATCATATAGCATTCTGTTTTTTGAGGAACCTCCATACTTTTCTCTATAGTAACTGTACTAATTTTCATTTCTACCAATAGTGTATGAGGGTTCCCCTTTCCCCATTTGCTGTTGGGACATAGAAATGATACCGATTTTTATATGTTGATTTTGTATCTTGAATTTTACTAAATTTGTTTTATCAGTTCTGATAGGTTTTTGGAGGAGTCCTTATGTTTTTCTAAATAGAAGATTTTGTCATCTGCAAATAAGGATAATTTAACTACTTCTTTTCTAATTTGGATGCTCTTTATTTCTTTCTCGTGTCTAATTGCTCTGGCTAGGGCTTCTAGTACTGTGTTGAATGCAAGTGATGAAAGTGGGTGTCCTGGTCTTGCTCCAGATCTTAGAGGAAAGGATTTCAGTTTTTCCCCATTGAGTATGATACTAGCTGTGGGCCTGTTGTTTACGGCTTTTATTGTATTGAGGTATGTTCCTTCTATACTAGTTTTTTGACCATGAAAGGATATTGAATTTTATTGAATGCTTTTTCAGCATGAATTAAATGATCATATGGATTTGTCCTTTTTTCTGTGGATATGATGTATCACATTGATTCATTTGCATGTGTTGAACCATCCTTGCATCCCTGGGTAATGACTCCCATTTGATCATGATGAATGATCTTTCTAATATGTTGTTATATATGGTTTGCTAGTATTTGAAGATTTTTTGCATTTATGTTCATCAGAAATATTGGCCTGTAGTTTGCTTTTGTGTGTGTGTGCATCTTTGCCTGGGTTTGGTATCAGGGTAATACTGGCCTCATAGAATGAGTTTGGAAGTGTTCCCTCAATATTTTTTTGGAATAATATAAGTAGGATTAATATTAGTTCTTTTTTTAAAATGCTTGGTAGATTTCAGCAGTAAAGCTATCAGGTCCTGGGCTTTTCTTTAATGGGAGACTTTTTATTACTACTTATGTCTTGTTATTCATTAATAGTCTATTAACGTTTTCTGTTTCTTCATGATTAAATCTTTGTAGGCTTTATGTGTCTAGTAATTTATCCATTTCTGACAGGTTTCCCAATTTTTTGGCATATAGTAGTTACTCATAACAGTCTCTAATGAGTCTTTGAATTTTTGCAGTATCACTTGTAATGTCTCTGTTTTCATCCCTGGTCTTATTTATTTGGGTCTTCTCTTTTTTTAGGTGGTCTGGTTAAAAGCTTATTGATTATCTTTTCAAAAACCAACTTTTTGTCTTGTTGATCTTTTGTAGTACATTTTTAGTCTCAATTTAATTTATTCCTACTCTGATGTTTACTATTTATTTTCTTCTATAAATTTTGAGTTTGGTTTACTTTTGCTTTTCTAATTCTATAAGCTGCCTCATTCAGTTGTTTATTTGAAGTTTCCCTGCTTTTTTGATGTAGGCATTTATTGCTATTAACTCCTCTTTTAGTACTATGTTTGCTGTCTCTCGTAGGTTTTAGTGTGTTGTGTTCCCATTTGCTTTTGTTTCAAGAAATTTTTAAAATTTTCTTTTTAATTTCTTCATTGACATAATGGTCATTCAGGAGCATATTGTTTAATTTCCATGTGTTTGCATAGTTTCCAAGGTTTCTCTTGCTATTGATTTCTATTGTGATCAGAAAAGAGCCTTGACATGATTGCAATTTTTCTTTTTTTTTTTTTTTGAGACGGAGTCTCACTCTGTCACCCAGGCTGGAGTGCTGTGGCTGGATCACAGCTCACTGCAAGCTCCGCCTCCCGGGTTCACGCCATTCTCCTGCCTCAGCCTCCC
>NW_012116944.1:159858-160252 GCF_000951035.1 Colobus angolensis palliatus
TTTCTAGATGATCTGTCCAACGCTGAAAATGGGGTGTTAATGTCCCCATCTATTGTATTGGAGTCTATCTCTCTTTTTACCTCTAATAATATTTGCTTTATATATATGGGTGCTCCAGTATTTGGTATGTATATATTTATAATTTCTATATCCTCTTGCTGAATAAACTCCTTTATCATCATATAATGACCTTCTTTGTCTCTTTTTACAGTTTTTATCTTGAAATCTATTTTATCTAAGTATAGCTATTCCTGTTCTTTTTTTGGCTTCTATTTGCATGGGATGTCTTTTTCCATCCCTTTATTTTAGTCTGTATGTGTCTTTATAGGTAAAGTGAGTTTTTTGTAGACAGCATATCGTTCAGTCTTGGTTTTAAATCCATTTGGCCACTCTA
>NW_012116944.1:162008-224448 GCF_000951035.1 Colobus angolensis palliatus
AAAAAAAAAAAAAAAAAAAAGTGCTTTCTCTGGTAGTATGTTTAATTTCTTGCTTTTAATAGTTTGTATATCTATTATAGGTTTTTGTGCTTACCATAAGACTTGCAAATAACACCTTATAATCATTTATTTTAAACTGATGACAACTTCATTCTGATTACAAAGGAAACAGGCAAAAAGAAAATGAAATACTCTACACTTTAACTTTATCCTCCCCACTTTTTGACTTTTGTTGCCTCTATTTATATCTTTTTATACTATTCATCTCAAAAAGTTGCTGTACTTATTATTTTTGATAGGTTTCTCTTTTTGTCTTCCTACAAAGGTATAAGTGGTTTGTACACCACAATTACAGTGTCAGGGTAGTCTGTATTTGTCTGTGTACTTACATTTACCAGTGAGTTGTATGCATTTAAATGATTTCTTGTTGCTCATTAATGTCCTTCTCTTTCATACTGAAAAACTCCCTTTAGCATTTCTTATAAGATATGCCTGATTTTTCATGAAATCTCTCAGCTTTAGTTTGTCTGGGAAAGTTTTTATCTTTGCTTCTTTTCTCTCACTGCCTTTAGGATCCTTTTCTTATCCTCGATCTTTGAGAGTTTGATGACTATGTACCTTAAGGTAGTCTTATTTGGGTTGAATCTGCTTGTTCTTTGATTTTCTTATACCTGGATATTCATATCTTTCTCTAGGTTTGTAAAGTTCCCTGTTGTTATTTCTTCCAGTAAATGATCTACCCTGATTTCCCTCCCTCCTTCCCTGCCGCCGCCTTTCCCCCCTACTCTCTCTCTCCCTCTCTCTCTGTCTCACCATTCTCTTCAAGGCCAATAACTTAGATTTGTCCTTTTGAGGCTATTTTCTAGATCTTGTAGGTATATGCATCATTCTTTTTTATTTTTTTGTTTTTTCTTCTGTGACTGAATTTTCATAGAGCCTGTTTTCATGCTCATCAATTCTTTGTTCAGCTTGATCCATTCTGCTATTGAGAGACTATGCATTTTTAGTTTGTCAATTAAGTTTTTCAAATCCTGAATTTCTGCTTGACTTTTAAAAATTATTTTTATCTCTGTTAAATCTATCTGATAAAATTCTGCTGTTTGTTATCTTGAAGTGCATTGTGCTAGCTTGGGCAACATAGAGAGACTCTGTCTCCACAAAAAATAAAAATAAATTAGCTGGCCATGGTGGCACACACCTGTGATCCCAACTACTTGCAGTGTTTAAGTGGTATGACCATTCGGGCCCAGGAGGTCAAGACTGCAGTGAGCTGTGATTGCACCACTACACTCCAGCCTGGGCAACAGAGTGAGAACCCTTCTGGAAAAAAAAAAAAAAAAGGCTGGGCGCAGTGGCTCATGCCTGTCTGCAATCCCAGCACTTTGGGACGCCAAGGCAGACAGATCACCTGTGGTCAGGAGTTCGAGACCAGCCTGACCAACATGGGGAAACCCTGTCTCTACTAAAAATACAAAATTAGCCAGGCATGGTGGCACATGCCTGTAATCCCAGCTACTCAGGAGGCTGAGGCAGGAGAATGGCTTGAACCTGGGAGACGGAGGTTGCAGTGAGCCAAGATCGTGCCCTTGCACTCCAGCCTGGGCAACAAGAGTGAAACTCCATCTCAAAAAAAAAAAAAAAATTCACTGAGCTTCCTCAAGACAGCTATTTTGAATTCCCTATCTGAGAGGTCATATATCTCCATCACTCCAGGACTGGTCACTGATGCCTTATTTAGTCCATTTGGTGAGGTAATGTTTTCTTGGACATCCTTGATGCTTGTAGACATTTGTTGATACCTGGGCATCGAAGAGTTAGGTATTTATTCCAGTCTTTACAGTATAGGCTTGTTTTTAGCCATCCTTTTTGAGAGGACTTTCCAAGAATTCAAAAGGGATTGAGTGTTGTGACTTAAGCCTATGGTAACTGCAGCCGTTTTAGCACTAGGGAGTGCCCTAAGCCCTGGAATGCTGCAACTCTTACAGACTCCTTGATACATAGCTTTGGTAGATTTGGGGAAAATCAGGGAGAATTCCCTGGGTTACCAGGTAAAAAGTCTCTCACTCTTCCCTCTCTTTCTGGCAAAAGAAGTCTCTCTCTGCACCAGACTGCCTAGAGTTGAGGGAGGGATAAGGCAGTCACTCTAATGACCATGACAGCTGGCACTGCACAGGGTCACATGTAAAGCCTTGTATCCCAGCACAGTACTGGGGCTCACCCCACGCCTGTAGTCACTACTGCCTGGCTGTCGCCGATGTTTATTCCAGGTCAAAGCCACTTTATTCAGCAGAATGGGGTTTGTCCCATCAGGACAGTGGATTCACTGCTGGTCCAGGGTGGGTCTAGAAACACTGTCCAGAAACAAAGGCACAGAGTCAGGAGGTTCAGGAGTCTCCCTGGTGCTTTATTTTAGTGTGACTGAGCTGGTACCCAAGTTACATGACAAAGCTCTCTGTATTCTTCCCTCTCCTTTCTCCAAGTGTAACAAGTCCCTGAGCTGTACTGCCTGGAATTGGGGGATGAGTGACACAGGCACACCCTTGGCCACCACAGCTGGTGTCACACCTGAAGTCTGCCACCTCTGTATTAGTCAGGGTTCTCTAGAGGGACAGAACCAATAGGATAGATGTGATATGTAAAGGGCAGTCTATTAGGAGATCTGATTCACACAATCACAAGGTAAAGTCCCACAGTTAGGCCGTCTGCAAGCTGAGGACGCAGTAGGCAGTACGAATCCCAAAATCTCAAAAGTAGGAAAGCCGATAGTGCAGCCTTCAGTCTGTGGCCAAAGGCCTGAGAGCCCCTGGCAAATCACTGGTGTAGGTCCAAGAGTCCAAAAGCTGAAGAACTTGGGGTCAGATGTTCGAGGGCAGGAAGCATCCTGCACGGGAGAAATATGGAGAACAGAAGACTCAGCCAGTCTAGTCCTTCTATGTTCTTCTACCTGCTTTTATCCTGGCCTTGCTGGCAGCTGATTAGATGGTGCCCATCCAGATTGAGGGTGGGTCTGCCTTTTCCAGTCCATTGACTCAAATGTTAATCTCCTTTGGCAACACCCTCACAGATATAACCAGGAACAATACTTTGCATCCTTCAATCCAATCAAATTGACATTCAGTATTAACTATCACAACCTCCAAGACCAGTGTAGCATGAGGGCTTACCCAAGGACTGCAGTCCTTGTGTCCTGACTGCTACCTAAATTTATTCTGATCCCTAAGCCACTTTAGTCAGCCAATGGTGAAGCTGGCTGGGACTCAGTCTCCTCTTTCTGGGGTGGAGGATTCCCCTCTGGCCCAGCACTGTCCTAAATGCTCCTTCCGTGGGAACTGGCAGAATTCTGTCCTGTGCTGTGTTCCACTGTGACAGGGCAGCGCTGAGCTCCAATGCAATGTTGCACACTCATTTTGTGCTCTCTTTCCCAAGCCCACAGGTTCTTTCTTCATGCTGTGCTGCCTGGGGCTGGGAGAGGGGTGGTGTAGATAATGCAAGACTGTCTTTCCTAGCTTTTCAATGCCTCTATCCTTGATATTACATTAAAAATCAGGTACTGTGATTGCTCACTTAATTTTTTTGTTATTATGAAAGTGCTTTCTTGCATTGATAGTTGTTCAGTTTGGGGTTCCTGTGAGGGGACAATCGCTGGGGTGTTCTATTCAGCCATCTTTCTCTACCTTTCCTCCCCTTTACAATAATAATAAATATTTAGAGAACCTTCCTCTGTTTATTTTGGCAAAAGAACTATATACACCAAAATGAAAATTCAAGTAAAATAAATATAAACATAATTTCAAATAGATTTTAAGAACTAAAAGCCAGTAGTTTTAGTAAACGTATCAGTGTATTCTCATTAGGAAAGAATAAGCAGATTTTGACTTGACACAATCCAAAACCCAAAAACGTAGGGTGAATTACTTTGGGAAACGTGAAGGTAGATCTGAGGAAGGCCACCAGGAAAAGATTCGTTAGGACCTCCTCTTGCCAAATGTCTAGGACTCTCCTGCTACCGTAATATCCTAATCATCCTAAATAAATAGGACTGTTATGTTATTAGCTTAATAGATCTGGAAAGAGACTATGGAAATCAGGTTGCCCTCAGGTGATTCAAGGGTTTGGTTTCGTTAAGTCACTGTTCTTAGCAGCTTCAGAAATTGTTCTTCACCTGAAATTTTATCGTTTTACAAGAACCTCTTATATCATTTAGTGTTTTGCCTGAAGATTTCTCTGCTTACAACTGGCCTTTCAGACAGATGTTACATAATTGCATGCATCTCTCAGGGATAAAGCCAAAATGGTAACTTTAAAATACCAGAAGCAAAGACTAAATCTTATTCTCTGTTTTATTCCAAGAACCTAGTGCACTGCTTGGCACACAGAGATCTTCAATACATGTTTGATTGGTTGCATCAACTTGAAGGCATACTCAAGGGATAGTTTTGCAGGTTTCTGAGATGAAGCAAGATGAAAACTGCCAACAATGCTACCTTTTCCTTCCATTCAACTCCTTTTTAATGACACAGTCCTAGGTTATGTCTTAAGTTGATAAACAGCTTTATAATGACTCTCCCAAAGCATATCTGCATCTCAAGGAATAGTTGATGAATTTAAAAGAATTACCAGCTAAAGAAGTTCTGTGGACTGGGAGCAAAGTCTATTCCATCATTGGTATCCTGTCTTTGTAATTGGAATTATATAGTGATTATCACCCACACTGTCCACTTATGCAGCTATGTACATTTTCATTTAGGTTCTGATACCTTAAGTCACCTTAAGATACCTAAACATACCCCTTGAAAATAGTGTCTCTTCTTACCCTTCTCCATCTCAATAAATGGCTCCATTGCCCAAGGCAAAATCTGAGTTTTATGCGTTCTGTCTTCCCATAGCACTTCTATCCAGTCCATCAGCAAGTCATATCAGTCCTACTTTTAGAATACATCTCAAATCTCTCTTCTCTTCTCCATCTCCATTTTCACCACCCCCATCCAGGCCACCAGAATCTCTCACATGGAATACTACAGGAGCCTCCTTACAGATCTCCACTTCTCCTCTTACCCAGTAGACTCAGCTTTCTGCACAGCATCCACATAAGCCTTTAAGCATATACACTGGATCATTTTATTCCACTCCTTAGCTTAAAACCATCCAGAGCTTATAGTTAGTCTTTTAAGATTCATTCATACTGTTGTATATAATTGAAGTTCATTCATTTTCATTTCTATATAATATTCCATTGTCTGCCTGTACCACATTGAGTTATCCACTCTACTGTTGATGAGAATGTGGGTTGTTTCGAGTTTGAACTGTTGCTACAAACCTTCTTGTATAAGTTTCCTGATACACATCTACATACATTTCTGTAGGATGTAAACCTGGAAGAAGTATTGCTGAGTTGTATATTATGCAAAGACAACAGAATTCATCAAAACCAGATGACAATAAACTATACTGGTAAAATTAGTGAGATTTTTAAGCAAGGAAAAGAATATATAGAAAGCAATTACCTTGAGGAGATAAGAGGGGCCTGGCCTGTGCTTGTGGTAGGGGATGTGTGAGTCTTCTGAGGTGCTGATAATGTTCTATTTCTTGACCTGGGTGGTGCTTATTTTATAACAGTTTGCTAAAATGTATATTTATATTTTATATTCTTATCTGTGTGGTTGCTGTATTTTGTAACAAAAGTAACCAAGCCAAACAAATAATATAAATACACCCCTAAAGTAGTACAGATACAAAGCTAAAACCCACCCAAGGCTTTATATTGCATCTAGAGTAATTTCAGTAGCTTGCCATGGTTAGTAAGTCCTGTATGATATGGTCCCTGGCTACCCCCTTTCCATTTTCCTTTTACTTATGCTTTTTTATGTCATCCTAACACTCATCGCATTTTATTAGTCATTAATTTCAAGAGTCAGCAGACTTTTTCTATAGCGAGCCAGTGGTAAATAGTTTTGAATATTTAGTCTGTATTGGTCTCTGTCACAGCTACTCAACCCTGCCTTTGTAGTACAAAATACCTAAACCAACCAGCCTGATTGTGTGAAACTAATAAAGCTTATTTACAGAAATAGGCTAGAGGCTGGGTTTGGCCCATGGATTGTAGTTTGCCAACTCATGGTTAACTTTTTATATTTTCTTTCAAACTAGACTAGTCAGTGCCATAGGATCAGAGTTGTCCTGGTCCCTGTCATAGGTCTTAGGGTGTATACATCTGTACCTTCATTCATGAATGCATCCACTGGCTTAATTCCACACATTTACCTGTGTCTCTGTCCCCTCTCAGGATTCCATATAAATTAATACTCTCACCATCAGAAACAAGTTTGACCAACAAGTTTTCTTGTTTCATGAAGAGGTGTTTCATATTTAGAAAACATGTTGGTCAAAGTGTCAAAGTATTTAGAAAACTTGTTGGTCAATAATGGTACTTACCATTATTGAGTCTTTCTATGTGCTAGGCATTAAGCTAGACACATTTCATGCATTATGTAATTTAACCCTCACAATGATTAAACTGGAGCCGTTGTCATTTTCATTTCAAAGATGTGGAAAATAAGTTTCAGTAAGATTAAGGAACTTGATTAAGGTCACACAACATAAGTGCTGGGGCTGATATTCAAATCCTTGTACTTCTAGTATAGATGTTGTCTGGTAATTTAGATAAGAGCCCCATAACGGTTGGGTTATTGTACGTTTGAATACTATGCTAGTCTGTTTTGCATTCATATGAAGGAATATCTGAGGCTGGATAATTTATAAGGAAAAGAGGCTTATTTTGGCTCACAGTTCTATAGACTGTACAAGAAGCATGGTGGCTAAAACAGATTATAATTTTGAACACTTTTTTTTTCTTCTACATTGTATCTGTCCTTGCCCATCCATCTGCTTCTGGTAAGACCTCAGGATGCTTTTACTCATAAAGGAGAGATGGCAAGAGAGAAAGCTAGAGAGAGGAAAGGAGGGAACTTCAATTATATACAACAGTATGAATGAATCTTAAAAACCTAGACCAGGCTCTTTTTAACACCACATCTCACGGTAACTAATAGAGCGAGCATTCACTCTTTACCAAGGGGATGGCACAAGTCATTCATGGGGGATCCGCCTCCATGACCCAAACACCTCCCACTAGGCCCCACCTCCAACACTGGGGATCACATTTCAACATGAGATTTGGAGGGGACAGACCTTCAAAGTATATATAATGACACACATAAAAAGCATTTAGCCTAGAACTTGGCATGTGGTAAGAACTCAGGAAATGTTACTTATTTGGTGCTTCATCTTTGTTACTTCTCTCAAAGTATTCAACAGCATTATTAATACTATTTTTACTCCTAATTTCCATTATGTCCTATTTTAATACCCTAATTTAAAGTATTATTAGGCCTAATTACATTAAGGAGTCAGTCTCAAGGAGTTTAAGATATTTGCTCAGGTTCACACAGTTACGGAAACTGGAATTTGCATTTATAATTTTTTGACTTAGACTTTCTACTCGAGATTCTGTGTTAGCCTGTTTTGCACTGCCAGAAAGAAATACCTGAGACTGGGGGAGATATATATATGAGTTTTATTTGGCTCACGGTTCTACAGGTTGTATACACATAGCACCAGCATCTGCTTGGCTTCTGGTGAGGCCTCAGGAAGCTTCTATTCATGGCAGAAGGAAAAGGGGGAGCAGGAATGTCATATGGCAAGAGAGGGAGCAAGAGAGAGAGAAGGAGGTGTCAGGCTCTTCAACCAACTACCTGTTGTGTGGACAAATAGAGTGAGTACTCACTCATTACAACAAGGAGGGCATCCAGCCATTCATGAGGGATCTGCCCCTATGACCCAAATACCTTCCACAAGGCCCTACCTTCAACAGTGGGGCTCAAATTTCACCATGTGATTTTGAGGGCATAGACATCCAAACCATATCAGGTGCCATGAGAGAATAACAGATCAAGTGACAAGAAAATTAAAAAGACAGGGAGATTATTAAAGACCTCAAAAACAAACTTGAAAGGCATTTTAAAGAATAGATAGGATTTGGACACACAGAAATTTTGCAGGGGTAGAAGGATGGGGATCGGGAAGAGGTGTTTCATATTTAGAAAACTTGTTGGTCAAAGTATCAGAGACAGGAAAGCACAGGCCCCCACATGAGAGCTCAGCACATAGGAGTGGGGACAAGGGTGCAGACGCCGGGCACCAGATGAGGTCCCAGGGCAGCACACAAGGAGGAAGAGAAGCGGTTCTAGAAAACTCTGGGCACACATAAGAGGAAAAAGAATGCTAATTAACATGAAGAGAAAGTGGTGAAGGATGAAGGGGAAAAACCCTGAGGAGTGGGTGCTAAAGGAAGGCTGGGAGGAACTTTCCTAGGAAGCTCCAATCAAAAGAGCACAAGTGGTATAGGAGGCCAGGCATGGTGGCTCACACCTGTAATCCCAGTACTCTGGGAGGCTGAGGCGAGTGGATCACCTGAGATCAGAAGTTTGAGACCAGCCTGGCCAACATGGCGAAACCCTGTCTCTACTAAAAATATAAAAAGTAGCCAGGCGTGGTGGTGGGTGCCTGTAATCCCAGCTACTCAGGAGGCTGAGGCAGGAGAATCACTTGAACCCAGGAGGCGGAGGTTGCAGTGAGCCGAGATTATACCACTGCACTCCAGCCTGGGCGGACAGAGCGAGACTTGGTCTCAAACAACAACAAAACAAAATAAGGGGTACGGGAATCCTTGGTGACCTCAGCAGCTGCCATGCCATACGGGATATCCTGGATATAGACACAGAAGACAGGAGTTCTAGTGTAGGTAGGGAAGGTCATAGCGAGTATATTTTTTTCCTCCAAGAAGCTATGACAGAATGAGCAGCTAGAGCAGCCTGTGAGATATTTAACAGACTCCAAGGAATTGTGTGCTTGTTTAACTGCAAACAATAGGCTGTTGTGGTTTTTTTATTTGCCCCAAACAAATTGTAATTTTGAATACTTTTCCCCGTGAATCATGTCTGTCCCTTCCATCTACCTGAAAAGTCTAACCTGCTTCCTGTGGAAGTGTGTCGTAATGTGACCACCCTGTAACCCCCTCATTAGCTCAGCAAACACAACAGTGAGAATGAATGAGCAAGGGGAAGACAGGGTGGTGCACAGGAAGCTGGGAGCAAGAGGAGTGGGAGGAGCCTGGGCAAGATGTCCAAATCGGGAGGGGCAAGTCAGAACCCTAATGAGAATGAGAACTGAGGACAGGCCCCATGTGTCTTTGCCTCGTGTATACACATCTTTGGGGTATAGGTTGGAAATACAAAGCAAACCAATAAATGGGTGTTTACTGCCAGGCACAATGATAGGCAATTTGGGTGTAAGGGAAAGAAAAGGCCAAAATCGCTGTTTATACATGAGCCTGGTACTTCTTTATACCTGGGAACAGTGGTGAACGTGTTCCTCTGTTGTACTCGTGGTCCTTGTGCGCCTAGGCAATGAAGAGGCAAGAATAATGAGGTCTGGATTTGGGGTTGAGGCTAGACAAATAGCTAAGGAAGAATGAATAGGACAAACCAGCTGTCATGACACTGCCACCTGGAATTTAGCTACCTAGTTTCTCTGCAAGTGAGAACGAACATTTTTGTGCCTGATTTTCCAGGGCTAGTTTGTGGCTAGCAATTAGTTCATTGTCTAGTCTTCTTCACAAGTGGCTTAGATTTTAGATAATGAGAACAGTGTAAGTAATCCTGTACTTCATTCTACCTGCATTCTGTCTTTAGACTTCAGTGCTCCTTTGACCAAGTCAGTGTGGTGTTTAATCTTACTTAGAGGACTAAAGGAATTTCTGTATCCAAGTTAAGGAGTACTAATAAGAAAGAATATGAAGACATTTTAGAGTCTGTCCCAACATTGTCTTTTCTGCCTCTTCATAGGAAAAACCTGAATTATCTTTATATTTGTGTCTAGCTGTGCTTCTGTTTAAAACCTGTATAGCACTTTACTGCTCCTTAATCCAGGCTAGATATAGTTTCTAAAGTAAGCATGCATGACTCAGTGTTGGAACTTTTCCAGGCAGAGCGATGAAAAATGTCCTCCGTGATCTTGGTTGGGTTAATAAACAAACCCATCTCAGAAAGGAAAGAGAATTCAGGTTTTTCCTATGAACAGGTAGAAAAAGAATCAAACTGAGTTTGTACTCAAAAAACAGCTTAAGCAGAAAGAGTCATTTGTTCTGTAGAATGAATAATGGCAGTTTGCTGTTCTTTCAGAGGTGTGCAAACTTTGTCATTCAAACCTGATTCTTTTTTGGCCACCTACAATGCCAGGCTCTCACGAGCACCTAGAACTAGGGACAGGAAGGCAGAATGCTGCTGATGGCCCTCCCACAGGAGGCACATGCACCTCTTAAAATGAGAACACGCTTCTTCGGCCTTCTTCGGTTACCTAGTTAAATGCTTATTTAACTATTTTCTCAACTTAATCCATAATTACCACCCATTTTCAGAAGGAAAGCAAGAAAGTTGTATTAATCCATTCTCACACTGCTATAAAGAAATACCTGAAACTGGGTAATTTATAAGGAAAAGAGGTTTAATTGGCTCACGGTTCTGCAGGCCATACAGGAAGCATAGCAGGTTCTGCTTCTGAGGAGGCCCCAGGAAACTTAAAATCATAGCGGAAAGCAAAGGGGGAGCCAATACTTTACAAGGCCAGTGCAGGAGGAAGAGAGAGGAAGGGGAGGTGCCCCTCACCTTAAAACAACCACATCTCACGAGAACTCACTCACTCACTCTCACGAGAACAGCACCAAGGGGATGGTGCTAACCCATTCATGAGAATCCACCCATGTGATCCAATCACTTCCCACCAGGCCCCATCTCCAACACTGGGGATAACAATTCAACATGAGATTTGGTGGGGACAAAGAGCCAAACCATGTCAAAAGTATATCCTAGCACTTATTTTATGTTTTGAAAGAATGAAAACCATGGCCAGCATATGATGGCAAACAAGGGTTACAGTGAGGACCCTTTCCTTCTTCCTACTGAGAAGAGAGGTGGAGAGTGAAGGGGGCAGGAAGTAAGTGCCTACTCTATTGTATACCTTGAGCATGGGACTGTCAGCTTTTCTCTGAGCCTCCAGTCCTGCCAGAAGGTACAGAGATGAACTGGGCTTGCAGCATCTCCACTGCAAGGCTTGCAGGTCCTCCAGCCCAACACAGAAGTTCCTGGGCTACACGCAGGAACCTCCTGAAGTACATGGCACAATTCCATCCTCCAAACACCACCTCCTGCTTTTTGTCGCTCCTCAGAATATTCACAGGAAACCTTACTTAACACAAGCTCTTGCTCCAAACTGAAAAATGAAAGGAGAAGTACATGCAGATCTGGCATCTAACTAACGTTCCCATCAACTATTCGGTAACTCTGGGCTAGAATTAGACTTTTAGAATCCAAGTTCGAGGGATCAGGATCCTAATCCTACCATAATTTCTTTTTCTTACTCCTGCTTCCTTGTTCTTTTGAGAATGAAAATATCAGATCAAGGGAAAAGTAATGTGAGCAAATATAGTCATTGGGATTCTCTAGGCTGAGAATGTATTGTATAAACGTTGAATGAGATATAAATCTTTGATGGGTGCAGTGGCTCACGTCTGTAATCCCAGCACTTTGGGAGGCTCAATCATCTGAGGTCAGGAGTTCAACACCAGCCTGGTCTATATGGTGAAACCCTGTCTCTAAATGAGATATAAATCTTTGATGGGTGCAGTGGCTCACGTCTATAATCCCAGCACTTTGGGAGGCTCAATCATCTGAGGTCAGGAGTTCAACACCAGCCTGGTCTATATGGTGAAACCCTGTCTCTACTAAAAATACAAAAATTAGATGGGTGTGGTGGCGGGTGCCTGTAATCCCAGCTACTCGGGAGGCTGAGGCAGGAGAATTGCTTGAACCCAGGAGGCAGAGGTTGTAATGAGTTGAGATTGTGCTACTGTTCTTGCCTGGGCGACAGAGTGAGACTGTGTCTCAAAAAAAAAAAAAAAAAAAAGGGAGCAACAGACACCAGGGCCTGCTTGGAGGTGGAGGGTGGGAGAAAAGCGAGGATCGAAAAACTACCTATTGGGTACTATGCTCATTATGTGGATGAGAAATAATCTGTACACCAAACGCCATGTGACATACAGATTTCCCATGTAACAAACCTGCATACGTACCCCTGAAACTACTAGAAGTACCACATTAATAGTGTGCATCTCCTTCTTCCTGCCTTGTTACTTCACTTTTTCTGTTCCATCTCTTAAAGCGGCATGTAAGGTAGAATATCAAAGTATTGAGTGTTCCCTCTGCTTAACTGCTGGATATCCACTGGTACACTTACACATCTTTGTATCTACATGGCAGACTTATGTAAGTCTGGATACTGTTTCTGGTGGATGGAACGTAGAGCTTATATGACTTATCTGCAGTCCCTATATTTTGTTTTGTTTTATTTTGTTAATTGTATTCATTTTTTGAATAGGTAATAGATGCACATGGTACAAAATTCCCAAGGTACAAGAGTTTACAGTGAAAAGTAAGTCTCCCTCCTCTTTGCCCCAGTAAATATAGTTCCCATCTTGAAAGGCAATCACTGCTTTTTCATTCATTCCACATTTATTGAGCACCTACTATGTGCCAGGTTCTGTTCTGGGCGATGATATGAAGCAAAACAGACAAAGCCCCCTGCCCTCAAGGAGCTTATATTTTGATTACAAATTTCTTGTAATATTCATTCAATAGTTTCTTAAGTTTTGTATGGCCAGCCCACTGTGGTAGTTAAAAGAAGGGCTCTAGAGTGACAGCAACTGATTTTGAATCCCATTTTCTCTATGTTCTAAGTCATCTTGGAGTATTTATTCCACCACTCTAAACTGTGTTTTATTTTGAAATGGAAATAACAATTCCGTTTTACAAGATTGTGAGAATTAAATGAAATAACACATATAAAACACCAAACAGTGCTTAAAACATAGTAAATGCTCAATAAATATTAGTGTTAATTATAATTGATCTGATTCTACTGTTCTGTAATGCCGACTAGAAATAGTTAAAGGATTTATTTTCCCAGTAGTTTTCATTTCCTCTCTTTGCTGTATGATCAAAGAAAATCACTTTTTAAAGGATAAGCAACAGTAAATTTAAGTCAAGTTTGATCATTAACCTCTTGTGTATTAGACTATTTGCTGAGTTCTATTAAGAAATCAACTCCCAGTAAATCAGTAGAGTATAGAGACAGTGTTTCTCTTTATTCCTTCTAATCTTTTTTAATCCTGTTAATTTGGAGGGTTGTACTATTTGGTCTGTACGATTAATTATTAATTTAAACTTTACAATGGGGGATTCTATATTTTACAGCAGAATTAAACACTTCTGAGCAAAGTTTCTAACAATACAATTTGGTATCCTTATCTTAAGGAACGTTATGACTCAATCTCCAGCCAGATGGGAAAACAACTTTCAGTCCATGGAAAAGTGACAGAAGTTTTCCTTGGTGATGGTCTTAAGGTCTTTAAGATGGAAAGAGATTAGAAGAAAAGTAGATCGCGTGGGGGAAGAAAAGGAGAGAAAAGAACTTCTAGAAAGAAAACACTTTTAAATACTAGGCCAATAACTATTTCCTTTATTCGACATGAAAAAGGATCACTGAGGGCATAATGAAAGACTGCAAGGATGTTGGGTTGGGTATATTACACAATATACTGGACCATTGACTTGGAGTCTAAAAAAGGAATGAGAGTACACCTATTTAGCCCACCACAGTCCTGATAATCGTTTAATATACTCTCTTTCTGTCCTTTGTTGATGTTTCTATTTTGTATTGTTTTCCTGGCAGACAAAGTTGATGGATCTTTGAATGGTTGATTATGGTGTAGGCCATATCTTCTTTCAGCCTAGTCACGATGTAGGGAGGACTAGGAAGAGGAGGTTGCTGGGTAGTTGAAGTAAAATGCCTCTAAACCGTTTTTATTAATTGGTTAGTGGTGGGATCAGGTAGATTTGGGGAGTTTTGTATTCTTTTTAAATATTTTCTAGGCTCTGATAATTTATTGACAGAAGTACATTAACAATAAGAACATCAGTACTCAAGATAAAAGTTTCAGGCCGGGCGCGGTGGCTCACGCCTGTAATCTCAGCACTTTGGGAGGCTGAGGCGGGTGGATCATGAGGTCAGGAGATCGAGACCATCCTGGCTAACACACTGAAACTCTGTCTCTACTAAAAATACAAAAAAAAAAAAAATTAGCCAGGCATTGTGGCAGGCGCCTGTAGTCCCAGCTACTCGGGAGGCTGAGGCAGGAGAATGGCATGAACCCAGGAGGCAGAGCTTGCAGTGAGCCGAGATCACGCCACTGCACTCCAGCCTGGGCGACAGAGGGAGACTCCGTCTAAAAAAATAAATAAATAAAAATAAATAAATAAATATTTCAAAATTCATCAAATCAATACTAAGTAAGTGAGGCCTTCTCTAATGGCATTTGCTACTGTGCTCTTGGGCTTTATGTATACACATCACTTATTGCACTACAGAGCTAACTCTAATTTATTAGTGATACATTAGGCAACCAGAGTGCGACCCCTTTGGCTTACCTTTGGACCTTGTCATTTCTCATTTTTGTTTTGGTTACCTATTACAAAATAACAGCCCCCCCACCAAATTCAGTGATTTAAGGTCTTATTATATCCCTCAGTTCTGTGAGTTAACCAGGGCTCAGCTGAGTCTTGGGATCCTTTAAGAGATTGCAGTCAGATAGCAGCTGAAGTGGAGGAACGTGACCAGATGTCCAAGATGTTGTCTTCATCCAAAGGTCTGATACCTCAGCTAGGATGGCAGCAACAGCTGAGCGTTGGCTGGGCATTTTTCTCTCTCTCTCTCTTTCTTGGACTCTCTCACTCTGGTTCTAAGCAGCCTCTCCATAGGCTACCTTGAGCTTCTTTATAACATGGTGATATCATCATAGTCAGATTTCTTACACTGGGACTGGCTTCCCCCAAACCACTGTTTCAAGAGACTTGAGGAGTCTGCAAGGTTTCTTTGAACACAAACTCATTCATTCAAAATCACTTTGCTAAGTTTTACTGTTCAAAATTTCAGCCAACCCAGATTCAAGTAGGGATACTACGCAAGGGCATGAATAGAAGGAAACGTAGTTCATCAGAGGTAGGGGTGAGGAGGGCATTTTAAAGACAAGCTACCAAAATCCTCTTTGCCTAAAAATAGTCAAATTCCTCTATAACACAACTGTTATTTCACTGCACCAAATACCTCTAGATAACATAAACCTACACAACTCCTTTTTAGTAAGTGAAAATATTTGACTCTTGGTAACATTTTTAAGCTAAATATATCTGATATAAAATGCATGTCATCTTTTAGTAAAATTACCTTAGTTGGCTTATACACACCTGTTAGAAGCTGCCACTAGCCAAAATGTGTTTGGATTATATAGTGGATTAGAGAAAGTTAACAAATCACACAATAAAATTCATCTCATTCCTTTCTAATCTTTGGTACAGCAGTGTGTTGTACTATATGGTAATGATAGAATGTTTTGTTTATTGAAAGGAGTGTGAATGAACTTTGCTGTTGTTATTGTTCATTTATTCATTCCATCAACAAATTTGGTGATTACCTAACACAGTACCTTGCTTATTATAAGTAATGGAGAGCAGGGACACTTTGGTGCTGTCGTTGGATTTTGTCTTTACCAGTATAAATAGTAGCAATTTAAATGCTATTTGAGTTCATGCATTCAGATATTTGGGCACTGGAAAAAGCTGTGCCACAGAATAATAGTAACTTACTATTGATTAAGCCCTTACTCTGTGCATTATTTCATTTGAATCTCCCCAGGAGGCCTGAGGGTAGAGGCAGACTTATTACTCCCAGTTTTATAAAGGTTGGAACTATGACTCAGAGCAGTTAAATGGTATTTCAATGGTCACCCAATCAATACATGGTATAGCTTGAAACCAGAGCACCTACTGTGCAAAACAGCATTAAAAGAATACCGTTGCTTTTATTTCTAAATTCTATGTCTTTTAAGAAATGTTCTCACCATTCTAAAATGCTAAGTGGATAATTACTTAATGTTATAAGGCTATTTTATTTTCATTAATCTTTGGCTAAATGTGTTGACAACTCCCACGCCTACCCCAGACTTCTTTTGGTTTCACAGTGACCATTTCTGAAGTCTAAGAAGTGTGGCTAAAGAATAATGGAAACAAAAAAAAGAATAATGGAAACTTACTTTCATTGAAATTTTACTGTATACCAGTCATTTAGCATAATATTTGAAAAGAGGGCTAAGTTGCCATGACATGTAGATTTAAAAGATAAAAATAAAAATAACTTATATTTATTATCAGTCATGGATTCCAAGATTATTTATGAGAACTTCCAATATACCTGGCCCACGAAGAATATGGCTCCTAACCTAGAGGATCTCACCAGCCAATAGGAGAGACTAAACAGATGTGTTTACTGGCAATACATTCTGATGAGGGACACCTAATGGTGAGTAGAGGGTGCGAGGGCTTCTAGAAAGAGTCAAAGATTAGAGAAGTTCATCTGGAAAAAACAATAAAGGTTCTATCAAGAGAATACACCTTAGTGAAGGCTCAAAGTCTAAAGAGTTTAAGGACTTCAAGGGACTGAAAAAATTCTGTATAACAGGAGGGAAGGTGGGTGTGGAAGAATAGCCAAGAAGGAAAAATAGCCAAGAAGTCAGTGGAAGGAACATTGCATCACAGGCCTTGCTGAGAAATTGGAATGAATGACAGTTTTTGAATAAGGCTTTGCTCAGTACTGTAGTTTGGATTCGAAATCCAGACTTAAAAAGCCAATGAACATTCAGACATTTCTCTTTAAACAAGACTTCCCCTTCTATTCTTTAGAGTTGGAAATTATTCTCTACTTGGGAATAGTTTTCAATATGTTCCAGACATTATAAATGACTTCCCTTCTATTTCCATGTGTTTACCATGTTGATTACAGTCAGGCTGATCGGAGTAAAGCACCAGGTGTCATAGCATCCTAATATTACATGAATCATGCATTTATCCATTCATTTATGCGTGTATCCAGAGAAAATAGATTTTTCCCTCTACTTTATCTGTTCTACAGATTCAGATTCCTGTATATTTAGGTAACATTCTAAGGGGATAGATGTGCTCTTCTAAAGGAGTGCTTCCTTCAGCAAGACAATTTCTAAACTCTTTACTTTCCAGCCCAATTCTCTAGCTATTCTCAGGGGCGGTGGAGAAGCAAAAAAAAAAGCAATTAAAAATGGCCTCTCCAATGTACCCAGATGGAAGATGGGGAAGTCCTGTGCTAGTTTTTTCCTCCACTGCCAACATAAACAGGGTGGAGCAGCTGAGAAGGCAGGCCACTAGTGGAGAGGGAAAGAAACAATGTAACAGCAAAGTGACAGAACTCAGCCCTGCCTCCTATCTGGGGCAACAGAGGCCTCTCCAGCCAACCCCAATTCTCCCTTTACTTTGCACTTCCACCAGGGACCTTTCGAAGGAGCACCAGTGAGTCCCTCCATATTAAATAGTTGAAAGAACTTGGGCCAAAAATAAAGCAGAACACCCATTTGCTTTTTCCAACTTGTCTCACTTCTGTTCCCTTCTTCAAACTCTTGATAAAAAGCAGCGGCAATTAGTGTATTGCAAAGTGCTTCTTGGAGAGTTGTGGGAATCACTGCTGCTTTCCTCAGCCCCGGTTTCACAACCTCAACTCAAGGGCAGGCCCTCCCTCTCTCTTTTTCCCCTCCTTCCACCTGACAGGGACCATAAATAACTGAGGCTCCCAGTGTTCCCAGCTGAGAACAAAGTTGAAAGTTTGCCTGGAGCTCCGTGCCACTCGCTGCCTGGGCCACTGCTTTGTTTTCTTCTAATGTTTTTCCTCTACCTGGGTTGGCTGTTTCTTCATTCATATTTGAGAAGAGTCACCCCCTGATTAAATGTAGCACTTCGCCCTCTCTCCCTACATGAAGGCTGTCTCGGTTACCCGACTAGGCAACGCGCATTGGTATCAAATTACGGAAAGTCTACACCGAGCAGTCCTCATATTTACATACAAATAACTCAGGGGCTTGCATTTATGTCACCATTCTGTCCTGCTAGAGGCTTGCCAGAGGAGTTTTTAATCCAATCAGAAGGAGCTTTAAAAGGATGTCTGCGGAGTGGTCAAAAGGATCTTAATCTCAATTAAGTGGCTTTTTTTAAAAAAGATTTTTTGGGAGGCCTGAAATTTTGAAAATCTTCGAACCCTGAGTGGGGAAAGATGTGTAATTCCTCAATTGCCAGGAGGATATCAAGATGCTGAGAGGAATTCAGCGGTGGTGAAGAGAGTGGATACAAACCAGGGATTGGTTTGCTTGAGCTGGTTTGGAGGTTGATTCTAAATCACTGCTTAAGGAATTCCTGGAAACATCAGGAAAACATTTGATCATCCAAGCCTAGTGGAAATGGCTTTACCGCAGAGTAAGATCTTTGAGTTGTACTTGGTGTGTGCTGTTTTTGTTTGAGATGCAGTGAATGTGCAAATAGCCTAGCCGTAAATAGTTACTTAAAATAATCTCTTGGTCCTGGGTAGCAGCAGTAGAAAGTTGATCTGTTTAGTTTTTACATTTGCAAAAACAGTAGTTGACAGTGTATTTTTAGACTTGATTGGTAGTTTAAAAGCTGAGCTCTTGCGGTTTCCTGAGTTTAAATGAATGGAAATTGTAAACAGTACCTAATATAGGAATTAGAAAATGTATGGGGGGGTGGGGGGAATGAATCACTTACCTTTGAGAACACACAACATGTACACTTTTGCAATCTCTTGGCCAGCGAAGCTTGTGTCCAGAAAGAGGGTAAGAGTTTGCCTGGGTGGGGAAGGAACTTTTCTGCAGCCTGTGCTACCTTTTGAGAAGGATGGGAAATGTCCCAGAGGGCAAAAGACAATTGAAAACCCTGCCTTGTCACTCTTGGAATGTGGTTTTTCCATGTGAGGTCATGTTTTGCATACGTAGCTGGTAAAAGTATTTCACATAATTAACTCTTTGTCTTGATAATTAAAGAGCAATTTATATAGTCCTTTCAAAGTGCTAAAGCACCAATATTATCTCTGGAGAAGGCTGCTTTGCTTTCCATGTGGATTTCAAGCATTGGGACAGTTGGGCTGTTGTTAATTTGATAGGTTTAGAAACATTTCAAAATTGACGTGTTCCAAGACTCTCCAACCGAGCAAGTTATGGTTCACATAACTTGCTAGTTTCTTACATAAGCCCCAAACTGAAATCCTGTGTGTGAGAAAACCGGTTGTTTTTTTTTTTTTTTTAAATGTCTGTTTCCTTCCCACATATAATTTCAAGAACAGTAATGAAGAGGTGGTTCTTATTTTGTAATCCATGTCCATTCAAACAAGCTGCCCTCATTGTGGGTGAGGTGAGGTGAGGAGAACTCTGACATAAAACATCTACCTGTCTAGTCAGGTGAGGCTTACCGGGAAGCAAAGGGATAGGGATAATGTTTTAAGATTCGTACTTAATACCAGGAATTGTTTCCGCTACTTAAATTCACTCTTGAAATTGTGTACTAACCTTTACCTATACCTTTTCCTTCTAAACGGGAGTTACAAAAAATTATCCAGGGGAAAGGGGAAGGTGAATATGAGATAATGGGGGGATTTGCTGATAATCAAAGGAGTGATTTTCTCCACAGCTGACACATTCAAAAGGGAAGCTTTTGATGTGGGCTTGCTCTCTACATCTGCAGGTGAAGATGCAATGACGGGGGACACAGACAAATATCTTGGGCCACAGGACCTTAAGGAACTGGGTGATGATTCCCTGCCTGCAGAGGGTTACATGGGCTTTAGTCTCGGAGCGCGTTCTGCCAGGTACTTCATTGTTGCTGTCTTTCATAGTTAATTTAAAACAACCATGATTTGCCATAAATCAAAATCATGTTCATTTTTCACATTATCCCAGAATGTGTTCTTTGGATGAAGATGTGAATTTAGCGAAATGTTCTCGACGCAAATACACATGCTCTGCTGTTTTCTTTTGTGGTTTGTAGTCGTTAATTTCATGTGATTGACCATGTTAATTGTGTGTTCTTTTTTTTCCCACTTTGCAGTCATGCTTCCAGCACAGTAGCAAAAGAGCTCACTGACAAAACTGGGAGAACCAATCTGAGTCACATATTTCAAAATTAAGTTTTGTTCCATATTGAAAGAAAATATTATTTGCTAATAAGTAAGAAATACGTGTGTAGATTGTTCACTATTCTCTCTGTTATTGAAATAATAATTCAAGATTAAAAGAGAGCATTTTTGAAAAAAATTATGTTGTTTATTAAAGTTGTCCACCAAGTGTTTGAGTATCTATCTCTTCTAAAACTGTTCCATTATTTTGTTTACAAGGGACATGTTAGAAGTATAACAGTGATTTACCAAAAGTCACAGACAGGAGTGGTGACAAATTCAGTTCTTACAACTGAAGTGGAAAACTTCTGTATGGGAAAACCTTGACTCAGACTTTTCTTACACTGTTGAAAGAAACAGAATCTTGTGCAGAATTTGGAGACTTCTTTGCCCTAGTGTGGATTAACAGAGTGTTTGCTGACAGTGAAGTTATTTTAAAGCTAATAATTAAACCTTCTAAGCCAGAGCCCTGAGGACATTTTCCTATAGTTTAAGGATCTGTTGTAAAAAGTTTCATTGTCTAATAGTAAATGGCACTTCCCACAAAGTAAACCCTGGAGTTTATTCTCATTGTAGTTGGTGTGGCCAGTATTGATATTGAATTGATTTTTCTTCTAGTCTTTTTTTAGTAGGAATTTGAAACTCACATAGCTTAGTAGAACTTTTGCCTTATAAATACACGTATAAAAGGCCTTAAAGTCTTATTGTAGCAGGTGTCATTAACAGAAAGAGGAAAAATAACTTTAAAAAAATATGCAATATTTTAAGCGGTCAAAGATAGCAACAAGTTAAAATGGAAAATATGTAGAACCTTTAAGGTTCTTGAGATCCTTTAGATCTTGTTTAAATCTTAGAGATTTATAGCTTTTGAAATCCAACAACTAGCTTGCCTTCTCTTCTGATAATATATGACACATTTTGTGATCAATCATTTTTATGTAGAAAACTATAGTGGCTGACCTCCAGTGACATAGGAAACCAGAATATCACACTGTAATTTTTTTCTTAATATAATTCCAAGGCTTTCATACTTCTAATTTTGATTGCACTATTATTTGTTGCTATTATATGTAACTCATTTTTTTTTACTTTGATGACTCATGTTATGCTCAGAGGCAAACATTTTTAAAACTCTATAAAGCCAGTATTTTTAAGCACATTGTTAGAGTATTATCAAGTAAAATATATTCTGAGTGTAACATTTTAAAAGGAATACATTAAATGTGTAACTCATTCAACCATAACATTTTTTTCTTTTTTCTTTGTCTGATTTTTTGCTTTCTATTCTGGTTTTTTTTTTTTTTTTTTAAATTTTTTTTTTTTTTTTAACATCATGTTATATCTAAAGCTTTCCTCTTCTGGTTTTTTTTTTGTTGTCTAAAATTACTTTAAAATAGTCCCAAGATAAGGTAAGAAGACATGGCACTTTTATAGTGTTTCTCTTCCCTTTCCTGGCTCATGCTCTCATTTTTATTTTCTTTATTATTGTAATGTGATGTGCTGTGATGTGCTGCGATGTGCTTTCTTTTTTTCTGCTCAGCTTTAGAAAAATCAGTAAAAATTTTGTGATTTTAAGAAAACTAGAAAGTATATAATAAATATTACTTACGCAAAATTGATCAAATACTTAAGGAATTTCTTTCCCTTAACAAGTTTTGTATAGTGCATGAAGTAATTAAAGAAATTTCACAGGGTTTGAAGAAAAAGTCCTGATGTGAAGGGCTGTTTGTTTGCTGGTTGCTGTTTTATTTGAGTTGTGCTAGGTAAATTAGTATAAATTTAGAATTCTGGGGCATGTTTTTCTAACACTTCCTATATTTAACACTTAGGGTGTACTGATGGCTACAAATAAAATAGTTGGCCTTAGTTAAAAACAATTTAATGCTTTCTAGATCCCCATACAAATAATCTTTAATTTTAGGCTAAAAGTACTTCGAAGTATTCAGGATTCACAGTAAAGCTTGATGGGTTTAATTGACTCCATATGTCTAATTTAAATTGGTCTGGAATGATCAGAAGTAGGAACTTTAGACATTATGTAAAATGAGGACATCTTTAGGCCTTTCTGTTGATAGCTCCCAATTCTGGGCTCTGTTCTGCAGTTGGCACTCAGAAATTAAAAGAAGGAGGAGATGTTTAAAAAGTATCAACAAATTTTAGATACATTTAGAAATAGAAATTAAAATGAACAGGTAATTATTCTTTAAAACTTTTAAGTGTTTGTCCACGTAGAAAACTGTTTCATATACCACCAGTGTTAACATATCATGCCATGGGGACCGTAATTTGAAGAAATGAATGTCTAATGCAGACAGTGGCCAGCGACTCTCAAATCACACCACTGGAGCAAAATTTAACATTGTTATGAGTACTTAGAAGCTGCACTAATAGTGTAGCCACTAGCCACCTATAGTTACTTAAATTAAAATTAGTTAAATTCAGTTGTTCATTCACACCAGCCACATTTCAAGTGCTCAGTAGCCAGTGTTGTTGGACAGCTCAGATTTAGCACATGCCCTTCACAGGAGAAAGTTCTGTCGGACAGTGTTGAGTTAGAGAATTCCTGCTCTTAGGAAGCTTCTACTGTATTTGAGGGAAGGTAAGAGACTAGAAACAGGAATGGCAGAAAGAAGGGCTTGCAATTGAAACTGGGGAAAAAACAGAGTAATGGGTCCCATGATTGGGCGTGGAGAGCCTGACTGTGCAAGTGGCCAGAGTCATGTGGCTTACTAGATAAGTTCCTCTGTGCAGGAATTAGGCTTATGATGGCCTTTTAGTAAGTTTTGCTGAATACACTAAATAATGACTCTGTAGAATGATGGTTGTTTGGGGATAAGAGAGGTCCATTTGAGATTCTGATAAAAGTGAAGGCTCCCAATCCTAGAAGAATGTACGTACCTATCTTTGTAGACACTTAGAATGAAGCCTCTAATATCGGGAGGCTCTGTACCTTGATAAAAGGATACCCACTTTCTGGTTTTCTTTAGTATAGCAGGCAGTGGGGAAAAGAAATTGTTTTATGCAAAGAATCATTTATTTACCTCTGATGTGTGTCGTCTTTGTTCATTTCCCCATCAAGCACACAAAAGGCAAGGCCGAAGCCAAAGTCTGACTGGTTCCACTGGTAAAGATACAAGAAGCCACTTTTAGATCCAGATGGTTTTTTAATTATATAGGCAGTGAAAGGAAGAAGTGAAAGGTGCTGGCTTCTTATGATCCTTGTCCCCTACACCTAAAAGGACACCAAAACAAAAGGGGCTAGATGTCTACAATGCTAGTTGTGGGATTCTCCATTGCTGAGGAGCCAATTCTAGACTTCAGCTAAATAGTTTTACATTCTGCAGCTCTATTCCAAGGAGAGCAGAGTAGGAATCCTCATACATCATTAGAAAGAGGAAGTGATGAAAGCTATCTCATGGCAGCCTCCCAGGTGAGACGGGGAGCTGAGTAGCAGATGGTCTCGTGGAAGTTCCTCACCAACCTCCATCCTCTGGGTTCCTGGAAGATCACAGGGTGTCCTGTGAAGGCTCAGATTAGCTTCAGTTCTGGTCTTTGCCTGTATGACTTATGTGAATACATGCAAGGTCATGAGAGTGACATGGCAGAACTGTTCTCCCAAGGGCCCTGACTCTATTGGGTTTTAGTTTAGAGGTCACTGTGATGATGGCATATCAGGGCATCAGGGTACCTGCATCTGAGAAGTTCAAGGGCCATATGGAGGATTTACAGAGGCTGGAAAGAACAGTTGAAGGAGCAAGAAAGACAACAGTAGAGCAAAGAAAGAATATTTGCAGTGAAGAACAAATAACCATGCAAGGAATATGAATGTTTCCTGAAAGCCAGGAAGATGGCAAAGAGGATCATGCAAAGTGTATTCATAACACTACTTCCTTCTTGATGTTTTCTATGAGTAGCTACAACAAACCAGAGTTCTCAGTAAGTCCCAAAGACTTATAAACAGACCCATTTAAAGTAGACATAATTCTAATCAGTAGCACATGTCAAGTAGACATAGACCAGAAAGAGGAGACATTCTAACATAAGATCTTGTCCTAGAAAAATCTACCAACTGTCTAGAATCATCTGGTTCTTCTCAGTTGTCATGTCGGTTCAACTTCATAGTGAAACATCCAAAGTTTTCATGCATTTCATATTCTCAAAATTGGCCTAATTTTAAACAAAATCTAATCATAACGTTGTCTATACTGAAGACATTTTCTCAAATATAAGGGATTTTACTTTTCACTATGTCTTTTCAAGAACAACTTTTGTTGATATTTTTAGCCATCTTGCCTGTTCTTAAAGTTGCATGCATTAATTTTTTTTTTATTCATCTCATCATCATCTACCACTGTTGAATGATTAACTGTAAATACAACAGCCTCCGCTCCTTCAGTTCGGATAGGTCTTACACCTTGAACAGAAGCTCCTATGCACGGGACAGCATGATGATTGAAGAACTCCTTGTGCCATCCAAAGAGCAGGTATGCATTCTTTTCAAAATAGCCTTTGACTATTAAACTTACATTTGTATGATTTAACCAAGCTCTTTGTCTTGTGACAAAAAATATATTTCTGCATGTTTGATTTTGCATTTGTAAATCTTCTGGTACTAGCCAGTTTAAAAAAAAAAAAATAAGTTGTACTATAAGCAGAAATATTCCTGTCTTCTGCAGGTAAGGAAGATACGAATATCAGAGAGGAACTCAGAAAGTCCTAGAAAATGTGTAGTTACCTTTCTCTTCTCTAGGTCAAATCTATTTCAATTTTTTAAAAGGAGAGTTAATAATCATTGGTAGCTGAAGTTGCTGGTATTAACCTCATGAATGTTTTTGTCTGTTTGTTTTTGGAGACAGAGTCTCTGTCACCCAGGCTGGAGTGCAGTGCCGTGATCTCAGCTCACTGCAGTCTCTGCCTCCTGGGTTCAAGTGATTCTCATGCCTTAGCCTCCTAAGTAGCTGTGACTACGGGCCCACCACCACACCCAGCTAATTTTTGATTTTTAGTGGAGACAGGGTTTCACCATGTTGGCCAGGCTGGTCTAGAACTCCTGACCTTAAGTGATACACCCGCCTTGGCCTCCAAAATTGCTGGGATTACAGGTGTGAACCACCGCACCCAGCCTGAATTTTGCTAAACAAACTGTGTATCTATGTTGGAATTTGTTAGAATTGTTTTTAATAAGTAAAGATGAGACTGGTCATTTTTTGTTCCCTTAGCTTCAAAGTTGCCTTTGATGGTGTCTAAAGATGTGATAGTATTTTGCTTTCTACCACAATCTCTGCTATATGCATTTGGTGTTTGTGTAATTTTTTTCTTCCAATAATTGTGGTTGAATTGATAGTGGATTACTATAAGAAGTTCCAGTAACACAGCTTTCCTGCATGTGGGCTCAGGATGGTCCTGGAATAATTAATACACAGATAATACCTGACTTTAAGTATGCACAGTAGTGATTTAATGATAGATGAAACTGTCTGGACAATAAAACATTTAAAGGTGACATATAATATTTAAACAATGTAAATAATTGGTGAAATCATGCTGGGCTTTTTGACTCACTGCACAATGAAGGTGAATTGGAGCAGATGAATAATTGATAGTCACTTATCATAGCCAAGGTAGAGGTTAAGCAATAGGTAGACTTTTGGGACTCCCACATGTCTGCAGATGCTGATGTCTAGACATACACATGTGTGTTATACTTCATAGGGACCTACAATAAATATTTTATTACTTTTTACTCTCTAGAACATTCTTAACAAACAGGCCTTACAGAGGTGAATACAGTGGTTATTCAGTGTTTGGTCAGACAAAAAAAAATTCTTTTAAAAATGATTATAGGCTGGGCATGATGAGTCACGCCTGTAATCCCTGCACTTTGGAAGGCCAAGGTGGGCAGATCACTTAAGGTCAGGAGTTCATAACCAGCCTGGCCAATGTGGTGAAACTCCGTCTCTACTAAAAATACAAAAATTAGCCAGGTGTGGCGGCGGGCACCTGTAATCTCAGCTACTCGGGAGGCTGAGGCAGTAGAATTGCTTGAACCTGGGAGGCAGAGGTTGCAGTGAGCCAAGATCACACCACTGCACTCCAGCCTGGGCAACAGAGCGAGACTCTGTCTCAAAAAAAAAAAAAAAAAAAAAAATTACAGGTGCATGTATTAGTCTGTTCTCATGCTGCTAATAAAGACATACCAGAGACCAGGTAATTTATAAAGGAAAGAGGTTTCACTGACTCACAGTTTCACCTGGCTGGGGAGGCCTCACAGTCGTGGTGGAAGAGCAAGGGACATCTTACATGGTGGCAGGCAAGAAGAAAACTTGTGCAGGGGAACTCCCCCTTATAAAACCATCAGATCTTGTGAGACTTATTCAGTATCACAAGAGCAGCATGGGAAAGACCTGCCCCTATGATTCCGTTACCTCCCGCCAGCTCCCTCCCACAACAGGTGAGAATTGTGGGAGCTACAATTCAAGATGAGATTTGGGTGGGGACACAGGCAAACCATTTCAGTGCAATAGCATGTCATGGGTGTTAAGTGGGTATTAGTACCCGAGAGAGCACTTGTCTCAAATAATGAAACTAAACTCTTGGGTGTTGCCAGGAATTGGCTGAAATTTTCTGCTTGGTTGGCTGTGGTCATTATCTTAGTCTGTAATACTGCTCTTTTCATATTCCCAATTGAAATGAGATGGCAGTGGAGATATTGATAACACTTAGAAGTATAAAAATGCCTGTTATTCTCTACACTCTAAGGAAACTTCACAAAACTTACAAAATCACAGATGAAAGGAGACTCCCCGGGTATCAATGACACTTTGCTCATGTAGAAAGCATGTGCCGGGGAATTTCTGATCAAACCTAATTGTGGCTTATATTTCTGCATATTAACTTGCCACGGGTCAAGGGCCTGAAATTGGAACCACCACCACCGTCACCATGACCTTACCATCATCACTGTCACCTCCACCACCGCTACTACCACCACTATTACCACCATAGTTATAGTTACTCTACCACCCAACTTCTGCACATCAATGTTGAAGTAAAATGCAAGTGTTTGCGGTGCTACAAAATGGCTTCTGAGGGTTCTCACACCATTGCCTATTAACTATTACCAAGACCTACTTACTGAGGTAGACTGGAGGGGCAGCATTTACTCAGAACTAAGGATTTGTGAACAGAAGTAGAAGACAAAGAGAATTTTCGAGATGAAACTGATGTTCTTATAGTCACTTGTTGCTTCCAACTCAAAAATACTTCTGTGGACATCGTGAACACGTCTATAGACCCATCAGAGGAAAGAAGAGCATAGGACATCTGAAAATCTTTCAAAATAAACTTTAAGTTGATAATGTAGAAACAGGAAGTTGCTGTCTTTAGTGAGCACAGAATACCCGCATAGGCATTCCCTGTGGAACCAGCATGTTTAATGAGCGTATAACACTACGCAGAGCCATGCAAATCCAGGATAAATTGGCAGATTTTGGAGGGGGAAATGAAAGTCGTAAAGACATTTTAGGGACTGTTGGGGGCATTTGAAAATGTCTTGGAGATATCTGTGTGTGTAGGAAATCATGGATAATTTTCTTAGCAGTGATAATTTTAGCATTGGTAATTTTCTTAGCTTATCACTGCTACTTATTGAACCTTCTCAGAGAATATTGGGGTATGCATGCTGAAGTTTTCCAGAATTAAGCAATCATTAATTCAACTATTTATTTCCAAATAGTTCAGCCAAAAAAAGCACATCTGGATATAGCAATGTTAATTGTTGAATCTAGGTAGAAGGTTAATTGTTGAATCTAGGTGGAAGGTACATGGGTATTTTTTATACAGTTTTTCAACTTTTTTATTTGTGTGAACAATTTCAAAATAGTAACTTGGAGGAAGGAGGAAAAATCCTGAAAGAGGTGCATTAACTTTTGAAGTCTCTAGTTTCAATACTAAAAAAGTTAATGAACCTCTATTGTTATAGATAAATAAAATTATAGCTATAGAGGAGGAGGAAAAGGCTAATTCCTCAAAGAATCTGGCAGACAGAAGTGTCTAGATACACTATGCAAGACTAATGGGAAACATTTACTTCAGAAGTACATTTAAACACTTGAGGATTAAATGACAAAAAATTATTAGTTTCTGTTTTTCATTTCTCTAATTTTGTATTTATAATATTCAAAATATAGCTCTTCCACAGTAATAATGTTGTTGGAAAGCATGAAAGAAGTTTTCAGTATTTAGAATTCCCAAATCAATGACATACATAGCTTGTTGTCAGATTTAAAACTACACTATCATTGCCCAGTTAAAGTTGCCTTGACAAGGAAAGGTGAAAAATGAGTAGAAGTGAACTCTCATACACTTCTCTTTTTCAATGAGTAGATCTCACTCATACAAAGTACAATTGCCTCTTTATTAGCCTGCTGATTAGTCAGTTTGCGTATTAACCACAGTTAAAGTGCAGTTGAGACCCAGGGTGATTAGTGTAGGCCTGCCGCCTCTCCTTCTGGGGACCTGTGCTGGCTGAAGGCACATGTGGAGGCCAGAGCTGGGGGAGGGGAGTGGGAGAGGTGGAGCCATCCCCACCCCGTGCTGAGCCTGAGTATTGATTAGTCCATAACCCACTTAATTCCCTCCTGGATAGTTGAGAGTAGACTCTTTTGTTACAGGTTATCGTGAACTTCCTATTCTTTTACCTTCCCTTTACTTCAGAAGTGCATTTAAACATTTTCTATTAGAATTAAGTGACAAAAAACATCAGTTTATGTCTTTCATTCCTCTAACTCTGCATTTATAAATTTCAAAATGTAGCCTTTCCACAGCAATAATTTCAGAAAACATGAAAGAAGTCTGTTAGCCAAAAATCACCTGAAGATATGTTATGGAAAATGTATATGTAAATGAAATCATGTCTTGGATTTGTCAAAAGATCTTTCTATTTAAAGCAATGACTCAATCTAGACCATTTATGAGCATCTCTTAGAGAAATTTGGTGTGTGGGGATATGTGGGGGGGGGGCGGGGTGTGTGTGAGAGAGTCTCGCTCTGTCACTCAGGCTGGAGTACAGTGGCATGATCTCAGCTCACTGTAACCTCCGCCTCCTGGGTTCAAGTGATTCTTGTGCCTCAGCCTCCCTATTAGCTGGAATTACATGCGTGTGCCACCATGCCCGGCTAATTTTTGTATTTTTTAGCAGAGATGGAATTTTGCCATGTTGCCCAGGCTCATCTCCAACTCTGGACCTCAAGTGATCCGCCCACCTTGTCCTTCCAAAGTGCTGGGATTACAGGTGTGAGCCACCATGCCCTGCCACCTGGAGAACTTTTAAAAAGACGGTTGCTCAGTTCCTGATTTCTTTGGCCTGTGTAGAGTCTGGGCATGCAATTCTGAATGTACCCAAAATTGAAAGCCACTGATTCATAGTCAGTGTTCTTAAGTGGGGGTGCACACTGGAATTACCTGTGGCTCTTTTAAAAACAAGCTGCCTGCAGAATCAGAATTTCCATGTCTGGGTTGTACCTTTAGTTAGTAACTACCGATTTAAGGCACCTCTCACTGGAAGCTTGGTGTGTATTGGTCAGTCAACATCTAATGTATTTGTTTTATAAGCTCAGATTTGTGTCTGTCAGATTGTCTGAGAGCAACACCTGTGCTTGGAAACATTCCTCCCCAAACAGGAGTTAATAAAGAAAAGGGATGAGTCTAAACTGAAGCCTGATTGTCTGGGATGATTGTAATAGCATGGTGCTTTCATTTCTTCTGATGTAATTATTGAAAGCAACTGTCTGGTACAGCTTAATGTACTTAAGACACATTACTGTGTGTGATCCACATCAGACAGTGTTCATTACATAAATGGAATGCTATTCACTAGATGCCTTCAGTGTCAGGAGATATAATGGTGGTAACACGGTGGTGGTGAAAACAGCTAATTTTGAGCTCCTATTATGTGCCTGGAACTATTCTAAGTGATTTAGCAGTATTAAGTTGTTTACAGTTCACAATATCCCTATGAAATAATTTGTTAACCCCATTAAAATGATGAAGAGGCCGGGCACAGTGGCTCACACTTGTAATCCCAGCACTTTGGGAGGCCAAGGTGGGTGGATCATTTGAGGTCAGGAGTTCGAGACCAGCCTGGCCAACATGGTGAAATCCTGTCTCTACTAAAAATACAAAATTTAGCTGAGTGGTAGTGGTGCATGCCTGTAATCCCAGCTACTCGGGAGGCTGAGGTAGGAGAACCTCTTGAGCCTGGGAGGCGGAGGTTGCAGTGAGCCAAGATTGCACCACTGCACTCCAGTCTGGGTGAGATAGTGAGACCCTATCTCAAAAAAGAAAAGAAAATGAAGAAACTGAGGCACAGACAGCTTGAGTAACTCACCCCCGGGGGCACAGCTTGTAAGTGGCAGAGTCACTGGCCATCTGGCTCCAGATTGCCTCATTTTATCCTGAACACTCTGCATCTGCATTGCTCAGTGAAAGAGAAAGGCCCGTGAGGAGTCCAGGTATTTTATAATCTGTCCTCTGGGATCTTGTACTTGCTAGTATTCTTGGTCGGGCCACAGAACCCCATCGTGATCTGTTTTTTAGCATGAAAGATTATATTTAGACAGTGTTCTTCATTACATTTATTTCTAATCCTAATAAAGTCTTTTATTTATTCAATGTGCTTTAAAATAAACTGACATAACGTATTCAGTAACAATTATAAAAGTATGAAGAACTGGCCGGGCACGGTGGCTCATGCCTGTAATTCCAGCACTTTGGGAGGCCAAGGTGGGCAGATCACATGGTCAGGAGATGGAGACCATCCTGGCTAATACGGTGAAACCCTGTCTCTACTAAAACTACAAAAAGTTAGCTGGGCATCGTGGCACGCGCCTGTAATCCCAGCTACTTGGGAGGCCAAGGCAGAAGAACCGCTTGAACCCAGTAGGTGAAGGTTGCAGTGAGACGAGATCGCACCACTGCACTCCAGCCTGGGAGACCGAGCGAGACTCTGTCTCAAAAAAAAGAACTAAAAATTATGGCATGGAAGGCATCATTACAGGAATGGAAATATATGACCTTCAGACAGATGAAAGGTAGAAGGCATGACATCAGTTTACAAATAGTTAGCAGGCTAACCATTTAATTTCTCTTCCTTTAAAAATGATCCTAGAATTAGTTCTAAGACCGAAAGGTATACATATACTGTAGGCAGAAGCATTTAGTTCAGTATAACTTTTTATAGAGTCGTTCAAAGACGGGAGAAAAGCAGAAGTCACTTACCGACGTCGGTTGGTTTTCCCTGCGTGCACCCATTTGGCTTTCCGCATATACCCATTTCCATGGCAGTGCCTGGATCCGGTGGCCAAATCCCTAACCCCTACCCATTTCTCAGCTAATGTTGTTTAGACAGGGCATAAGTCCCTCCTGTTCTGCAACACTGATACCCAAATCAGGCCGTTCAGAGCATTCGTATCTCCTGGATTACAGCAGTTACTTTAGGATGAAAAGTGAAATCTGAGCCCGTCTAGTGAGACTCAAATTTGAGACTTTGTCTAACCTTTTGGGAAAGAAAAACTCCACTGGGGTTCCTAAGCTATAAAGATGACATAAGCCCAAAGCTGCTGGGAGTAGAATGTGAAGACAAATGATTCCTACCATCATTTGAGCTGGATTCAACCAACCTTCAAGTTAGCACCATTCAGATTTTCTTGCCATATAAACCAGCAATTTAATTTCAATCTCCCCCATCCCTGGAAAGGGAGTATCTTAAACCAGTTCAATTTGGTTTTCTGTCAGTACTAATGTGCTTGCTGTTGGTGGTAATGAAACCTGGTAGGAACAACCACATATCAATGGAAACATAAAAAGTCTAGCATCTTAAAGTGCCATTCAACCTTGAGATTCTATTATTTTATGCTTTCTCTCTAAAATTAAATAAATCCATTGTTAACAAAAGAAAAAGAAAATGAGGAACTATGATTTAAGAGAATGCTATAAACTTGGGTTTTTCTTTTCTTTTTTTTTTTTTTTTTTTTGAGATAGAGCCTCACTCTGTCACCCAGGCTGGAGTGCAGTGGCGTGATCTCAGCTTACAGCAACCTCTGCCTCCCGGATTCAAGCAATTTTCATGCCTCAGCCTCCCCAGTAGCTGGGATTACAAGCACGAACCACCACGCCTTGCTAATTTTTTTTGTATTTTTAGTAGAGACGGAGTTTTACCATGTTGACCAGGCTGGTCTCAAACTTCTGGCCTCATGTGATCCGCCCACCTCTGCCTCCCAAAGTGCTGAGATAACAGATGTGAGCCACCACTCCTGGATAAACTTGGGTATTTGTAAACAAAAATTTTAGAAAGGAGCCCCTTGCCAATTGATCACTCTCAAACGAACACCTTCCATTTCCTTACAGTTCTGTTGACTTAGGGACAGTGTATCTATGAGAAGAGAGGAATAGGACAGCTGTTTGGCCCTGCTCTCTGTCTGAGTAGATTTCTTTCTTTTGAAGACTTCCTTTTCAGACCAGATTTGCCTACCTGGTTTGTTCCTGAGGGGACTAGTGGCAAGCCTTCAATAGTGACTGGTGTAGAAGGCTTAGCTGGACTATGATGTCAACAGTTGCACTGGCTGTTTGAATGCTGTTTGAATGGAGAACATTCTCTAAGTGATATTGGAGGCCTCATTATAGCCATCATGTACAGGAAGGCTGCTGTCACATCTTCTACCCCATAACTCTTCTCATTTATCTCACAGGCAAGGATCCTGATTCCTTTGGATTGGACTTGGTCGTTTTTGAGGCTAAGGATGATTTCATATGCATTTGGTCATATAATGTGTAATGTACAATTGGATATGTTAGCAAGTAGTGTGAAAATTGGAGAGTTCTTCAGAAGAAACTACCTGCTTGTATTTTCAAGATCTAGGCATTTTCAATTATCTCAGTAATACGAAGGGGAAAGAATACCTAACCCAAAAGACTGCCTATGCTAACAGTCAGATTTTCCTCCTCCACCTCTCAACCCTATTCCACCCACACTCCCACCCCCATCTCCCACACCCATTGGCATATAAACCTTGCTATTTCTTTCATGTAAGCTAATTTCTAAAGGGGGGTGCTCAGAAATGTGCATGGTGGCAGAAGCTAGGCAGCCTCAGATTAAAGATTTGCCAGAGATAGTCCCCCTAGAAGATAAGCACATTTGACTGGTGACATTTAATAGGCTGCTTTCTCTCTTCAAAATGCTTTGCCAGCATTACTCAGGTGATCCATTCAACACCTCTCAAAGACTGGTCAGCAAGATTACAGATTTTTTTTTTTTGTTAAGGCAGAGAGGTTAGTATTATGATTTCCTTAAGGTAGTGCAGTTAGTTTTGATGTCTCAAACTGGGTGTTGACACACTCACCTTCCACCCTGACCTTGATTCACTTTCTTTGTTCAAGTTCATAACCAGATTGTCTTGAAATCAATCCACTTTGGAAATTTAACGTAGTTTCTTTATGTGCTATTCTCAAATAAAATAAGTCTTAAGAGTAATAGGAGTTGACTTCAAGAAAATAAATACTGTAAGGGAAAAAAGACCTGCTTTTTCTATTATAGTAGGACTTTAATTTTTATTTTATTTTACTACTTGTGTCAGGTTTCCTTTTATGGAATCCGTTTCGTAAAAGTGTTTCCATGTAGTTGTGCTGGATGTTTAAACCTGCTACTATCGATCTGGGTAGGAGTTTGCCATTTCACTCAATATCCACCGCACATCACAATAATTATAATACTTAATACGGTACCTGCCACAATATTTTATTAAATGCATCATCTCCTTTCATGCTTTTGGCTACCTAATGGAATGGGTATTGTGATTACCACTTTACGGACAAGGAGGCTAGGGCTGTGAGGAGTGTTTAGCTTGTCCAGTTAAATAGCTTGTCCACAGCTATTAGGCGGTAGAGCTGAAAACAGACTGTAAATCTGATGGGTGCTTAAACTCATTCTCCTCCTGGCCACTACGCAATAGTGCCACTCTAATAAGCGAAGCATAGCAGATCTGAGTAAAGCAGATTAGCCATGGGAAGAATTGATGCATAGACAAGTATTTTGCAAAGCAAAAACACCGCTATTATTTTTGTTAATCCAGCAGGCAGCTCTGACTTCTCCCTGTGGTGTGAAAAGGATATGCTATCCTAAATATCTACATAGAGAGAGGCAACATTATAGAAATATAAGAAATAAATGATCTTCAATTATTAAAAATCTAGAGGTAGGCTGGGCACAGTGGCTCATGCCTATAATCCCAGCACTTTGGGAGGCCGAGGCGGGTAGATCACTTAAGCCATGAGTTCGAGACCTGCCTGGCTAGCATGGTGAAACCCCGTCTCTACTAAAACTACAAAAAAGAAAATAAAATCAGCTGGGCATGGTGGCACATGCCTGTAATCCCAGCTACTGGGGAGGCTAGCCGAGGCAGGAGAATCGCTTGAACCCAGGAGGCAGAGGTTGCAGTGAGCCAAGATAGATCGTGCCACTGCACTTGAGCCTAGGCGACAGAGTGAGACTCTGCCTCAAAAAATAAAATAAATAAGTAAATAGCTAGGGTATGAGATTAGCATCATCTATGTTTTTGTTTTCATGGTAATTTAGAATTTTCAAGTCACTTTCACATTACTTGGGCCATTCCCTTCTCACAGTGAATCAGGGCAATTAATATTTTTTACCTGTCACTCTAATGCGGAAATGGAGGTTCAGTGAGTTTTCTGACTTGCCATTCACTGGACTATGGAGTGACAGTGCCTGACTCAAACCCAAATCATCTTATTCTTTGTGTGGGGAACTGACTCTCTCATGAGTTCCCCTGCTTTGGCCCTGTCCAAGTTGTGGCCATAGAGTGAAGTTATCCCTGATAGCCCTTTACTTTCTGTGGCTCCCAGTCTGATTGTGTCATCCAACTGTTGCTAAACTAAATTGTATTTACAGTCTTCCAGAATTGTTGCACTGAGTGTTGCATGTGACCTGTTACTGGGAGATTTGTGGTTGCTGTTAACATTAGCCTGTCAAGGCCACCAGTTAATATGCAAGACCACCTTCCCCCATAGGTGGTAGAGCTGTTAAGATAAGGAAACTTGCAGAGTTAGTTCTGGTCCTTAACTCATGTCATCTAACACTGGAGGTTGACAGTCAGCAACCTAAAGAATTACTAATATTGGAGTTAATTCCATTTCCTTTTTTCTCTCTCTCTTGCAAACACTTTCTTGACCCTGCCTCTTTTCTTGCCTGCCTAGACAATTATTTCCAGACCTGGGCATTTGGGTGTGTCCTTGTTTGTAAGGCCAGTATGTACTTGTTCTCCTCTTTCCTCTGATGAATAGGACTAGTGAGAAACTATTTTTGGAAAGTATTAAGCTCTTGGAGACAGTGATATCATCATTAGTCAGGCTTTGGACTCTATTAAATAATGTGCGTTTTCAGTTTAATAATCCTTGACATCACTTCCAAAATGAAAAGTGATTGCTTATTCATATTATCTTTGGCATGGGAATAAAAATTATTAAAAATTTAATGTGAATTTTTCTTTAACATAGTGTTCTATTAAAGCCACCCAGTGCTAGGTGTTAACTTTGTATTGCCTGGTTTTTGAAGTCTCTCTAAACCTCAGTCTCTTCATCTGTCAAATGGCTCCATTACTCCCAGGGCTAATAGGTTCTGACAACTCAAACAAAAAAATGAATGTATAGGGCTAAGTCAGTCCTTGGCCATTGAACTAATGCACAGTAAGTTGTGGTATTGCTGTTAACAAAGGGATGTAAATATTTTGAGTCAATAAATAAGACCTAGGCATTGATAAGATGCATTCTTGAATGGCTTCCATTGGTGTGATAAAAGCATCCTGTGTATATTACTACAGTGCCCCAGTGCTGGGACTGGAATATTTTTATTTTTGCTGTTTTCCCCCATAAATGATCAGATTGTAACAAATTAGCTAATTAATATAAGTGAAAGTCCTTTGAGAAGTATGGAAGGCTTTACACATATAAGGAGACGCTATTATAATTCCATGCCAGCACCAGCACTGCATTAGTGCCAGACTTTGACTTATGTTTTCTTTTATCTCCATATCAACCATCCCCAATTTGAAAATGCAGAAGCGAAGGCTGAGAAAAGTTGAGTAATCTGCTAATGATCACAAAACCAGCAGGTGATGCTGGGGCATCTCTGAAGGAGCTTTCAATAAGTAAAGATAAAGAAAGGTCAATGGCAAAATATCTCCTTTATTCCTGATGGAGGCCAGGCGAGGACTAGCTTAGTGTCTGAGCCATGAGGGCCTGCTAACTGAACCCCTGAGATAGGCACACTCCCCTACCTGTTGACTGTGGTGCTGGCCCAGGCCAGGCACACTCTTTGCAGAAGTAGGCTTTGGAGAGAAGAGGAGGCTGCTCACTCTCTGTGCCCATAGATTGAAAACTGGATCTGAGCAGACCCTTCCCAGCTACCTTTCCCAAATCTGTCACTCAGATACATCACTTTAATTTCCAGGGCGAAAGTGAATATAAAGGGGCAGGGAGAGGCCCACAGTTACACAACTGAGTTGTCTTTTCAAACTGGAAAAATCGGGAATGGGAAAGAAGTGTTTCCATTAACAAGAGGCAAAGGCAATTTCCAAATCTAAGTCTGTGACTCAACTTCAAAGCCAAGCTTTTCCATTAAGCCCAGGCAACACCCCTCCTTGCTGAGGAAACTTGAAAGTCGGGTCAAGTTCGTCTTTAACCATCATCATATGTGGTATCCTGTTTATTATTTTTATTTTAAATTTTTGTAAATACATAGTAGGTATATATATTTATGGGTGACATGAGATGTTTTTATACAGGCATGCAGTGCATAATCACATCAGAGTAAATGGGGTATCCATCACCTCAAGCATTTGTCCTTTGTGCTACAAACAATCCAATTATGTACTTTTAGTTATTTTACAGCATACAATTAAATTTCTTTTGACTATAATCACTCTGTTATACTACCAAATATTAGGGTCTTATACTTTTTTTTTTTTTAAAGAAAGGGTCTGGCCCTGTCACCCAGACTGGAGTGCAGTGGCACTACCTTGGCTCACTGCAACCTCTACCTCCCAGCTCAAGCCATCCTCCCTCCTTAGCCATCCAAGTAGCTGGGACTACAGGCACACACCACCACGCTTGACTCTTTTTTGTAATTTTTATAGAGATGGGATTTTGCCATGTTGCCCAGGCTGGTCTTAAACTCCTGAGCTCAAGTCATCCGCCCACCTTGGCCTCCCAAAGCGCTGGGATTACAGACATGAGCCATGCACCCTGCCTTTATTCATTCCTTCTGTTTTGTTTGTTTGTTTGTACATTTTAACCATTCCCACTACCCTCCACCCCCCGCACTCCCTTACTACCCTCCTAACCTCTGGTAACAATCTTTCTACTTTCTATCTCCGTGAACTCAATTATTTTAATTTTTAGCTTTTACAAAGAGGTGAGAACATGAGAAATTTGTCTTTCTGTGCCCAGCTTATGCTAACATAATTACCTCCAGTTCCATCCATGTTGTTGCAAATGACAGCCTCTCATTCTTTTTTATGGCTGAACAGTACTCCATTGTGTATACATACTCCATTGTGTATGTATTTTCTATTTCTATTCATCTGTGGATGGACACTTAGGTTGCTTCCAAATCTTGGCTGTTGTGAATAGTGCTGCAATAAATATGGGAGTGCAGATGTCTCTTTGATATACTTCTTTTCTTTTGGGTATATACCTAGCAGTGGGCTTGCTGGATAGCATGGTAGCTCTATTTTCAGTTTTTCAAGGAACCTCCAGACTGCTCTCTGTGGTGGTTGCATTCCGAGCAACAGTGTAAGAGGGTTCCCTTTTCTCCAAATCCTGGTTAGAATTTGTTATTGCCTAACTTCTGGATAAAAGCTATTTTAACTAGGGTGAGATTATATCTCATTATGGTTTTGATTTAAATTTCTCTGATGAGCAGTGATGTTGGGGACTTTTTCACATACCTGTTTGCCATTTCTACATCTTCTTTTGAGAAATGTCTATTCAGGTCTTTTGCCCATTATTATTAGATTTGTTTTTTCCTAGAGAGTTGTTTGAGCTCCTTATATATTCTGGTTATTAATCCCTTGTCAGATGGATAGTTTGTCAATACGTTCTCCCATTCTGTGGATAGTCTCTTCACTTTGCTGATTGTTTCTTTTGCTGTGCAGAAGCTTTTCGGCTTGATGTGATCCCATTTGTCTATTTTTGCTTTGGTTGTCTGTGCTTGTGGGGTATTACTGAAGAAATTTTTGCACAGTTCAATGTCCTGGAGAGTTTCCTTAATGTGTTTTTTTTTTTTTAATAGTTTCATAGTTTGAGGTCTTAGATTTAAGTCTTTAATTCATTTTGATTTGATTTTTGAATATGGCGAGAGATAGGGGCCTAGTTTCATTCTTTTACATATGGCTATCTAATTTTCCCAGCATCATTTATTGAAGAGACTATTATTCTTCTAATGTACATTCTTAGCACCTTTGTCAAAAATCAGTTCACTGTAGATGTATGGATTTATATCTGGGTTCTATATTCTGTTCCACTGATCTATGTGTCTGATTTTTCCCCAGCACCATGCCGTTTTGGTGACTATGTCTCTGTAGTATAATTTAAAGTCAGATAATGTGATTCTTCCAGTTTTGTTCTTTTCACTTAGGATAGCTTTGGCTGTTCTGAGTCTTTTGTAGTTCCACATACATTTTAGGATTTTTTTTAAATTTCTGTGAAGAATATCATTATTTTGATAGAGATTGCATTGAATCCATAGATTGCTTTGGGCAGTATGAACATACTGTTAAATATTTAACAATATTGATTCTCCCAATCCATGAACATGGAATATCTGTTAATCACTTTATTTCTTTTTATTTATTTATTTATTTATTTGTAATTTTTTTGAGATGAAGTCTCGCTCTGTTGCCCAGGCTAGAGTGGAATGGCACGATCTCGGCTCACTGCAACTTCTGCATCCTGGCTTTGAGTGATTCTCCTGTCTCAGTCTCCCGAGTAGCTGGGATTACAGGTGCATGCCACCATACCTGTCTGATTTTCTTTTTGAATTTTTAGTAGAGATGGGGTTTCACCATATTGGGCAGGTTGATCTTGAACTCCTGACCTGAAGTGATCCACCCACCTCAGCCTCCCAAAGTGTTGGGATTATAGGCATGAGTCACCACTGCGCCCGGCCCTGTTAATCATTTTAAATGTCTATTTGTTCAGTAATTAAATAGAGGCAAAGTTTTTTGCTAGTACTGCGGTGTGCTATGCACAGTTACATGTCAGAACAAACGTAAGTGAATAGTTGAAATTTTATATTTCGGTTTTAAGTAGATTCTAATCTGTAGGAGTAAGTCTTTACAGACAGGTAGCATGGAAATGAAATACTAATTCAGTATCTATATAAAACCATAGGTTCCATTGAATTGCTTCATTTTATAGTTAGATGGATGCTCCGTAGGAAGTGTATTTTGTTTGCCTGTATTTAGGTTATTAAACTTGAGTTATGTCTGTTCATAAACCTGAGCAAACTTCTCTGAAAACACAAAACTCAGAAGAGAAAGTACTAAGGTACCTAAAAACATGTTTAAGTGTTACTATCTGGGACAAATATTGGGACATATAGCTCAAAATAATATAGCTCATTGTTTTGATCAGGTATGAGATTTGTTCGTGTTACAACAAAGCTTCAATGAGTGGCAGAGTTGCAAGAGTAGAGAAGTTAAGAAAGGACTCAGAGGGATGTGGAATCCATGTCCTGGCACACTCTGGCTTTGATAAATATTACATGATTGCAGTGATACCTTTTTGTGAGATATAATTCATTGTTTCAATAATTAATGGCACCAGTGCATGTTTCTAACAGTACGAAAGGTAAATAATTTACTGTAATCACCAAAGAGGAATGATATTATTTATTTATGAGAACTGTTTTTTAAAAAATGAATCTTTGTGAAAAATAACCTTAGGCTCCCCAATATAGGAACTGTAGCTTGCCCTCCATTCCACTCATGCCAAAAAAATTAAAGGAACGTCACTACTTTGTGTTAAGTATTTTGCCCTACTCTGAAGGTCTGTTGGTTTGGTTCTCCAAAAGTCGGTATAAGTTGTTGTTAAATAAGGCCAGACTGAAACCAACACCTCATCTTTGGTTAACCCATATAGAATTTGAGAACTTTCCTAAATGGTTTATTGCCTTTGGCAGGTTAGAATCTTGGTTTCTTGGATTCTTATTAGAAGCTTAATTGCACACCCATTCACTAGATGTGTCCTTGCTCATTAAATGCAGATAAAGCTGTTCCTCATTCGTTTTTGCATTTTCCTAGGACATGGGTGAGATAGTGACTTGCATATAATTGCTCTACAAATTTATTTTTCAATTTGACTTCAGGGCTATTTTTTTAAAATCTGTGTAATTCAGAGTAAGTTTTTAAATTTAGATTTTATTATTACCAAAGTTTTGCAATTAAATAAAAAGCCGTATCATTCTACAAGACATACTTGTTAGGAAGAAACATAATCCCCATATACACCTTCAGCCCCCAATTTCTCCTTTCCAGAGACAAGTGCTTGGAATAATTTTTGATGACTCTTATGATGTGCTTGCATATCTCTAAATACTACATGTATATTGTTCTTGTTGATTTTTCTCCATTTCAGGAATGATTTATTGACTTCCCCAAATGAAAGCTGAAGCTTTAATTTTTTCCCACACTTTTCCTCCCCAACCATGCACACTTTGTATCCTCTCATTTCACCAAACAGTTGTAATTTATTTTGCTTATAGCTGTATTTGATGCTTATCTTGTTACGCCTATGTAAATGTTACATATGTGGCTTTTTTTTTTTTTTTTTTTTTTTTTTTTTTTTTTTTTTTTTTTTTTTTTTTTTTTTTTTGAGATGGAGTCTTGCTTTGTCACCCAGGCTAGGGTGCAGTGGCACAATCTCAGCTCACTGCAACCTCCACCTCCCAGGTTCAGGCAATTCTCCTGCCTCAGCTTCCCAAGTAACTGGGATTACAGGTGCAGGCCACCACTCCCAGCTAATGTTTTGTATTTTTAGTAGAGAAGGGGTTTCACCATGTTGGCCAGACTGGTCTCAAACTCCTGACCTCAAGTGATCTACCCATCTCAGCCTCCCAAAGTGCTGGGATTACAGTCATGAGCCACCGCGCCCGACCTGATTGCTTTTTCTTTCCAGCACAATATTTTATTTTCCCTGGGGTTTTTTCACTTGCTTGATGTCCTCTGTGCATATCAATAGTCCAACCCCAAAACTCTCCCCAAGGTGTACATATCTCTCAATATGTTCACATTCATTAGGTGATCTATCTGTCTTGTCTACTTACCTCATCTTGCTTAGAGTTTCTTACTTATCATATTCCTTGTAGGTCCACTGCACACAGATGTGCTCTTGGGGTCTTCCTTCATCATAACCATGAAAATTCCCTTTGATTTCTCTTGTGTTGGAGTCCATGACCTCCTTTTTCTTGGGTTAGTCCTTCATTTTGGTGGAGTACATCTTCTGGTAGTTTCCTCAGAGAGTGCATGAGAAAAACGTTTCTTAAGGTTTTATATATCTGAAAATATCTGTCTAGTTCATACTTGTGTTTAGTTTAGCTGGTTATAGAATTCTGATTTGAAGTCATTTCCTGTCAGAATGTTGAAGGAATTGCTCCATTGCCTTTTACCTTCATGTTTTGCTGTTAAAAGTCTGGTACAGTCACTCCATCAGTGACCATTTTTTCTCCCCATGTTTATAGACTCTGTCTTTGTCTCCACATTCGGAAATGTTACAGTGATGTACCATAATGGGTTCTGTATTCACAGTGCTGGCCACTCACTGGGTCATTTGACTCTGGCAAACTTTGTCTTCAGCTCTGGAAAAGTTTCTTAAATAGTTTCCTTAATTTATTTTCCTTTGTTCACAATTTTTTTTTTTCTTTCTAGAACTTCTTTTTTTTAGACTGAAGAGGAGGATTTGAACCTCCTGAACTTATCTTTTGCTTTCTTGTATTTCTTCTCCTGTTTTCTAGAGTTAAAAATTTCCCTATACTTTCTAGGGTTTTTTCAATGTATTTGTTACTTTCTAAGAGTTATTTTTCCCTGAATGTTTCTTTTTTTTTTTTTTTTTAAATAAGTAGTCTGTTGTTTCATGGGTGTAAAAATATCTCATCTCTCTCTAGATATTAATGGATAATTTTAAGTTTTCTTCTCCCTGAAAAGCCTGTTTCCTCCAATTTGCTTTCCTTCTGTTTGCTTGTTTGTTTTGTTTTCATACTAGATGCTTTTCTCAACTGTCTAATGACTGACAACTGTCTACTTATTAATAAGCTCATTGGAAGCTCTCTATATCTTGTAGAGGTTGTCGTCTGTGATTTCCACTGAAGTAATAAGCCAGAACATTTCACTGGGAAATTCCAGTGGGCAGGTCAGAATCCTCAGAGACTTCCCATTTTTCTGCCTAGAACTCTGTCCCTAACTGTGTCTGGGAGACCAGTAAAGGAAGGCAGGGAGTCTGAATATTCAGTATACAATCCCCATTTTCAGTCTGGTGCCTCTAGCCTTCTAGTCTCCTGCCTTTAGTCTTCTGCTAGGGTTGGTGGTAGTGATGGCAGGGGATCATTATTTGACAACCGAGGGGATTATGAAAGTCAAATCACTTTTTAAAGATAATTCTAGCCAATCCTGTTTCTCTGCTGATGTGTTTTCTCTTATTCTCTCTGTCCTTTCTGTGTGTGTATTTTTAAATATGTGACTGTCATTTTACTGAGGTTTCAGTAGGAAGCAGACCAGGGGGGAACTGTGGGCTAAAACCTTTTATCAGATTTGGTACATTCTTAGCCATTATCTTTCCAGATACAGCTTCTACTTTATTCTCTTCTTCTCTTCTATTTCTAAGGGTCCAATTTACACTTATGTTAAAATCTCTCAGTGTTCCACGTCTTGTACTGTTTTCTATTTTTTTTTAACCTATCCTTCATTTTGTATATTTTTCCATTTAGGGCTCTAACTTAACCCTGTTTTATATTGTGTCTATGTCAAGAACCGACATTGTATTTAGCACTGAACCAATGCCCATTTGATTCCTTCTTATGTATATTCTAGTGTTCTATCCCTTTTAATTTATTTTCTCTATCTTTCCGTGTGTTTTTGTAAACATACTAATCATAGTTATTATAAAGCACTTATTAGCTTACCTCAGAATCTGGATGGCCTAGGAGTCTATTTATAGTGTCTATCTAGCTCGGTTTGGTTTTATTGCATTTTTCTGTTTTTATCCATCCACTCTGACCATGCTTGGCAATTTTTCACTTTATGCTAGACATGGTGTATAAAACATTGTGGACACACTAGACATGGTGTATAAAAAATTGTGGACACACCCAAAGGTGATCTATTCCTCCACAGAATGTTTGCCCTCCCTCTGCTAGGCAAATAGAATAGTGAATTTTAATTCAGTAAAGATTTTGCTGAAATGAGGCTGGTCTGCAGCCCTGGCGAAAGCTCACACTACTTCTGTTTTCCCCTCAGCTCACCAGCCTCCTTATTTAAAATTGTGGTATGATCTTCAAATCTCTTCCCATTATAAGTTCTAAACGTTTAGGTCATTTTCTTATTAACTGCCAAAAATCTCCATTATGCTCTTCAGAGATATTTCTGGTTAGGATTTGAGCTTCCTGTTCTGCACAGCTTCAGAATTCAGCACATGTTCTTAGCAGGAAACTGTAGCATGCTTGAGGCCACCCAAATCTCCACCAAAACTCTCCTGGCTTTTCTATTCAACAACAGTGATCCCTGTAGGTTAAAAGTACAAATCTGTTTGCACTGGTAACTGACAAAAGCCTGTAAGTTAAAAATGGGCAATAGAAAGTCAACTCAACTCCTGAAGATGTTTCCCCTCCCAGAGTTTGGTAGTTCTTTTAGTTCTTGATGCTTCAGTCGCACTCTCTGCTGCATTCAGATACAATTTCTGTATTTTATCTGGCTTACTTGGCAGAAGCACTAGGTTGCTACTAGCTACTCTGCTCCACTTGGAACCAGAAGTCATCAAGATTGAATTTTTCGTTTTTTATTTTGAGAATTGGGAAAAAAAATTACAGTGTTATAGGATTAATTTGGAGACATGTTGAAGTGCTTAAAATCATAGTTGGAGTTAGTTCTATGATATTTCTTTGCCATGTCAGTTACCCAGGGAGCTTTCTTAAAAGATTAAAATAAAACAAGATATCAATAGACTTTATTTTCTAACATTATGATACTCAGATTTCAATGTATTTTTATAGAGGAGAATTTAAAAATTATTTATGTTGAATGTAAGTCTATCTGGAATTAGAAGAATATGGATATATTTTATATGTGTAGAGAAACCAGTCTTGTATGGTTTGTTGATGTAATTTAATTTACCATTTTATTTTTCAGCATCTAACATTCACAAGGGAATTTGATTCAGATTCTCTTAGACATTACAGCTGGGCTGCAGACACCTTAGACAATGTCAATCTTGTTTCAAGCCCCATTCATTCTGGGTAAGTAACCTCAATGTCACTTTTCATTATCCTACTACATGAACAGTGAATTCATTATTTACAGTTATAAATTCACATCAACAAGCTTCATATATATGAATATATTCATGTATAAAATGTATATTCATTAGTATATGTGAAACATATTTGTAAATCATTATTAAATTTTCTTTCTAGGTAATTCTGTATGAGTTTTTTTTAAGAAAAATTTAATTTTGTTAGAAAAAATAATGAAATTATTGATACAACAAACTTTCCTGGCTATTCTAATCTTCTAGGTCTTTACTTTTACTTTTCAGAAAATTTCCTTTTTAAATTTTTTAAAATTTGAAACATACTGATTTTTCTCCATTTTACTTTTCTATTCAAAAGACATTTTTCTAGGTATCTGATTTTTCTTTCCAATAGAAAATTAAATATGTAAGTATGCCTGTTAATTTACCTTAACTGACTTTTGTGCTTCCCTTAATGATAGAAGAATTTCTGTCAAATTTTAGTGGTTGTTTTTGTTTTTGACTGGGTCTGGCTCTGTTGGCCAGGCTGGAGTGCAGTGGTGCAGTCTTGGCTTACTGCAACCTCTACCTCCTGGGCTCAAGCCATTCTCCCATCTCAGCTTCCTGAGTAGCTGGGACCACAGGTACGCACCACCATGCTCGGATAATTTTTGTATTTTTTCATAGAGATGAAGTCTCACCATGTTGCCTAGGCTGTTCTCAAACTCCTGAGCTTAAGCAATCTGCCCGCCTTTGCCTCCCAAACTGCTGGATCACAGGCCTGAGCCACCACACCCAGCCAATATTTAGTTTTTAAATGAGCAGTAAGCTCTGGTATTGTCATTTTTTTTCTCATATGATACAGGTCTTTGATTTGACAAATGATTTGTTTTGTGTGATTTTCCTTTTAAAAGAATATATAAATTTGAACTTTCCAGTTGGTGCCTTCTGCATTTCTGAAATAAAATTACAAATAAGTTGTGTTAATTTGTAATTAGAGAAAAAGAAATGAATAAAAAGAATAAAGGTATTTACTTAAAAAAAACCATTTTTTTTTACATGAGGAGACAGCCCCCTCATGCTGCCTCCCTGGTCAATGGAATTTGAGGCAGGAGGCTAAAGGGGGACCTGCTTTAGTTACTGAATTAATAAATTAGTGTTTCTTTAGATACTGGATTCTTCATCTTTGGGTAACTCAAATTTGGGATAATTGACATCCATATAAGTAGAATCAAAATAATTCATTAAAATGATGAATATCTCAAAGTATTTTTGCCTTTGAAATTGGCATTTATGTCATAAGTTAATTGTGGTCAAGGACAAGGGCAGATTATTTTGGAATTAAATAAATTAACAATAATTAACATGCATGAAGTGCTTCATATATTATATGAAGTATTTGCTGCTGCTCCTAATTAAAATAAATTGTAATAGCTAATGTTTACTTACTTCTTGTCATGTGCCTGGCATTGTGCTAAATCTTTTACATGTGTTGTCTCATTTATATTTACTTGAACTTTATAATGATTCTGTGAGGTACATATTACTCATTATCCTCATTTTACAAATAAAAAATCAGACTCAGGAATGCTTCAGGTTAAAGTATAGTTATAGATTTTGGCTTTGTAATACTACAATTCTGAGAAACAGATCAATATCATTCAAATGGGAATAATTGACATGAAAGTGCTTCATAAATTATAAACTTTATGGTGGCTTTTGAGTTATTAACATTGCATTTCTTTAACTCAATTAGAAAAACCTTGAATTATTATAATTTTAAACTGCTAAAAATATTTATATAATTTATATTCGATGCATATCAGTCTAACGTTAGAAAAGCAAAAAAAAAATCAGATTCAAGAAGGAAAATATACAACATTTGGGATACATTTAGGGAGCAAACATGTTGAGTTTTTTGAATCACGCTTGATGAATTGCCACCATATTTCAAAGACTCGAAACTATCACTTTGTATTCTCTGCAAATCAAAGACAAGGTACTAGGGCTTAATTTAGTAAACTGAGAAGTTGAAGAAACATGATAGTAAAATCAGAAATGAACTTTCCCATACATTAAAAACAATGAAGTATTTGAGTATGCAAGTTATCTCCCCTTCACCTTGAATGTTATTGACGTTATTGAAGACAACAGAGACAATAGACACGTGCAGGAAAGCAAAAGTTATGGCAGCAGGTGTGGGCTTATTTGAAAAGGAAAATATAGACCTGATGTAGACTTAGAAATATTTCACTGATGCCAGATCCTTGCAGTTTATGCACCTACGTAAGGCAGATATTTTTCTAGGTTGTCCCACAAATGCCAAATGCCCTTGTTTCATTTTCTGATGGTTTTTATTTTTCCTTTGCTTGTCATTGACATTTTCTGTTGCTTGCTTCTAATTATATTACATTAATTTTTCCCATTTGCTTTCTAAATTATTTTGCAGCTATTCTTCTCCACTTCCTCAGTATGATTCAAGGTGATAACTGTGTCCTTTATGTGAACCATCCTTGTTGTATTTTTAATTTATGTGAATTTTTCCCGTAGTTAGATCGTGTCAATGTCTGTAGTATATCAACATTTGTCATCCTGCTGTTCCTAAAACTAGAAACATTCGTGTATTAGTGTTAGGATCATTTGTAGAATTTGTGCTATAGTTTCAATATTAATAAGATACAAATATTATTACATATTACCTTTTAATTTGTTCTATAAGTTATGTTGCATGACTTTTTTACATGGAATATGTAAGACGGGTTTGTAAAACAAATCACTGTATTTTATAATGTTATTAAATAATAGGACCCATGTCCTGTTTAATGAATAGTCCCACTTTTCCTCAGTCTCTTGACTCCATGAAGTTGAGAACCTCAGAACAATAAATGGTTGCTGATGAGCCCCAGCCATGCACTGTGTGCTATACAGAACACAGAGAAAGAGACACTTCCAGTTTGTTGTTAATATCATCTTAACTAGTGTTTTTTCCATTGGTTCTGATATTCTTTGCAGCTGAGCTATTTTTATTTTAATTCTGATAAACTGTACCTTCAGTCCGCTCAGCTCCAATCAGCTATCTACCTATCTATCCACCCATCAATTAGTATTAGCAACCAAGTCTCACCTACACAGTTTCTAAGCAAAATAGTTTTATTCATTGATTTATTCAGTAAATATTTATCGTGTCCCTATTTTGTGCTAGAATTGTGCTTGGCTCTCCAGCTCAAGCAGTGAACAGGACAGACCCAATCAGAATTACTATCTAAGTTGTTGAGACTCAGCGGTTGCCAGGGCAAATATTCCCCTCTCAGTGGAAGCACTCCAGTGTCCGTGTATGTGTGTACTGACACAACTGAATCTTCAAGCCCAACATTTGTCGTGAATCGTTTTAAATCCATTCTGTTACTATTATTCCTAATGAAAAATTGATTTCGTAGTTACAACTACTAAATGCAGGGAATGATTCAATTTTGTCTTATAATATTGCCATATTGCCTCGTTACTGAATAAAAGTAGTTGTTAAATATACATATGTCTAAGAAAATGTAGGCAGCCCAGAGCAATTTCAGGTGAGCCTCATGTCTTTTAGCATTGGTAACAATTCATCCCAACACTTGTACAAGTGAACAAGCATCTTTTTCTTTGACTAGGGAGGAGTGATTTTTGTTTTCTTTTTGTTTTTGAGAGAGTCAGTGTTTTCCCCTTTAACTTGATTAGCATAGTGGTCCCAATCTCCCAAAATCGATAGAATGTTATAAAAGACATAAATTAATTCAGAGCAAAATGGTTAAATCCAAAACGAGCAAAAGGGTGTGAAGATGAATCCACCTTACTGATGAGGAGAGTTGGTTCTAGGAATCTGATGGGCTGAAAAATGATCGCCAGCCCATTGCCTCTCCCTGTGGGGATCACAGGCCAGTTTGCTTGAAAAGGTCACTCTTTCAAGGTCAAGAGGTATCATTCTTCAGAAGAGGGTCCCCAGCTAGGGGTCTTAAATTCTGTTTGCAGGATGTTAGCATTGTTTTTAGAGGAAAAAATAGTAAAGAATTTTGATGGATGGGATTTTTTTTTTTCCCCAAAAACACTTTAAGAATTCAGACAATTTTCCAGTTATCACCATTTTGTACTGTGCTAGTAATCTATATTTTCATATGGGGAAACTAGAATACAGGGATATATTTGTGTTCCACTATCTGACCTTAACTCTTCCACACATTGAACTCACCGATTGATGTTTACTTATAGCTCTGTGGTAGTAACTGTGTTAAAAGTCTGTGATGATGATAGTGGAACCGTGCATACGTGATAGAAGACAGTGATTCCACTGTGCTTCTCCCCAAATATAACAGTTAATTTCTTTACACTGCCATACCTCTTAATACATGCGGACTGTTTTTTCCTTATTAGCTTTAATAAAAGGCCAATGACAGAATTACATAATTTGGAGCCACTTTCTAAAAGTCTAAGTTCCATTTTTTAATTGTATAAAATATTCAAATTTAGGTTATTTCAGACAGCTTTTAAGCCCATATTTATACTGAAAACATTTAATCCCTTTCCATCAAAATCACCTTAGCAAATCTAGTCATCTCCTGCTTTTATTCTTATATTCTACTTTATCATAGTAAAAATTAGTGTTGGTATGATTAAATATACATTCATTTTATGAGTCATAAATGTCAAGACATACTGTGGAGTTTCATCTTACTTGTAGGAGACCATATGGCAGCATATGGCAAAAACCACTCATAGTTAAAATGACCTTTGAATATAAAGACCACAGTTTTTTTTGTTTTAAATGCATGAGAATCCTCTTAATAGACAGTTTTTTACTCCAGTTTTGAAACCTCCCTTATTCCTTCCATTTGAGCCTGGTAAAGTAGTTGGCTTTTCTGTTTGGGGGCCATGTTCTACCAAAAATAAGTGTGTTTCAGTTTTTGCAAAGTACACAAGTTAAATGCATGTTTGATGTGACTCCACCGTATTTACTTCTGGTTTATCTTTAAAGAGAGGAAATGATAGCTACGTTGTCTGTCACTTTAAATAAACTTTAACATTTAATTTCAAAACTTGCTGTGAACACGGTTTATTTCCATCCTTGAATTGGCCTCGGATCTTCTCCCCACAGGTTTCTGGTTAGCTTTATGGTGGACGCGAGAGGGGGCTCCATGAGAGGAAGCCGTCACCATGGCATGAGAATCATCATTCCTCCACGCAAGTGTACGGCCCCCACTCGAATCACCTGCCGTTTGGTAAAGAGACATAAACTGGCCAACCCACCCCCCATGGTGGAAGGAGAGGGATTAGCCAGTAGGCTGGTAGAAATGGGTCCTGCAGGGGCACAATTTTTAGGGTAAGTTGTTTTGTCAATGTTAACCTTGGCCCTCACAACGCATCTTTGATTTTCTTTACCCTTGTTAACTCCAAGAGTTAACTCTTAAAACTGCTTAGTTGGACCTGATTGAGTATACTTTTTGTAAAGTGTCAAAGGTCACAAAGCTGTGTGATTCTGTGAAAGGCTAATAGGCTGATACTTTCTTAACTCAGTTTGCTGGTCAAGGCTTTTACTAACCGAGAAGCATGTTCTCTGCTCAGCAAGTGCACGGAACCCCAGTGGTCCCTGTAGAAGTCAAGGCACCATTCCAGGGAAAAAATGCAGATGCTGGAATTATTCTACCGCATTGAATATATGGCTGCTTTGGGGACATGTCTTTTTAAAGAAAATTTTTCGGGAAACAGTTCATTGTGATATGGTATTTTACAAAAAGGAAAAATAAATTTAATTCATTTTCTGAGGTGGCACTTGGGTGCAAATCAGGCAGGCTCTGTCGTGACTGACAGTTTGTTCACAATTTCCCCTTCTCGTTTCTCTTTCTGCTGCATGGATGTTATTCAGTAAACTGCATCTTCCTACCAATCCTCCCCCTGTAAATGAGGGTGAGAGCTTGGTTAGCCGAATCCTGCAGCTTGGGCCTCAAGGAACAAAATTTATTGGGTAGGACCTTTATAGACAAGATACAGAATGTCTACAATTTTTTTTTCCATTTTCAATTTTTTTCTGTCACACCCATGGTCTGATTCTTGTCTTAAGTTTATTTTTATTTTTTAAGTTTTTTTTAAATGCTTTCAGTTGATGTGTGTCACTGAAAGAAAAAAAAATCATAGTGGCTTGACTTAATGTAGCACCGCTACCTATCTTGTGCTTTTCAAGCATGTGGAATTCACTGCAAGCATTCTGCTTCCATAACTTCGTGCTTTTGTAAACCTTTCTTTAATTTGAAATGTTTCTTCTGAATATGATAGTTTTTAAAGACAGCGACAGTCTTTAACCCAGTGTAAGAGAAGGTATTTGCAGGCTTTGAGTCAAAAGTTGCTATAAATTATATGTCTGTACACCTGTGTGTGTGTGCGCGTGCATGTATGTGTGTGTAATCAGATCTTTTAGAAGCACATGAGTACTGTGTAATTTTTTATGGGCTTTGAGAAGAAGTCATCAATAAGTAAACTAATTTTGAAAAGTGTTGGGACAATAAGATATTTAAATAAAAGTAAATAAACAGCAGATAGAATATTCTTTTAAAGTTATAAAATTGTTTTGTTTGGTTTTGCTTAAGCTGAAATGCACTGGTATTTGTTGTTTGTTCGCTTGTCTGTTTGATTGTTGTATTTGCCTTGGCAGTCTGCATGAAGAAACCTGTTAATGAAAAGCTATGCTTGGCTTTCACCTTGGTCAAAGACCCTTGTTCATACCTTCTCTCCAATATCATTGAACATCATACATAAAGCCACATTCCTTAAATATTTACAGAGACAGTATCTGACACATTAACCTGCAAAGATTGTATCTTGTTCTCAAAACTAAATACAATTTAATGTTTAATTATAAAGTGTAGTTAAAAACTCTTGTAAATACCTTAATCTTGAAATTATCAATACTGCTAAGAACACTTGATTTTGTTTCTACCTATTGAAGAATAAAGGCATTATAAAAATTATTTTTTAACCTTTAATTTGAATTCTGATTTTGCCAAAAGCAAAATGATCATATTTATCATCCCCGTTTTAAGCGAATGCTCTTCCAATAAATCGATATTCATGTTTTTATTTATGTTATTTGATCATTATAGATGATGATCCCTTTTTCTGCTCTTACTTATTTAAGTCTATATCTTCTGTTATCACATATATCTAAACACATAGGTTAAGAAGTGGGGCTCCATACAACCTCTGTAGGAGAATAATGATACTGTCTACTTAAATGTCATAAAATAAAGCTGCACAATCCAACTACATAAACTGTGTGTGATTGTGGTCTGCTTACTTCCATTCATCTCTTTTAGTATTTATCCTCTTTTAAAATGTAACAAAATTATTTCCCGTGGCTTGATTGGCTATGTTCAATTTGCAGCCATTCTTTTACATTCCTTTGCAAAAGGACACTGTCAGAAATTACTGTGTCGTTATATGACCATTGCAAACCAACAAGTACTTTTTCAGAAAGTGTAAGTATTCCTATGCAGGTTATATTAGAGCCAGGAATTGAAGCTACCTACTACCATTTCACAAATTGAAAAGCACAGGAACTCTCTTAACCGTATGGCCATGGAAGGCATGGAATCTGCCTGTTGGAGGAGTCGTTATCATATTGATTGTTTTCTTGCTAAGGAGAAAATATAGCAATCATCTTTCAAACTAGGAACTTTATAGAATTTTTTTTAAAGAAATGACTGTGTCCTTTTAAATCATTAGCATTTGTATAATATACCTACTGTGTCTTTTAAAAATGGACCAACTTTCTTATGGTCTACTTTAATAACTTTCCATTCTGATTCAAAATTCCTATTTATATGTACTGAAAAAGTTCTCCTGTTAAATCCTATGCCTAACATATGGTAGTCCTCCAAGAACTGTTTGTGAGTGAATGAATGATGGCATGTTATCAGGCTTCGAAAATATTCTTTAATTAGCAAATGATTCTGCAGCTTTGAAATCATTCCCAACCTTAGTGGCACCTCTGATTTTCAAATGAATACTGTTAATGAAACATTTTTTAAGTACGATACTCTAAATATATTTAATTTGATACCAAAATAATGTGGATTTTTTTTCCAGCCCTGTCATAGTGGAAATCCCTCACTTTGGGTCCATGAGAGGAAAAGAGAGAGAACTCATTGTTCTTCGAAGTGAAAATGGTGAAACTTGGAAGGAGCATCAGTTTGACAGCAAAAATGAAGATTTAACCGAGTTACTTAATGGCATGGATGAAGGTAATAATGATGGCTCCTTGGTTCCTTAAATGTCTGCAGGCAGACATTAAAGGAATGACTAGATTACGTAAAACGGGACTTGAATTTCACACATTTGTATTTTAAGCTAGGACCCAAGTTCTTCAGCTTTTTTTTTTTTTTTTTTTGGACAGAGTCTCGCTCTGTCGCCCGGGCGGGAGTGCAGTGGCGCAATCTCGGCTCACTGCAGGCTCTGCCTCCCGGGTTCACGCCATTCTCCTGCCTCGGCCTCCTGAGTAGCTGGGACTACAGGCGCCGGACACCACGCCCCGCTGAGTTTTTGTATTTTTAGTAGAGGCGAGGTTTCACCATATTAGCCGGGATGGTCTCCATCTCTTGACCTCGTGATCTGCCCGCCTCTGCCTCCCAAAGTGCTGGGATTACAAGTGTGAGCCACCACACCTGGCCAAGTTTTTCAGCTTTTATTGCTGTTTTCTATATCATAAGGCATGAAGTTCCATTTAATCTAACAAACTTTATTCTCCGTAATATAGAAGTGTAAGTATTTTGATGATTCCATCTTTAATCACATACATCAATCCTTCCAATACCAAAGAAAGTTTTCTAAGTCAAAAATGGGCAAAAAGAGGGTGAAATAATAACGGAAGGTATGCAAGGCATGCTGAGCATTTTGAAGAAAATATGTTCACATTTTCTTTTTGGAATTATTTCTGGACTCTTTCAGCTTTTTCAAGTTTCTCCCAGATAATTTCAGTATCCTTCATAAATTTTTAATTTCTCTTGGGCCGTAATTAGTTTCTAAAAAATGTTTCAGGGTAATTATTAGAGTTTGTGGTGTTTCAGTGTCTTATTCTTTGACTTAGTAAGACTGGTATGTCCGAGCATGTCACTTTTTCATACACAACGTCTTCAGGCTGTCTGACCCTAAGAACCAGAGCAGTTTTTCTTAGTGGACGTTGGGAATAGTCTGGTTTTGAGAATAGGTGTTGGATGCAGAGTTTTCCTTTAAAAATGTAAAAAAAAAAAAATTAGAGAACAGGCTCACCATAAAGTCTGATGCTGAAAGAAAAATATCAGAGCTAATTCTTCCTTTATACTCACTTCCTAATCACTCCAAATTAGGAATTATTTAAATAACAGCTTTATTAGAGATATAATTCGTATTCCATAAAATCCACTCTTTTTTAATTCACCGATTTTTGGAATGCACTCAGCAGAGCTCCGGTCGGTTTCAAGGTGTGAGCAAAGGAGCGAGATGAACTGTAGGGTACCTGAGGAATAACCTTGTGCAAATTTCTTGATCTCTGAGCCTCTGATTCTTCTGCAAAATGGAGATTACCTTCCTAACTTCCTGCGGTTATTGTTGAGAATAAATAGAATAAGTAGGTGAGGCACATATGAAATACAGTTCTTGTTATGTAGTAAGCCCTTGATAATTATGAGTTATTATCACCATGATATTTATTCTATAGAAAAAATTGTCATGCCAAAGGTTTAGGATAAGACACAATTACCACCAACCATGAATTTAAAGATGTCTTTACAGCAAGGTAGAGGGAAAATAGTAATTGTTGAATGTCTAGCATTCATGAGGCACTGATAAATACCTTCATATGTGAAAATTTAAAAAGAAAGGATAGCACTGCAAATCGGGTGGTTTTAATTACACCTTACTTATAAGGAAATTGAAGTTCAGAGATGTCAAGTAACATACCTAAGGTTATCCCGCTGAGTAGTAAGGCTGGGGTCCAAATCTAGGTCTACTTCTTTTCTTTATTTTATTTTATTTTATTTTTTTTGAGATGGAGTCTCACTCTGTCACCCAGGCTGGAGTGCAGTGGCACAATCTCGGCTCACTGCAGCCTCCGCCTCCTGGGTTCAAGCAGTTCTCCTGCCTCAGCCTAAACTAAGGCTCAGAAAGATTGAGTACTAAACTCAAACCTACACATGTAGGCTTGTTACACAGGTAAACTCATGTTGCCAGTGTTTATTATACAGATCATTCTTTCACCCAAGTTCTAGGCCTAGTACCTACTAGTTATTTTTTGTGATCCTCTCACTCCTCCCACCCTCTACCTTCAAGTAGGCCCCAGTGTCTGTTGTTCCCCTTTGTGTCCACAAGTTCTCATTTAGCTCCCACCTATAAGTGAGAATATGCAGTATTTGGTTTTCTGTTCCTGCATTAGTTTGCTAAGGATAATGGCCTGCAGCTCCATCCATGTTCCTGCAGAAGACAGGATCTCATTCTTTTTTATGGCTTCATGGTATTCCAAGGTATGAAGAAATGACGATATAATCTTCTGTCTTGGATTCTATGAGCTATTTTGGAAAAACTAGATAGCATTTCTTTGCCACATTTTTAAAGACCAGATAAACTTTGGTTCCATTTTAGACAATTCAGATGAAATGCAAATACTTCCAGGCTTAAAGAATCAAGCACTGGAGGCCACTAGAGCAAAAATGAGGATGGAATTTTCAAGGCACGGGTTTTCTTCATGTATTAAACTTAATAGTAATGAAGGAACCATTACACACATTTTATAACTGAAGCTCAGTTAATCAAATTGTATGCCAAACTCGAGCCCTTCTCGCCACTCTTTTCATATCCCCAACCACACTTCATTCTTGTCAGAACTTTCCTCTCTTCAAAAACAGACTGGCAACAATAAAACCCAAATCTGTCTTTTTAAAAAGACAACTTATCTTTTTCCTTGAAGGTGCAACTCTTCAAAGTTCTAGTTCACAGAGAAGCATAAGCATAGTTTAAGAGGTTTCATCTTTTTTATGTTCTTTTATCCTCTCTACTCTGTTCCTCTCCCATTTTGCTGCTGAATAACTGTTAATTAACAAGGTAAAAATACTTCCTGAATGAAAGCAGTGACCAGATCACTCAAGGTTTCCTTAAAAAAGAGAAATAGGCCAGGCGCGGTTGTTCAAGCCTATAATCCCAGCACTTAGGGAGGCCGAGGCAAGTGGATCACGAAGTCAAGAGATTGAGACCATCTTGGCCAACATGGTGAAACCCCATCTCTACTAAAAATACAAAAATTAGCTGAGTGTGGTGGTGTGTGCCTGTAGTCCCAGCTACTCGGGAGGCTGAAGCAGGAGAATCACTTGAACCCGGGAGGCAGAGGTTGCAGTGAGCCAAGATCATGCCACTGCACTCCAGCCTGGCAACAGCAAGACTCTGTCTCAGAAAAAAAAAGAGAAATAAATTGTCCTACCATTATTTAATATAACATACTAATTTCATAACAATTAAGCTTTATCTGTCATCTGTGGCAAGTGACCCTTGATAATGCCTGTCTCGTTATAAATGTCTATTTTTGTCAACCCCCTTCTCCATAGATGAATTCTATGTGCTACTTTATAACCAATCTATATGCTACTTTTATAACCAGTTCCGTTGTAGGTTCTTCTTTGAAAATCTTAAAACTCAAGTATTTAAAAATCATCTTAGCAAATATTCTGATCACTGATTTTTATTAACACAATTGTAAAGATCGGTTTATGTACCTATAGTGTGTTAAAATGTGTGAAGCCTTTCCATGTACGTAATCAAATTTAGCTGTTAGAATAACTCCTGGGAAGGATAATTTGCCCCATGTAATGTGGTGGTTGGGATCATGATTTATGGAAGTTACACAGACTAGACTTCTCATCTTGGCTCCACCACTTATTCGTTCTGTGACCGTAACCAAGCACTCAGTCTCTGAGCCTCGGTTTAAATGTGTAAAGGGAGGATGTCTAATAGTGAACGAATAGGGAATAGATGAGCTAATATATGTAAAGTTCCTAGCGTGATGCCTGACATATGAGAATCAATCAGTGTTTGGTCATAGTCACAGCTGCCATGTAAGTTGTGCAGGAGAGCAAATGGGGTCTGAAATCCTGCCCTTTTCACTTGTCAAGCCATCTGCCCTGACACTGGCCTGTAAGACATAGGGGTACTTTTTTCTAATTTGCTCAAAGCTGCTATCTAGTTGCCAAGCTGTGTACCTACAAGGTCGTGTACACCCCAAGTGGGCACCCTTTTCCAAATCGTACAAAGACACTACATCAGCTAGTGAAAGCCCTGGTCATGGTTGATTATGGTGACACACACTCAACATCACCACCACCCAGCTGGAAAACAGTAAATAGATTTAGTCTTCCAAAACCTGGACTTCTGTCTCCACACCTAGTTGTCTCTCTGCACTGCTCCTTTGCCTCTGTATGCTCTCAAATGAGTGATGCCTGTGAAAGTGCTTTGTGTAGAACAAAAGAGCCACATATACGTCAGCTAGTATTTAAATTTCCCATTACTAATGAAGGCACCTCTTAGTTTCTTTGTATGACACACAAAAAAAGGGTATATATTCAGGAAAAACAGTAGCTGCAAAATAAGGGGGAATTAAAAGTTACTCCTTATCACCAGCAAGCCCAGGGACTAAAACATCAGTGGTTTTGCTGATGAAGTAGGTGTGTTAGCAAAGATCTATTGAAGAGGCTAGAATCACACAAAGGACAGTTGGTCTGGGTGTGAAGGACCTGCCATCACCACTAAGGTATCATGCCACAGGAACAACTTTTCACTTTGGCAGCAGACATAGATCTTGTTCTAGTCTTTGTCAATTTTTGTTTTCTCAGCAGAGAGAAAGATGCTGCAAACAGAAAACAAACATTCATTCCCCCCACCAAATTATAATGCACTGAACTGAATTCACTTTTTAAGTTTAATGAAAACTTTAATTAAACTCACAAAGTTGAATTAAACATGTTCAAAATTACACCTCCAAAGTCAGACCCCAAAGGGTGTTTTGTAGTTTACAGTTATCTTGGATCTGGGAGCATTTTCTGGTAGAAGTCCTTCCTCCTGTAGAGGTCCTTAATTTACAAATCAAAAGCTCCAGAAATGTTCTAGTCCTGCCCTATCCCATACAGTAGCCACTAGCTCCATGGAGCAACAGAGCACTTGAAATAAAGCTAGTACAAATGGAAATATGCTGCAAATGTAAAATACACCAGATACATGAAGATGAGTACCCTTCTCCAAATACATATCTCATTATTAATTTTTACATTGGTTACACATTGAAATGGTAATATTTTGGGTATATTAATCTAAATAAAACGTGCCTATAATCCTAGTGACTCAGGAGGCTGAGGTGGGAGGATTGCTTGAGGCCAAGATTTCAGGAACTCAGCCTGGGCAACATAGACTTTATCTCTAAAAAAGAAATAAAAAATTAATTTCACCTGTTTATTTTTATTTTTTAGTGTGGCTATAGGAAATTTAAAATTACATACCCAGTTTACATTATATTTTTACTGGACAGTGCCTGTCTGGACAGTATGTATGCTTTGTTTTACATATCTATTTTGTTTTAACATAAAAATTGTTGCTACCTAAGTATTACACAGAAGGCTTTGAGTATGTGTGAATTATGCCATTATTTAAAAATCCCAATCACTATCTTGGAACAAAATGTTGCTGAAGTTCCCCCAAACAATTTTACAATGCTAGGAACATATTTTCTTGTCATTGCTGAACTTTCCAATGAGAGCAAATGAAGTTTTTAAGGTAATACATTTTAGATTGAATAATTACACTATTTTCTTGTAAACAAAAACGGGAAAGGGAAATTGATACTTGCTAAGTAACAGAAAATAAATTTTGTAAATGTACCATCTGACCACATAATATCTTAGAAACAGACTTCTCAGAAGTTGCCACTTGGGTTCATTTCAATATAATTTAATTGTTTTTGCTATGAGACCAATAGTAATCTTAAAATGTCAAGTCATTGTAGAAGCAGTTGAGCACTGGTAAGTGAAATATGTAGCTTTATGTTGTGCACAGCACCCTCTGCTGGAGAAATCTAGTAACAGTTTTGAAAAATTCCAAAGGAGAGAATAAAAATGGAATTCAACCAAATCAGGATAGTGGCTGGGGTGCAAAAAAAAAAAAAACATAGCAAAATACTGACTTTCAGCCTATTGCCATAAACTGACATTTTAAATCAATTGAATGATGTCCATCATGTTGTAAAGGGAAGGAAACTGTACCAGAACAGTCCCCCAAACTAGTATAGAAGTAAAAATTCTAGTATGAAAATTAGACCAAAGCAAATGAGCACTAATAAGGGCAAGTTTTTAATGCATTTGTATATATGGATTTGCCAGAAAATTACCTGTCTTTATGAAACATTAGTGGATCAAAATAATGACATCAGCCATCCTGCCCCCCACCCCCTATGTCAGGCACAGCAGAGCTTTTAGCCCTCTGAGGGCCGTGAGACATGAGCCTCTGCTACCTTTAGTGTTGATGTGAACAGAGAGACCAATGTGCCAGAAACTGCAGGTCTAAGCTTTTAGAGTTTAGTGTGTTCTGTATTCGCTGCTCATGCGAGGTTATTGATTCATGGTGTTTAAGACATTATTTATGATCCTGGATTTTGAAGATAGAATCATATTAATTGATTTTCCCCTTAGATGTAACAGTAATGGCTTAAACAATGGGGTGAAAAAAGTGACATATGGGGACTAATTGCCTGAAACCATGTTTTTATTTGCACAAATGGAAAAGTAAGCAAATGTAAGTCTCTTAATCTGCAGTCATGAAAGAAAACCTTAGCAGATTATTCCGATGTGGCCAGACATCCCCTACTTCTCTTCCTCCAGGAAGCCCTCCCTAAACCCCAGACTCAGATCAAACTGGTAAATACACCCACAGCACCATAACTGCAACTTTGAGCTTTGATATGGTGCACTGCAAAAGTCCAAGAGGGCAGAGACCAGCTCTGACTTGTTGACAGCCGTTATGTCCAGTGCATATAACAACTCTTGATACAGAGTTGTCACTTCACCATAGTCTGTTGAATGAATGAGAAAGAATGACTTGTGTCAGGCATATGCCCCCCTGTTGGTGACACTTTTTCTCAATAATCCAGTGACCCATACTGGATACAGAGAGAAAAACTTTCTGGAAGAGGAGAGGCTACACCAAATGGGGAGAGGAAGTCTGGGGCCTGGGGAAGGCTCTGGGGTAGGTTACAGTCATTCTACACACAGAGTACCAAGTAATCTTAAACGTCAACACTGAAGGTAGTGTTCAAAAAATAGTCACATTTCTCCCTGATTTTTAAAGTAGTATAAGCACATAATGATTAAAAATTAATCTTCTAAAAATAGCTTTAAAAATATATGATTGTCAGAAATTATATTAATAGACTGCTAAAACTGGAGGGAAAAGCAAGCAGGTATATCATTGTTTCCAGACATTCTGCATCATCAGCACTTATTACACTGTGCAAATCTAAACAACAAAGAGGGTCTCTACCCTGAATAAAGATGTGAAATAATGCTGACCCAAATAGATATAAAGCAGATGACAGAATTGAATAAGAATATGAGTTCAACACTAAAATTATAAAAGGTGCATGGAGCCTTTCATATTATCTTTGCCATGCCCCATGAATTTATAATTATTTTAAAATAAACATTTTTTTAAAAATTGAAAAGATCTGTATGACGTTTACTTCAAGGAAGAAGGATCAAGTTATATCATTTGAGGATTTTTCCCTGTAACATCTTAGGTGAGCTTATTATGAAAGTTGCATATTTTGGTGGAGCTGAACTTGAATTCCAAAGGGATAAATGCCTGTAGTTTTCTAAACTAGTTCAGTGAATATATTGCAAATACTATGTTGTCTACCTATTCTAAAACTAGAGTTGAATATTATAGATTTCTTTTTTATTTTCTTCATTTCTCCCAGCTTATCTGATATTCAATTTTCAGTAATTGGTGATTTTTTTAATGGAATGAAATGGAAATGAGAGCAATTCAGATTTATACTTTGTAGAGAATTATTTTAAAAATCTAAATTGTGTATTCCCTTAGATCTGCTACAGACTGGCTCTCTGGCTGCTCTCAAAAGCTGTGTGATCTTGAAAAGAATATATACCTTTTCTAAGTTGTCATATGAACAGAATTGTGCTGGGTGGTTTTCTATCATTTATTTTCATATCCATCCCAGAGGAAACTTCTCATCCTAATCACATAGATGAGGAGGAACATATAGCTCAGAGAAGTTCAGGCCCCTGCCTAAAGTCCAGGTGCACTGACTACAGAGCTAGATTTCAACCCTGTGCACCTGTCTACAGTGACTTTCCACAGATGCTATAACTTGCTTTTTGAAATCTAACATTCTAAAAATCCTTTATTTTTTCACCTCTCAGTATCAAACACCCCATTCTTAGAGGAACTGAGCAAAGCATGCACCTGACTAGAAATTAACCTTGATACAGAAATCATCCTTTGGGAAACCTTGAGGCCATTTGTATTCCTTCCATGGACTATTCACACCCCAACCTGACCAGGTCACAAATAGCCTTTGAAATCTAATTTTGAGTGAGGCAAAAACTAATCAAGATGGTTATTTGAAAGCATTAAGAGTAACCCATTTAGTCAGAACATGATTTCAGTCATGTTATTTATGCTTCATTGTATTATGGTCTCCACAACCATTTATATTTACAAAGCATTTTATGATTCTTATTGTTTGTAACAAAACCTCAGTCACAGAGAATGCTGTCCCACCTTTTATAAATAAACTGAGTTACAGAGTGCTTAAGAAATGTATCATTTATCTATGAGGCAAGAAGGCTATAGAACATTAGTGGCTCTGTAATCAGGCCTGCTGCTTAGATGGATCAATGAGAAGTCAGGTCACCTTTTCCACCAAGGCACTTGCAAATCTATTCATTAGTCATCCATTTATCAACCACCACTCATGTGTCAGACAGTCTGCAAAGACACTGTGTTAAAGAGTGGTTGAAGTCCATGTCTGTGTGACTTCATCTCTTCCCAACGCCCCTTTCCTAGACCTCGGTTCTAAGCTCTAAAACCGATGAGCTAAATCCATCTGGGCACGTCACTTAACCTCTCTGAACTTCAGACACCTATTTTACCAAAATGCTGTGTGGGCCAAATGATAATTGACCTGACACAAAATAGACCTTCAGTAAGTGTAAAGTTCAATCTTCCTCCTGGCCAAAACTGCCTGTTTCAGAACTCACTTCTCTTTTCCCTTTAATCCTCTTTTTGTATGTTAGTAAGTATTTTAAATAGATAGAGGAGAGAGGAATTTCAGGGTCTTTTCATAGTCTATGGCATTATGAATCACCCTGAAAGGTAAGAAGCTCTTACGTTTATGTTCTATTGTTTACCTTACAGCAACTTATGCCATTTTCTCCCTTAATTCGGTAGCTATGGAGTTACTTAGAATATCCTTTTAAAAAACAAAACCACATAAAAGTAATGAATATTTTTGCCAATAAGCTTCTCTTCTCATATTAAACCATTCTTATTTTTTATAGGGTCCTGTTGTCATGTTTTTAACAATTTGGGTTCTGAATTTTTTTTTTTTTTTTTTTTTTTT
>NW_012116944.1:224498-230457 GCF_000951035.1 Colobus angolensis palliatus
AGTGAGACTCCATCTCAAAAACAAAAACAAACAAACAAAATGCAGATTACATTTTCCCCTATAAAGGATCATCCCATGCACATTGCTGTGCATCTTGCTCAGGTATACAGCGATTTCTGCAGGTTATACAGGGCATTCACTGTCTACCTGGCTCCCTCCCTTTCTCCCTCCCTCCAGGTCTGCCCTCTAGTGTCACATCTCAAATCATCCTGTTCAAATGAGAACCTCTCCTCCCACCCCCACCCTCCCTGGTCACATTCTATTCCCTCACCTTGATTTATGTTTTCTTCATATTTGTTTAGTGATGTACCTACCCCTCTTTATCCCCTATTAGAATAACATTTCCATGTGAGAGTGACTTTAATTTCCTCTCTACCCTATCTCCAGTGATTAGATCAGTGCTCTACATGGTGGTCCCTCAGTAGAAACTTGAATGGAATCATTCTGTTTACTAACCACAGGAATGTCTAGAATATAGGTAAACTGTTAATTATGTAACCATTCCCTTATTGATAAAGATGCAAGTTCTTTCAGGCTTTAGTCTTTATAAGCAATGCTGCTGGGTGCTGTGGCTCACGCCTGTAGTCCTAACACTTTGTGGGGCCAAGGTGGGGGATCACCTGAGGTCAAGAGTTTGAGACCAAGCCTGGCCAACATGGTGAAACCCTGTCTCTACTAAAAATACAAAAATTAGCCGGGTGTGGTGGCATGTGCCTGTAATCCCAGCTATTCAGGAGGCTGAGGCAGGAGAATCACTAGAACCGGGAAGGCAGAGGTTGCAATGAGCGGAGATCGTGCCCACTGCACTCCTGGGCGAGAAGGCGAGATCTGTCTCAAAAAAAAAATGGTGTCAGTAAATGGTATTGCTGGGTCCAGGGTAGGTGCATTTTCAATTTGAATAGATGACGCCCAGTTACACTGTTAAAAGATTATTGCCATTCATACTCACCTGCAATAATGAAAGCACTTGTTTCCCTTAATTTTTCTCTGATAACAAGATGTTATTAGTGTTTAAATTTAGCTAATCCAAGAAGTGGGTGTGGAGGGAGATAGTGTCTCATTATAATTGGCATTTCCATGTAAATTATCCAGCTTGAACTTGTAATATGTTCTATTGACCGTTTTTCAGCTTCTGTGAATTGCCTGTTTATAATATTTTGCTATTGTCTATTGACTTGTCTGCTATCCTGTTATTAATACATTTGGTATTGAGCATATTAATCTTTTATTTGTCAGGTGTGGCTATTTTTCCAGTCTACTTTTTGTTTTTCAAGTTTACTGTTTTTGTCATGGAAATCCGTACATTTTTATGTAGTCAAATATATTACCTTTTATATTATGTTTTTAGGCTTCTGGGTTTCCAGTTTTGTATAGGAAAGTTTCCCCTAACTAAAGCTGAACCATATTTTCTTGAATTTTTTGGTAAGATTTTAATTTTTTTTTTTTTTGAAATGGAGTCTCACTCTGTCGCCCAGGATGGAGTGAGTGGCGTGATCTCAGCTCACTGCAACCTTCGCCTCCCAGGTTCAAGTGATTCTCCTGTTTCAGCCCCCAAGTAGCTGGGATTACAGGTGCACGCCATCACACCCAGCTAAATTTTGTACTTTTTAGTAGAGATGGGGTTTCCCCTTGTTGACCAGGCCGGTCTTGAACTCCTGATGTCGTCATCCGCCTCGGCCTTCCAAAGTGCTGGGATTACAGGCATGAGCCACTACGCCTGGCCAGATTTTAATTTTTAAAAATAGTTATCTCCTAAGCAAATGGAATTTTTTATTTATATACAATAAGATGTGATTTAGCTTTGTTTTTCCAAATAGATTTCCTATTATGTAAATACCATCTTTTAAATAAATCATCTTTCTCCCACTTATTTGAAATTTAAATATATGACCTTGATTTAAATATAACTTAAATACATAATACATATATAAAAGTAAATATATATGGATTTATATATATACAGTATACATATTTAAACTTGAATCTATTTCTTGATTCTCTATGATTGTCCCCCAACCTATTTGTCTATTCCTATGTATAATTCTTATATTTCTATAATGTGTGTGTTTAACTGTTTATGGTACTTCTGAGTAAATTTTAATATCATATAAGATAAATTCTCCTTCACAAACCTACTTTTTCAAAATACTCTTGCTAATCTCAAACACTTATGCTATAAAAAAACATTTTTTTTTTTTTTTTTGAGGCGGAGTCTCACTCTGCCGCCCAGGCTGGAGTGCGGTGACCGGATCTCAGCTCACTACAAGCTCCGCCTCCTGGGTTCACGCCATTCTGCTGCCTCAGCCTCCCGAGTAGCTGGGACTACAGGCGCCTGCCACCATGCCCAACTAATTTTTTGTATTTTTTAGTAGAGATGGGATTTCACCGTGTTAGCCAGGATGGTCTCGAAAAAATTTTTAATTTATTCCAATGAAGCCCACCAGAAGTAGGCATAAAATTTGGCTTTGAAACACACACACACACACACGCACACACACATCTGGATGCACTATGGGGGATAGACAGGAGTGAGAGAGGTGAGTTGGTTGGGAGGTGGTCTTAGCAATTAGGCAAAGCTAAAACAGGGCCTGAACACCCAGGTGACAGGAGGGTGAGCCGCGTCCAAAAGAGAATCAACTGGACTTGGACTTTGACCATTTGTAAAGTATGAAGGAAGCAGAGTCATAACTATTAGAGTGAAGGAGTGAACAGACTGTAAACCCTTCCTAGAGTTAGGACTATGGAGGAAAGTAGTTTTGGAGGTAAACTGGAGGGAAGAAGATGTATCCATGTGTGGACAGGTTGAGTTCCATGCATGAGAGCCATCAGTAGGCACGAAGAAATTGGTGATGATGATGCTAAACATTTGGATAACTTTAAACTATTTGAAAGAGGTTTTTAAATGAAGTTCTGGAGCTCTCAGGCATACTTAAGCTCTTATTCACTTTCTTATGAGGCCTCACTTTTTTTTTTTTCCTAACTCATTTCTACTTTTGGCAGCTTGGGGGCAAAGTATTATAAATTCCCACTCTTGTTCTTGAAAACTGGGAATTTATCCACAGGTGGTAAAATGTCAGTTCTTGAAAATGTTTGTTCCCACTCAGTAAAAATATTTTCTACAAATACTTATATTAGTAGTTTTATAATATTTTTGCAAAACCCAGTATTTTATGGTCACTGCTATTTTCTCTTTATCATAAAAACTATTTAGGCTATGGAGTATAAATGATTTTGACTATTAAAATGATGTATCGTCCGGGCCCAGTGGCTCACGCCTGTAATCCCAGCACTTTGGGAGGTCGAGGCAGGCAGGTCACCGGAGGTCGGGAGTTCAAGACTATCCTGGACAACATGGAGAAACCCTGTCTCTACTGAAAATACAAAATTAGCTGGGCGTGGAGGCGTATGCCTGTAATCCCAGCTACTTGGGAGGCTGAGACATGAGAACTGCTTGAACCCGGGAGGTGGAAATTGTAGTGTGCAGAGATCATGCCATGGCACTCTATCCTAAGCGACAGAGTAAGACCCTGTCTCAAAAAAAAAAAAAATAGAATACTGTTTCTCCATTTCATCATGTAGACACCTGGAAATCTGAGTGTTGAAGAAGGCAGTGTATGTGATTCTATTTAAGGAATAGTACATGGAGATGCTAAATGTCCCCCTTGCCTACAGCAGTGCCTGAAATTCCCACATTAGTTGTTTCTTTGAGTTGGGGCTTATCTTCAAAATACTGTTAAAATGTACATTGAAGGTCAATAACCATGCAAATTTTAATGGTGTTGAAAGAATTGCTAAAAGCTTTGAAAAAAATGGACACAAGACAGAGGGTCCCTGAGCTGCTGGGAAATTCTAAAATGTGTCAGAAGTTGAATGTGGAGGGTACTGATCAGCTTCTCCTGGGAGCTTCTCTGTTTATATAGTTAGAAATCTGAGCATTTCCACTTACAACTTGTCTGCTGCATCTGAAATGTACATGTTCACTTTATATTTGGGGTGGCTTTAATGCCTTATCAAAGGTGATAGAGTATAGCTTAAGTGTGGTCAGCCTGCCTCTAATACACAAAGTGGCAATCAAAGGTGACAAGGTATAGCTTAACTGTGGTCAGCCTACCTCTATTACACAAAGTGGCAGTTCTTCTCAATTCAGGGCTATCATCGTTTTCAAGGGTGTTATAGCTGTTTCTTTGTACCTTTAATCCTCACAAACATGTGTACACATACCCAGAACTCTCTCACATACAAAAATAGCTAAGAAGTGTACAATACTGCCATTCCCCAAAAGATGCCTCAGTTCCTCTGGTGGGTCTAGACTGATCTCGAGTAAATTTCATACTCACAGGATACACAGTTTGTTGTAAGCAGAATTAGGAAATCTGCCCCATTTGAAGGATGTAATTTCATGGTCATGTCTCCTTAAATTGCTAGCACCATAAGGAGTCCTGAGCCATTTTGAAGGAGAACATAATGACATCTTTGTGGCTGAAGTGAAAAAATATCTGCTTAGCTGATGATGATATGTTATATAGCAATTTAAATAGATAATCAGAACTTTCTCAGCTGCAACATGAGTTATGAACTTGAGGAATCCACTCTCTTAAGTAAGCCAAATCATGGAAAGGGAACTATATTTGTTCTCTATGGAAAACATTTATCTCCTTTCAGTTACATTGAATAGGTAAAAACTCCTCCAGAATGTAAAAACTCCTAAGCAGACTGATTCTTTCCTGTTTTTCTGTAGGAAAACTTTCTTTTTAAAAATTCTGGCTAGGCGCGGTGGTTCACGCCTGTAATCCCAGCACTTTGGGAGGCTGAGGCAGGCGGATTGCCTGAGATCAGGAGTTTGAGACCAGCCTGGCCGACATGGTGCAACCCTGTCTCTACTAAAAATACAAAAATTAACCAGGCATGGTGGCACATGCCTGTAATCCCATCTACTTGGGAGGCTGAGGTAGGAGAAGCTTGAGCCTGGGAGGCGGAGGTTGCAGTGAGCTGAGATGGTGCCCCTGCACTCCATCCTGGCCAACAGAGAGAGACTCTGTCTCAAAACAAAACAAAACAAAATTCTTTGTTTTCTTCTCTTTTCCTACACTAGGATTTCAGTGTTTAGGTTTACAGAGGAGAAGAAGATACTTGAGGAGGCAAAAAGGAGTAAAATTCCAGTTCCTTTTTTTCTAATAGTTACTGTTTTTAATTAAAGAAGAAAATAGTTCTATAGTCATTCTTCCATTTGGGAAATCAATGTTTGATCATAAAAGTTCTGTTGGTGGCTCATTTTTAAAATCTGGGTTGAACCCTGTTTCTCTCCTAGTTGATAGTTTGATCCTCCCATAAAATGAAAAGATGTATTGATCCAATTACCTAATCATTCATTTTGTCATTCTACAAATTTCTATTTGAAATAAGCCATAATCTCAGCCTCACATTATCTGATAAAGGAGGCAGAAACGTTAATAGTGAAGGGACAGTGGGACAGGTGCAGTATGTATCTGAGGTATGAAAAGAGGCCTACAGGAGTAATGAACAGCAAAAACAACCCCCCATGCCCCAAAGTTTGGGAAATTTTTTCCTTTATTTTGTTAATAGGTAAAACAAGCGCAGCTATATCAACCCAAGGGTAATATTCCTTGTTCCCTACCCTCTTATCTCCCCTCCCCAATTCCATTTCCTGTTCCTCTGAGGTAACCATTGCTAACAGCCTAGAATGTTTCTTCTACATATTTCTTATGAAAATATACAAACATGGCCTAGTGCAGTGGCTTGCACCTGTAATCCCAGCACTTTGGGAGGCCGAGGCAGGCAGATCATGAGGTCAGAGATCGAGACCATCCTGGCCAACATGGTGAAACTCCCTCTCTACTAAAAATACGAAAATTAGCTGGGCATGGTGTCGCGCACCTGTAGTCCCAGCTACTCGGGAGGCTGAGGCAGGAGAATCGCTTGAACCTGGGAGGTGGAGGTT
>NW_012116944.1:234537-286360 GCF_000951035.1 Colobus angolensis palliatus
AAAGATTTCCCCCAGTATTTTGCAGTGGTTTCACGGATTAAGCAGGAAAGCAACCAGATTGGTCCTGAAGGTGGCATTCTGAGCAGCACCACAGTGCCCCTTGTTCAAGCATCTTTCCCAGAGGGTGCCCTAACTAAAAGAATTCGAGTGGGCCTCCAGGTAATGTTCACAAAAAGTTGTTTCCCTCAGTATGTGCAGAGAGCATGTGAGTGCATGTTTTGCTCTGGAAATAGTTATTCTAACTCATCCTTAATGATACTGCTAATTAGGCCATTTGGGGGAATCATTTACTTATTTCAAATAAAAAGCACCAAGTATAAAGTTAGCTTACTGGCTTGTTAAATAAGATACATATTTTAGGGTTGTTCTGTTTAAAAGTCTCAGTTAGTTTCTGATGAAAAAGAATGTTTTCAGTCATAGGTTATTGGTCTCAGTATGTGGAACAACATACCAAGCCGTGGTTTATGATACGCCACATCATCAAAATCACTTAGAGGGAAGCCTGCAAGCTTTAGTGTTTCCATCTGATTGAAGTAAATCATAAATACTGGGTTTTATCCAAACCAATTGGAACTTGATTTGGTTTGGAAAGTTGACTGGAAATCTTGGAAAAAAAAGATTTTTCTTATATTTATTTCAGCTAGACTTTAGTTCTTTTTTTCCTTACTGAATAAGGAAAAGGAACTAAAGTAACTTTATTGATGTTATTAATAGCGTAATTAATAGTTTAACTGAAAGTTCTGTTCTTCTCGTGGGGCTGGACTCCCCTGCCCAATAGAGTTACTGGGTTTTGTTTGTTTGTCTGTTTTGAGCCAAGCACACTGAAGTCCTGAAATGACCTTGATTAAGTACTTAGCCCTAACGAGACCACCTTACATTTCAGCTCCCTTCATCTGCCTCCCATATCAAGTTATTTTACCAAATAGAAAAGAAACCAAATGGTAGAAGAGAGGCTTAGTCAACTAGAATTGAAATCTTTTGAAATTTTGAATGCCTTTTTGTTATTAACTCTGAAAGCCTCAGTTTTTATGTGGGTATGAGTTGCCTTTATGAGGTTTTACTGAATGTCCTACATAGGTTTAAAATATATTGGACTCAGCATTTATTGTCCTTTAATCTGGACTAGGCTAAGAAACTTGTATGCCATGAGACTGGATCCCCTCTCTTTCCTGCAAGCCAGTGCTATTTGTGTTCTACTGGGGAAATACTCAGACTGACCAGTTCCTGTCCTAGTGTTTGGTTTTGTTTATTCATGCTTTCCTAAAATAGTAAGAAAGGTTAAAAAAGACATGGGGTTTTTTTTTTGGTTGTCTGTTTTTTTTTTTCCCTTCTCACTTAAAAAGTAAACTTCCTGATTGGGGGAGCGGCAGGGGGGACATCACTTTCATTTAAAGCCCTTCCTCTGTCTCTAGGCCCAGCCTGTTCCAGATGAAATTGTGAAAAAGATCCTTGGAAACAAAGCAACGTTTAGCCCAATTGTCACTGTGGAACCAAGAAGAAGGAAATTCCATAAACCAATCACAATGACCATTCCGGTGCCCCCGCCCTCAGGAGAAGGTGTATCCAATGGATACAAAGGGGACAGTACACCCAATCTGCGTCTTCTCTGTAGCATTACAGGTTTGGTTAAGTCACTGCTGTACTTCCTATTGATTCCAAAGATTCCGTACAAAGACATAAAACCTTTGAAATGTCCATGCCAACATTGTAAGAGAAAATAAAAGAACAAAACATTTTACTTGTCCATCACCTCATCCCTGGTTTCCCAAGGATCATTTCTTTAAGATCCTGGTCTCATGACTCATTTAAAATTTAGCGATAGCATCTTTCCTGCTATTAAGATTAGCATTAGTAGAAGTATCATTAAATCTACTGCAGCATCTAGGTAATTTCTAGATTCAATCTAAGTAATATCTTGGTGACCTAGACAGAGGTAATTGATCTAGCAACATACTTTAAACTACAAGGACATTGGGTGGACTTTGGGAAAAATACATGTCCCACAGAGCACTAGTAATAGGAAAATGTTGAGTACATGGTTATTCTCACCTATCCTAATCTGATTTTTAACTGCATTTCCAAGATTATTAAAGATAGGCTTTGTTTTTGTTCTTCTTTTGTTCTCCAAAGAGTAATTTTAATGGCTGATGCCCCTTTTTACCCTCGGTAATTAATCGTACAGACTGAGCTGTTTCTTAACTTTGGTAATTCTTACCTTTTTAAAGAGTAAGAGGCTGGGCGTGGTGGCTCACGCCTGTAATCCCAGCACCTGGGGAAGCCAAGGCGGGCGAATCACGTGAGGTCAGGAGTTTGAGACCAGCCTGGCCAACATGATGAAACCCCGTCTCTACTAAAAATACAAAACTTAGCTGGGCGTGGTGGCGGGCGCCTGTAATCCCAGCTACTGGGGAGGCTGAGGCAGGAGAATCACTTGAACCCAGGAGGCGGAGGTTGCAGTGAACTGAGATCGTACCATTGCACTCCAGTCTTGGCAACAAGAGCGAGACTCCGTCTCAAAAAAACAAAAGGTGGAGGAGACTCAATTGTCCATCTGAAACAACAAATCTTTGCACGTACAAGTCGCATTTATAAAATACACTTATAAATTGTGGCTGCCCCAAGTTTAAGCCATTCATTAGTACCCAGACAAAAAACAAGGAATTTTTTTCTAATTTAATAACATCTTACAAGGAAATCACAATAAGCCTGGTAAAAGTATAAAAGGAGAGTAGAGAGGAAAACTACCTTTAGTACACACTATTAAACTGAAGGTGCTGAAGTTTTGCCAGTTTGTGGCTATGCAGAAAGAAGAACAGGAGATGATGAAAATTTTACGAGGAACATCTCCCATGATAAAGTCAACATATCTGTTGTTCTCTCAGGGGGCACTTCGCCTGCTCAGTGGGAAGACATCACAGGAACAACTCCTTTGACGTTTATAAAAGACTGTGTCTCTTTTACAACCAATGTTTCAGCCAGGTATGGAAATAAAGGATTCCAAAAAGCAGTAAGGAATTAGTTTTTATTACCTTTTGGAAAGTAAAAATTGTTGTGTTCAATGCTTAAAAAAAATGTGAGAAAAAAAATTCTTAGAATTTGCTTATCAAAATTATCCTCAAATGACAAACACAAGGTTTCTGTGTTTGATACATGGAAAAAACGTCTTTGCTGTTTAAATGAACAAGTTAGTAACATTTTGGGTTAGTTCCTTTATATATTCTGATTTTTTAAATTGTGAGTCTTTTTAAGATTTGGCTTTTAAATGGCCACATTTTCATACTTCTGTTTTCCGTTTTGCTCAGATTTTGGCTTGCAGACTGCCATCAAGTTTTAGAAACTGTGGGGTTAGCCACGCAACTGTACAGAGAATTGATATGTGTTCCATATATGGCCAAGTTTGTTGTTTTTGCCAAAATGAATGATCCTGTAGAATCTTCCTTGCGATGTTTCTGCATGACAGATGACAAAGTGGACAAAACTTTAGAGCAACAAGAGAATTTTGAGGAAGTTGCAAGAAGCAAAGATATTGAGGTACCTTGTTCACAAAAACAAGTTCATTTCATTACATGAGATATGGGGTTTTATTTTGTGGCCTTAATAGTACTTACTATAAAATACCAAGTGCATTATTGATTTTACTTTTACTTTAAAAAATGTGATATAAATTAATACTCAAAATTTTTTTTTTTTTTTTTTTTTTTTTTTTGGAGACAGAGCCTTGCTCTATTGCCCAGGCTGGAGTGCACTGGCGCAGTTTTAGCTTACTGCAACCTCCGCCTCCTGAGTTCAAACAATTCTCCTGCCTCAGCCTCCCAGGTAGCTGGGATTACAGGTGCCTGCCACCATACCCAGCTAATTTTGTGTATTTTTAGTAGAAATGAGGTTTTGCCGTGTTAGCCAGGCTGGTCTCAAACTCCTGACCTCGTGATCCAACTGCCTTGGCCTCCCAAAGCACTGGCATTACATGAGTCACCACACCCGGCCAATACTCAAATTATTTTAAGTGTCTTTGGTGCTCTTTTAACTGGTTAAAACATAGTACTAATGAATTTAAGTTATGGTCTCCATTTTCTTGTGGTCACTTGAGTTACCTACTTTCCAGAATCACTGTTTATATACATTACTATGATTTTCCTTTTTCAAACCCAGCGAACATGTAAGGATCTAACAGTCCAAAAAAAAAAAAAAGAGAGAGCTTTCAAAATCTATACAAATAAGTGATTGATGTCAGGCACATTATTAAATATTTTTAAAGTTGCCAGAATAAAAATAAATGTATAATTCTGTATGTGTCCATGCTATGGATTCCAATTGGTGAACTGTAAGCACACAACATTATGTTTATTGCAAATAGCACCACAGAAGTAACTGCCTAACAGAGACAAATGTGACATAGTATCATGTCAGTCTTTTCATGTTATGTGACATAAAAATCTCAAAATATTTCAAACTCAGATTAACATTAAATCATTTATTTCTTTTACTCTAAAAGGTTCTGGAAGGAAAACCTATTTATGTTGATTGTTATGGAAATTTGGCCCCACTTACCAAAGGAGGACAGCAACTTGTTTTTAACTTTTATGCTTTCAAAGAAAATAGACTGCCTTTTTCCATCAAGGTAAATCGTCTTTAACAGAGAATCTGTGAATTATGGGGAAAAAAATACTCTTCGAGAATAAAAATAAAAGGTTTTAATGATTTATTTAATTTGTAATATCCCATCAAATCTGAACTCACAAGGTCAGATTTTTGTTCTGGTTCTACCAGAGTATACTTTCAAACCAGTAAAGCTTTATAACTGGTAAAAAGGATCTTTATTTTTCAAGGAGTTCAATAACGTTTATGTTTAAGCAAACATTTGTAAAACCAAACAATCTAGAGTAACACAATGTATTATTTCTGGTTAATATTCAGTAATCAAATAATGGATGAAATGCAAATTCAGTATTCAAGTTTCATTTTCATTTCTGGTAGAGTCCAGGGACATTCTAGAGGGATCTTCTTTCTCCAAGAATAAAAGGAGATAGGAAAATTGTTTTATCATTATTATTTGCTGTTACTGTTGCAAAAGCTGGAGCTTTCAGGAAAAAAAAAAACTGTTAGAAGGAAAATGCACATAACTCAGATTATATTATGAATTGTCAGGATTAGATCATCAGACACAACAATCCTGCGTTTAGGAATCGGGCATCTAACTCTTGTTGAGTTCAGATGTGACCGCCCCAGTTGCTTCATAATTGTAATCATCTTTTCCCTTTACCTTTCCTGCCTCTCATAGGGCTTGTTAAAACAAACATATTTAACTCTTGTACAGTTAAAAATCCTCAGATAAATCTCATTCTGTAACCATCAACTACCAAAATTCTTCTAGATTAGAGACACCAGCCAAGAGCCCTGTGGTCGTCTGTCTTTTCTGAAAGAACCAAAGACAACAAAAGGACTGCCTCAGACAGCGGTTTGCAACTTAAATATCACTCTGCCAGCACATAAAAAGGTATCTTTTAGTACTGCTTTAAATCATCTTTCCCTGGTCGTGAAGAAGTGGGCCTTTGGTATGCAATTAAGGAATGCTTTGTAACATGAATAAAGCTCTTAAAACTGAAGTTGTATTAGCCTCCTCGTGTAGATTGCCTAAGTCTTGTTAATGTGGTGTCAAATTCTTACAGTTTGTATGATGGAGTCTTCTCTGTTTATCGCTTTTGCTTCTGCTGGTAGCGCATAGATTTTTATGCTTTCAAATAATGTCATGTGTTAATTTGCCATGGATGTACAGTTCTTGATATTTTTTGTTGGCTTTTTTTTCATTTGCTTTGCTTTCTAAATCAGCTTGCATTTGTGCTCCCTACTCAGTCCTTTTCATATCCTGATATTCTTTTCCCTGCTGTCCATTATAATATTCCTTGTCTCTGCAATGCATCTTGGAACCAAAAGGAGACAGAGTCAGATCAAGATGATGAGGTAATATAAACACTTCTGCTTTTATTCTATCAGAAGTAGAATAGAGATTGAATCTGTATGACAGAAGTTGCAGAGGGCTAAAGTGCGGGAAACATAGAAATTATATTTTTGCAGGTCTTAAGTAGGTAAAAGGGTATCTATTTTTCTTAAATGGTTCACTCTTCTTCCACACGTACTTAAGAGTATTTAAATATATTCAACAAAATTATAATACAGCTAATGATTTAGAAACTAAAGTTCTTTAAACATTTTTAAATGTGATAGATTGGCATGTATAAATAGACATTGAAATTTTTTTTAGACAAGTCAAGTGCAATAGTGAGAAAGGGGGAAAGAGTAGAACCACGAAGTTCTATCTATGACTGACTGTGAACAGTCAATTGAGATAACACACTACTTTCCGACCTGCCAAATAGACATTTTGTAAAAGTTTCATGTGCCTATTTTACTATCAACTATATCCTACTATCCAGCATGTTATAACATTTAAATCAAGATCACGTTTAATATGTGCAATTTTATTGTACAAATAACTTATGCTGTATGTGATATAAAATATTTGCTTACTAGCTATTGATCAATCTTTGATATTCTCACTAAAAAAATTTATCTTGACCTTTTTTTAAGAACATAGTTCAACCAAGTTGCCTCCTAATGTTTCTCTAAGTTATATGATAATTAGATTTTTAAATCCCACTCAATAGTAGTAAACAGAATCAAGTAGCCTTAGGACACAGTAATAGTACCTCTGGCCAGGCGCGGGGGCTCGCGCCTGTAATCCTAGCACTTTGGGAGACCGAGGCGGGGGTGGGGTGGGGGAATCGGAGTTCGACACCAGCCTGGCCAACATGGCGAAACCCCGTCTCTACTAAAAATACAAAAATTAGCTGGACGTGGTGCTGCATGCCTGTAATCCCATCTACTCAGGAGGCTGAGGCAGAATTGCTTGACCCCAGGAGGCGGAGGTTGCAGTGAGCCGAGATCTGGCCACTGTACTCCAGCCTGGGTGACAAGAGCAAGACTCCGTCCCTACCCTGCACCGCGCCCCCCGCAGAAAATGTACTTCTAACAAAACCATTCATCTGTTTTCAATCTCCTCATCTACACTTTATGCCTATTAACATACAGAAACCCCAGCAGTAATTGGAATAATAAACTTTGTGTGCCTTTCTCCCTTGAATGTACTCACATAGAGTGAGTGTACTTTGTGATATATGTGCTTTCGATATGAACAGATCCAGGAAAATTTACTGCTCAGCATCAGAAGTCTCTGTGATGCTTGTCTTTTACTTGTACTTCCCTGTAGTCTGCTGTTGTTGGTGCTCTTAAATTTGCCAAATGATGATTTTGGTTAAGACACGGCGGGTGGGGCTATAAAATCCCAGTAGGAAATCAACATTTCCTAAGAAGGAAAATAAACAACTTATCAACATGCCATCCTACAAAATGTTTTAAAACTGTGAAGATGTCACAGGGAAGTTGGAAATAGAGTTTTTTTTTTTTTTTTTTTTCCTTTTCAGATTGAGAAAACAGATAGACGGCAGAGCTTCGCATCCTTAGCTTTACGTAAGCGCTACAGCTACTTGACTGAGCCTGGAATGAGTGAGTTTTCTAACACATTTACTAATCTATGTGGATTTTCATAAGAAGAGACATTTTTTCTATACAAACCAAATTTTATCACTTGGAAAGTCAATGGCAAAAGAAAAATTGCCTGCAGGAAAACCCTATCATACAACCTAGGTAATATCTTGTACCTAGTTGAGGATGTGAGGTAAACACACCCCTAGCTCATACTTCAAAACAGTTTTTAAAGCCATTAACTATTTTTAAATTAGAAATATCTATTACTTTTCTTTAAAAACCTTTATTTTTACTTTAACTATGCTAGGAGATAAATATGAAAGTTACTTTAGATCTATGCTCAGATGAAGAAAAATTACTCATATATTTGGAATGGTAGAAAAATGATAAAGTTACTTTGTCATCTCATTTTTCTCAGTATAGATAGGTTGTCATGTCCTAGTCCCAATTCTTTTTCTTCCTACTTCGCAAGAATCACATTTCCTTGCCTTCTTGAGGTAGCACTTCTTTACAGGTTTCTTCTTTCCTCCCTCCCTCACTCTCACTTCCTCTCCTCCTGTCCTTTATTAAAATATCGCTTCTAAGGCTGGTCTTCACTAGACCGGTTAGACCCTTTTCTTTTCTCAATGATTGTTTTTGTTCATTGTTAGCTGGCATGCACTTATTAAGATATAGATTCATTCAGTCATATCTGTTTATATATACTCTCTGTCTCTCTCTCTCTGCCTCCTCTTCCCTTTACTTCCCTCATCCTTGTAATCATCACCTCTGGTGATCTCTACAGCCCTCAAGATAACACCCTCCACCAGCAGGGAACTAAGAGTACTGAGCACAGCACTGTATTTGACTGACATATTGGTGCCACTCTAACCATTCTCCTCATTCTAAATGAGAGGAAATTATACAAAAATTCTTTTTTAATTAGTGAATAATTCCTGGCTGTTTCCCATTGACACAGTTTCTTAAGTTCAAGGAGGTTTGGAAATTTGCCAGTAAGAGTCACAACTTTGGCTTTTCCCACCTTTTCTGGAGTCTTGATTTTGTGGGCCAACAGCATAGCACATAAGATCTGCGGCAGGACACTACTGCACTACTTAGTTGAGACGGTCTTAGCATCATCTTCCGGAGCCTAGCCCCTTAACTATTAGAGAAGTTTTCATATTCAAATACAAAATGGAGAATATAAGAGAAATGAAAGAAACCTACCCCATTCAAGAATGTTTCCTCAGATCTCAGTTCTCCTCTAGCAGAAATGTCTAAATCCTCTCAGAAACATAAGGGCTGAAACTAACTCATATTATGCTACAGAGCAGAAGAGGATTGTGTGTGTGTGTGTGTGTGTGTGTGTGTGTGTGTGTGTGTGTGTGTGTAGCTAGATGGTTTCCAGTAGAACTGGAATACATTGAGGAGGTTTTCTTTGGAATACTATTTTCCCTGGAGATCTTCAGTGGGTAATTGGTTGAGACCCCGTAGGCAACATTGTTAAGCTTTGGACAGGCTCAATGGACCAGCTGCTTTAGGTCGGAGGCCCCTTCAGGCAGGTGAGTTTCCATCTGATTCTGGTCACTAAGGCCAAGTCAATTGAATGTTTCCCACTTATCATGGTGTTACTGATTAGATCCAGCTAAGGCGTATGCACCTTGTGTTCCCGGACTTTTGCTAGAAGAGGAGGGAACTCTTCTGTTTTATGAAAGGGTACATAAGCGTGGTAAACAAGGGAATGAATAGGAATAGGAAGTGACTAAAAGAAAGCTAAGTCTCAAAACTGGTGTTATGGGAACTCCAAGTGAATGCCACTTTTCCCTCACCACGCTGCCTTTCCAACCCCTTCCCCCCCCAGGAAAAAGATTCTGGATTAGTTCAGTACCTGACATCCAGAAATTCCCTGTTATAAAGGGATCCCAAAACATATGTCTTTAAAACATAAAATGTGTAACTGATTGGTAGGTTGGTCATTCCTTGCAAAGTATAAAACCATAGACATGGTTCAAAAGACTTCTTTGCCTGATAGAGCCAGGCTTCGGTGGTAAAGGATAGATGCTTTGTCAATGTCTGATAGTTACAAAAATAAATGCTTGTGAGACACAGACTAAGCTCAAATCATTGAATTGAAGGAATCCCCGAACCTTCCATTTGCAGCGTGGCATTTCCAAAAGAGTTCAGCAGTATAATATTGAGAATTATGGCAAGAAGGGGTAATGAATAGGCGAGTTTTTCCTTAGTTCTTCCACTTTCTTTAGAATAATATGTAAGCCTAGGAAAGGATATGTTCGGAATATTTGAATTAAAATGTACACTAGGAATGAACATCTTCACCCTTGTGGGAGTGCTGCTAATCCAAGGACTGGATTGTAGCAATGGCACGGGCACAGCATGAAGAAGAACATAAAAGCTGAAGCAGATTCTCATTTTCTCTTTGAGTTTCACTATTCTGAACCAGGGCTTTCCTGGAGCAAAACTGTATTCAACTTTGATGTAGAACATTAGCCTTTGGCAGGCCTTGCAAATCTCTGTGACCAGCTTGGTTTGTTTGAGTTGTAGAAGCAGAGAGGACCAAGTATGTGTTTGTGCTCCCCAGCAAGTGTGCTTACTTCATTTGTGTGTTTCTTGCCCCATTGCCAGAAGAAATGCTGGTATTACTATATCCATTCTTCCTAGTGGCAGGTCTACCTCATGACTGCTTCAGTGTTTGTGATATCCATGAGTCCCATGAATATTATGGGAAGGCACCAGAATTGGTCCCTTTGAAATTGATAAACATATATACACACACGCCACATATCCTACTGTAGGTACTTAAATATGGGGTGTTAAAAATACAAATGTACTTTTTAGATGTCCCCCATGACAGCTTTTGAAAATTAAATGTAGATTAAGTTATGAAAAAATATCTGAGATAAACTATATGCTTTTATTCCATAATGAAGAGTTACAGATGTGGACATATTTAGTTGCAGGTGATTTTATAATGTGCAGTAGAAAATATTTTCCTAAAATCTCAAAAGGTGCCAAGACTTCATATCTCATGGAAAAAGTGTACTCTTCTTTCTAAATGCCCTTGTGAAAGTATCTTTTAAAGGTTATATATTGTGCATAATATGGCATAGGAATTGTATTACTTCATTGGCTTGTTTGCCATGATATATTGTGCATGATAAAATGTTTTCAGTTGCTTTGCTTGCTTATGGTAACCATGAACCATATTTTCTGTTGTTTTTTTTTCTTTGTGTGTGTATATGTACACATGCATTTTAAAGTCATTTCATATTATGTTTTCTTTTCCTCTCATCAAAAGGAATATACTGCATGGAAAAGATAAATGCAAACATTCCTTTTCTTTCTTTGTTTGTTTGTTTTTTTAATTCTGACTCAGAAAACTTCTTGCTCTTATTGGCTTTTTATGGGTGTAAAGCATAACCGAACTGTGCATGGGAGATAGAGATTTAAAATCCAGTGGCTTCACAGTTTGCACATCAGTTGCCTGTCACTTAAAAGTTATTTTGGATTCTGCATGAAATAGGCTTGAGTGGTTTTTGAAAAAAGTTTTAGATATTTAATGTATAGCTACATATATCGAAATGGTTCTAAGTAGGTGCAATCTGTATCATGGAAAGGCTAAAGGAGAGAGAGGACATTAGAAATTACTAAAATGAAAGTTGTATGGTTGCACGAAACAAACATGTACCTATACAGGCAAAATAGAACGGCTACTGATATTTCAAAACCAACACATAAGAAAGTCAATAGGAAGTAGGGAACCGTTTTCCATTATGGTTATTTTTCTCATCATTAATTCTTTCCTCGTGTTTTCTATTTTTCATTGTTTGCCTCTTTGGTTGCAACGTGCTTTTTCTTTCATTTCACATTACTCTGTTTTTTTATTTAGTTTTTTTTTTTTTAACTTTGGATTAGTTATGTCTGTAGAAATTTATTTTTCCTCTTAATTGTTCCTTTTGCCTCTTCCATTCTAAATCATGCAAACAATTGTACTTGCTTTTGTAATATTTCAAAGTTTACTGACCAATTTTTTTCTCTGGTCTCTCTGTTTCTCAACCATTTTTGTTGATTTTTGTGTTTGATTTCATTTTAAAATTTAAGAAACAGTTGAACGGAGTACAGGAGCAACAAGATCCCTCCCCACCACTTACTCATACAAGCCATTCTTTTCTACAAGACCATACCAGTCCTGGACAACAGCTCCGATTACAGTGCCCGGGCCAGCCAAGTCAGGCTTTACTTCTTTATCAAGTTCTTCCTCTAATACGCCGTCAGCTTCTCCGTTAAAATCAATATGGTCTGTTTCGACTCCTTCTCCAATCAAATCCACATTAGGCGCGTCAACTACATCTTCAGTTAAATCCATTAGTGACGTGGCATCTCCAATTAGATCCTTTCGGACAATTTCTTCGCCGATAAAAACTGTGGTGTCACAATCTCCATACAATATCCAAGTTTCCTCTGGTACCCTGGCTAGAGCTCCCGCAGTCACGGAAGCTACGCCCTTAAAAGGGCTGGCATCCAATTCTACGTTTTCCTCTCGAACCTCTCCAGTGACTACAGCAGGGTCTCTTTTGGAGAGGTCATCGATTACTATGACACCCCCTGCCTCCCCCAAATCAAACATTAATATGTATTCCTCAAGTTTGCCATTTAAGTCAATTATTACATCAGCAGCACCGTTAATATCTTCACCTTTAAAGTCAGTGGTGTCTCCAGTTAAATCAGCAGTTGATGTCATTTCATCAGCCAAAGTTACAATGGCATCTTCTCTCTCATCACCTGTGAAGCAGATGCCTGGACATGCAGAGGTAGCATTAGTCAACGGATCTATTTCCCCTCTAAAATATCCATCATCTTCAACTTTAATTAATGGATGCAAAGCCACTGCCACGTTACAGGAAAAAATTTCTTCAGCTACAAACTCTGTGAGCTCTGTGGTCAATGCAGCCACTGACACAGTTGAGAAAGTGTTTTCTACCACGACTGCAATGCCATTTTCCCCACTCAGGTCCTATGTTTCTGCAGCACCATCAGCTTTTCAGTCTCTAAGAACTCCTTCCGCAAGTGCACTCTATACATCCCTTGGGTCGTCAATATCTGCAACTACCTCATCTGTAACTTCATCAATTATAACAGTGCCAGTATACTCTGTAGTCAATGTTTTGCCAGAACCAGCATTAAAGAAACTTCCAGACTCTAATTCATTTACAAAATCAGCAGCAGCCTTGCTGTCACCCGTTAAAACATTGACTACGGAGACACGTCCTCAGCCTCACTTCAATCGAACTTCATCTCCAGTTAAGTCCTCTTTGTTCCTTGCACCCTCTGCCCTTAAGTTGTCTACACCATCTTCTTTATCTTCCAGTCAGGAGATACTAAAAGACGTGGCTGAAATGAAAGAGGACCTCATGCGGATGACCGCAATACTACAGACAGATGTGCCTGAGGAGAAGCCATTCCAACCTGAACTCCCAAAAGAAGGGAGAATTGATGATGAAGAACCTTTCAAAATTGTAGAGAAAGTAAAGGAAGACTTAGTGAAAGTTAGTGAAATCCTTAAAAAGGATGTGTGTGTAGATAATAAAGGATCACCCAAATCACCAAAGAGTGACAAAGGACACTCTCCCGAAGATGACTGGATAGAATTTAGTTCGGAAGAAATCCGGGAAGCCAGGCAACAAGCTGCTGCGAGCCATTCTCCATCTCTGCCAGAGAGAGTGCAAGTAAAAGCAAAAGCCGCCTCCGAAAAGGATTATAACTTGACCAAAGTTATTGATTACCTAACAAATGATATTGGGAGTAGTTCACTGACAAACTTAAAATACAAGTTTGAAGACGCAAAGAAGGATGGTGAGGAGAGACAGAAAAGGGTTTTAAAACCAGCAATTGCTTTGCAGGAACACAAACTCAAAATGCCTCCAGCCTCCATGAGGCCTTCCACCTCTGAGAAAGAATTGTGTAAAATGGCTGATTCCTTTTTTGGAACAGATACTATCTTAGAGTCTCCTGAGGACTTTTCTCAACATGACCAAGATAAAAGTCCCTTGTCTGACAGTGGCTTTGAAACAAGAAGTGAAAAGACACCTTCAGCCCCACAAAGCGCTGAAAGCACTGGTCCTAAACCACTTTTTCATGAAGTTCCCATCCCTCCTGTCATTACAGAAACAAGAACTGAAGTGGTTCATGTTATCAGGAGCTATGAGCCCTCAGCTGGGGATGTTCCCCAGACCCAACCAGAGGAGCCTGTGTCACCTAAACCTTCACCTACTTTTATGGAATTGGAACCAACGCCCACCACCTCTAGTATTAAAGAAAAAGTTAAAGCATTTCAAATGAAAGCCAGTAGCGAAGAAGATGACCACAATCGGGTTTTAAGCAAAGGCATGCGTGTTAAAGAAGAAACTCACATAACCACAACCACCAGAATGGTTTATCATTCTCCACCAGGCGGTGAAGGTGCATCTGAAAGAATTGAAGAAACCATGTCAGTCCATGACATCATGAAGGCCTTTCAGTCCGGGCGGGATCCTTCCAAAGAACTGGCAGGTCTGTTTGAACATAAATCGGCAGTGTCTCCAGATGTTCACAAGTCTGCTGCTGAAACCTCAGCCCAGCATGCAGAGAAGGACAACCAAATGAAACCCAAACTGGAGCGTATAATAGAAGTCCACATCGAAAAAGGTAACCAAGCTGAGCCCACTGAAGTCATTATTAGAGAAACCAAAAAGCATCCAGAAAAAGAAATGTATGTATATCAGAAAGACTTATCCCGGGGAGATATTAACCTAAAAGATTTTCTGCCAGAAAAACACGATGCTTTTCCTTGTTCAGAGGAACAGGGTCAGCCAGAAGAAGAAGAACTTACTGCTGAAGAGTCATTGCCTTCTTATCTGGAGTCTTCTAGAGTAAACACTCCTGTGTCCCAAGAAGAAGATAGCCGCCCTAGTTCTGCCCAACTCATATCTGATGACTCTTATAAAACACTGAAGCTTTTGAGTCAACACTCAATAGAATACCATGACGATGAGTTGTCAGAACTAAGAGGGGAGTCTTACAGGTTTGCTGAGAAAATGCTTCTGTCAGAAAAGCTAGATGTGTCTCATTCTGATACTGAGGAATCGGTTACAGACCATGCAGGACCCCCTAGCTCAGAGTTACAGGGGTCTGATAAGCGGTCCAGAGAAAAAGTAGCCACTGCCCCCAAAAAAGAAATTCTCTCCAAAATCTATAAAGATGTTTCTGAAAATGGTGTAGGTAAAGTGTCTAAAGATGAGCATTTTGATAAAGTGACAGTGTTGCACTATTCTGGCAATGTTAGTAGTCCAAAACATGCCATGTGGATGCGCTTTACTGAGGACAGATTAGACAGAGGTAGAGAGAAGTTGATTTATGAAGATAGGGTGGACAGGACTGTGAAGGAGGCTGAAGAAAAACTGACTGAGGTGTCACAGTTTTTCCGTGACAAAACTGAAAAGCTCAATGATGAACTGCAGTCCCCAGAGAAAAAGGCACGCCCTAAAAATGGCAAAGAATATTCTTCTCAAAGCCCTACCGGTAGCAGCCCTGAGAAAGTGCTGCTGACAGAACTGCTGGCATCCAGTGATGAATGGGTTAAGGCAAGACAGCATGGCCCTGATGGACAAGGCTTCCCCAAGGCCGAGGAGAAGGCACCCAGCCTCCCCAGCAGCCCAGAGAAGACGGTTCTCTCCCAACAGACTGAGGACAGCAAGTCCACAGTGGAAGCCAAAGGAAGTATTTCACAGAGCAAAGCACCAGATGGGCCCCAGTCTGGATTCCAGCTCAAACAATCTAAACTCAGTTCCATTAGATTAAAATTTGAACAAGGCACACATGCAAAAAGTAAGGACATGTCTCAAGAAGACAGAAAGTCAGATGGCCAGTCCAGAATCCCAGTTAAAAAAATACAGGAGAGCAAGCTACCCGTCTACCAAGTTCTTGCTAGAGAAAAACAGCAGAAGGCCATAGACCTCCCAGATGAAAGTGTATCTGTGCAAAAAGATTTTATGGTATTAAAAGCCAAAGATGAGCATGCCCAAAGCAACGAAATTGTTGTAAATGATTCTGGCTCTGATAATGTGAAAAAACAGAGAACTGAAATGTCAAGTAAAGCAGTGCCTGACTCTTTTTCTGAGCAGCAGGCTAAAGACTTGGCATGTCATATAACCTCAGATTTAGCAACTAGGGGACCATGGGACAAAAAGGTCTTTAGAACATGGGAGAGTTCGGGAGCCACTAACAATAAGTCTCAGAAAGAAAAACTTTCGCATGTACTTGTTCATGATGTAAGAGAGAATCACATTGGTCACCCTGAGAGTAAAAGTGTTGATCAAAAGAATGAATTTATGTCTGTGACTGAGAGAGAACACAAATTGTTAACAAATGGCTCTCTCTCAGAAATTAAAGAAATGACTGTAAAATCTCCCTCCAAAAAAGTCTTATATAGGGAATATGTTGTGAAAGAAGGGGACCATCCAGGTGGATTGCTTGATCAGCCTTCCAGGAGGAGCGAGAGCTCAGCAATGTCACACATTCCCGTCAGAGTTGCTGATGAGAGGAGAATGCTGTCTTCTAACATTCCCGATGGTTTTTGTGAACAGTCGACCTTTCCAAAACATGAACTATCCCAAAAATTGTCCCAGTCAAGCATGAGTAAAGAGACAGTTGAGACACAGCACTTTAATTCTATAGAAGATGAAAAAGTTACCTATTCAGAAATCAGCAAAGTTTCCAAACACCAGAGTTATGTAGGTTTATGCCCACCTCTCGAGGAAACCGAAACCTCCCCCACCAAATCTCCTGATTCTTTAGAGTTTAGCCCAGGAAAGGAATCTCCCTCTAGTGATGTATTCGACCACAGTCCCATTGATGGATTGGAAAAACTCGCACCACTAGCCCAGACAGAGGGAGGGAAAGAGATAAAAACTTTACCCGTTTATGTCAGTTTTGTACAAGTGGGGAAGCAATATGAAAAGGAGATACAACAAGGAAGTGTAAAAAAAATCATAAGTCAGGAATGTAAGACAGTGCAAGAAACCAGGGGCACCTTTTATACAACTAGACAGCAAAAGCAACCTCCTTCTCCCCAAGGTAGTCCAGAAGATGATACTCTAGAGCAAGTATCCTTTCTAGACAGCTCTGGGAAAAGCCCTTTAACCCCAGAAACGCCCAGTTCAGAGGAAGTGAGTTACGAATTTACATCTAAGACACCTGACTCACTCATAGCTTATATACCAGGCAAACCCAGCCCAATTCCCGAGGTTTCTGAGGAGTCGGAGGAGGAGGAACAGGCCAAGTCAACCTCCCTAAAGCAGACTACAGTGGAGGAAACAGCAGTTGAGCGTGAAATGCCTAATGACGTGAGCAAAGACTCGAACCAAAGACCCAAAAATAACAGAGTTGCCTATATTGAATTTCCCCCTCCTCCACCACTGGATGCGGACCAGATTGAGTCAGATAAGAAGCATCATTTTCTCCCAGAAAAAGAGGTTGACATGATTGAAGTCAATCTGCAAGATGAGCATGACAAGTACCAGCTGGCTGAACCTGTCATTAGAGTGCAGCCACCTTCACCAGTTCCTCCTGGGGCAGACGTCAGTGATTCGAGTGATGACGAATCTATTTATCAGCCAGTCCCAGTTAAAAAATATACCTTCAAATTAAAGGATGTGGACGACGAACAAAAAGAAAAATCCAAAGCTTCTGCTGAAAAGGCTTCCAACCAGAAAGAACTGGAAAGTAACGGATCTGGAAAAGATAATGAATTTGGCCTTGGCCTTGATTCACCTCAGAATGAAACTGCCCAGAATGGGAACAATGACCAGTCCATCACAGAGTGTTCCATTGCCACCACAGCAGAGTTTTCTCATGACACGGATGCCACAGAGATCGACTCTCTGGATGGCTATGACCTGCAAGATGAAGATGATGGCTTGACAGAGAGCGATTCTAAACTCCCAAGTCAAGCCATGGAAATTAAGAAAGATATCTGGAACACAGAGGGCATTCTGAAGCCAGCTGACCGCTCTTTTAGCCAAAGTAAACTCGAAGTTATCGAGGAGGAGGGAAAGGTGGGACCAGATGAAGACAAGCCACTTTATAAAAGTTCTTCATCTGAAAGGACTCCTGATAAGACTGATCAGAAGTCAGGGGCCCAGTTCTTCACACTGGAAGGCAGACATCCTGACAGATCAGTGTTTCCTGATACTTACTTCAGTTACAAAGTAGATGAAGAATTTGCCACTCCTTTTAAAACAGTAGCTACCAAAGGTCTAGATTTTGACCCTTGGTCCAATAACCGAGGGGATGATGAAGTTTTTGACAGTAAATCACGGGAAGATGAAACTAAGCCATTTGGGCTGGCGGTAGAAGACCGCTCTCCGGCAACAACCCCTGATACAACGCCAGCCAGAACGCCAACTGATGAAAGTACCCCAACTAGTGAGCCTAACCCCTTCCCATTTCATGAAGGAAAAATGTTTGAGATGACTCGCAGTGGTGCAATTGACATGAGCAAGAGGGATTTTGTTGAAGAGAGGCTCCAATTTTTCCAGATTGGTGAGCATACTTCTGAAGGGAAGTCAGGGGACCAGGGGGAAGGGGATAAAAGTATGGTCACTGCCACACCACAGCCACAGTCAGGGGACACCACTGTAGAAACCAATCTAGAGAGAAATGTAGAGACACCTACAGTGGAACCTAACCCCAGCATCCCGACCAGCGGAGAGTGTCAGGAAGGCACATCCAGTAGTGGCTCCCTGGAGAAATCGGCAGCAGCCACTAACACCTCTAAAGTTGACCCCAAGTTGCGCACGCCTATAAAAATGGGAATTTCTGCATCCACCATGACCATGAAGAAAGAAGGCCCTGGAGAAATAACAGATAAGATAGAAGCGGTGATGACCAGTTGTCAGGGATTAGAAAATGAAACTCTAACAGTGATTTCAAATACAGCCAATAGCCAGACGGGCGTTAGGCCCCATGAAAAACATGATTTTCAAAAAGATAACTTTAATAACAACAACAATTTGGATTCTTCCACTATACAGACAGATAACATTATAAGTAACATAGTTATCACAGAACATTCTGCACCCACTTGTACCACAGAGAAAGACAACCCAGTGAAAGTCTCACCAGGAAAAAAGGCAGGGGTACTACAAGGACACTGTATAAGAGATAAGCAGAAAGTTCTTGGAGAACAGCAAAAAACAAAGGAATTGATAGGGATTAGGCAAAAATCCAAACTTCCCGTAAAGGCCACTTCACCAAAAGATACCTTCCCACCGAACCATATGCCAAACACTAAAGCAAGTAAAATGAAGCAGGTTAGTCAATCCGAGAAAACCAAAGCCCTTACTACTTCTTCATGTGTAGATGCCAAGTCCAGAATTCCAGTGAAAAACACACACAGGGATAACATAGTTGCAGTTAGAAAAGCATGTGCCACACAAAAGCAAGGGCAGCCAGAGAAAGGCAAGGCCAAACAGCTTCCATCCAAGTTGCCAGTAAAGGTAAGATCCACCTGTGTCACTACCACCACCACCACCACCACTGCCACCACCACCACCACCAGCTGCACAGTTAAAGTTAGGAAAAGTCAGCTCAAGGAAGTATGTAAACATTCCATTGAATATTTTAAGGGAATTAGTGGTGAGACCTTAAAGCTTGTGGACCGCCTCTCTGAAGAAGACAAAAAGATGCAGTCCGAGTTGTCCGATGAGGAAGAAAGTACCTCAAGAAACACGTCGTTGTCCGAGACTTCCCGGGGTGGCCAGCCTTCAGTTACAACGAAGTCTGCTAGAGATAAGAAAACAGAGGCAGCACCTTTAAAATCAAAGAGTGAAAAGGCCGGCAGTGAGAAAAGGAGCAGTAGAAGGACTGGTGAGAATGAAGGCAGTCAGGTCTCTCGAGCACTCTGCTCACATCCTGGAGAACGAGCATAGTTTGTAAACACTTTCCAACTCGTAGACCCTAGTGCATGAACTGTTGTGATTGCCTGTGGAGTGACTTAACCGTAGTTTCTCATTATGTCATTGTCATCCGTATGTGCTGTCGTATATACTCTTCTTTCTGCCTTTTGATCAAACTACACGGTAGACAGCTAGGGAAGCATGCTGAAGATATTGGTGTCATTCAAGATGAACAACCTTTTTTTTTTTTTTTTTAATGTGCTAATGGATATGATTCTGTCAAAGTAAAAGCACAGATGTTGAAATCCCATCATGGTGTTTTCACCAACACGACACTTCTGTAACTGTTGTAAACTAGCTAGCTCGTCAGCATGTTCAATCCCATTACATTGAGCATCCATGTAGTCTGACATTTGGCCTGATGCAGGTGAAAAACAAGCGAGCCATGTGCAAAGAAGTGTTCATGTAGGTGACTAGGACACATTTAAGTGTACAGTGTTAGCATTAGTCTCTCTGTAAAATCTGCATACTGCTAAAAGCAATTTTCCAGTATCGTATCTTTCTTGATGATTATTTTAATTAAGAAATTGTAAATCGTAGGTCCACAGAGTCCATGTGAACGGACAGATATCAGGATGGCAATAGTAGCCGATCACCTGGGACTTAGTTGGACAGGTAAGTGTATACACTGCTGAATGAAACAAATTAGTTTCTTCGTTTCTTTGTCTCACTCACAAGCAGTTCAATATATATATTTTAAAAATAGAAACAAGCAACTAGAAAAAAACATCTTTATCACCAGTTTTATCTACCCAGAGATAAATACTGATTGTACCTTGTATACTGTGTTTTTCCAAAGCCTTTTCTATGCATATGCACTAAGAACTAGAAATTTAAATTTATTTTACCTTAAATTTAAGCATTTTCTTCACAATGTCACTTCTGTAGTATAGGATAACCTTTTACGGAATAGCAAATTTATCTTGTAGCACAAAAGAAAACACAGCTAAGGCCTATGACTTAATCAAAATTCTTTCACATGGTTTATGTCCTTAGAGCAGCTTTCTAGGCAACAGTTCAATTAACCCATGCCTAGGTTGCACAAATGTTAGTCATTCACTGTGAAGTCCTCTTCACAGTTTTTATGATATATACACATAAAACTCTATTTACCTGATACTCTTCTTTAAGTAAACTCACTTTTATGCTCAAAAATTTATTTAAAAGAAAAATCTTATCTTACTTTGATAATGGGAAAGGATTATTTGCATTATCTATGTAAACAAGAAAACAATGACAGTTTAAATTTTGAATTAAAAATTTTTTAATGTGATTTTTAAAATATAAGTATGTAAATAAATACATTTAATTCACAAAAGTTGAAGTCTATAAAATTCATGCCTGTAATCCCAGCACTGTGGGAGACCAAAGCAGGCAGATCACTTAAGATCAGGACTAGCCTACCCAATATGGTGAAACACTGTCTCTACTAAAAATACACAAATTAGCCAGGTGTGGCGGTGCATGCCTTTCGTCCTGGCTACTTGGGAGGCTGAGACAGGAGAATCGCTTGAACCCAGGAGGCAGAGGCTGCAGTGAGCTGAGATCGCACCACTGCACTCCAGACTGGGTAACAGAGTGAGACTCCATCTCGGTAAAACAAAATAAAATAAAAGATAATGAGATTTCGTATCAATTGGACAAATTGGACAATTCTGCATTGTAATTCTGAGCTTAACAGGACCCTTAAAATCCTACCTCACATGAATCAGAAATTTTAAGTTTTATGGGTTAAGTATATTTTTTAATGCATGGCCAAATAATAAATATTCATTATCATCACATCTAAATTCATCTTGCATACCATTAGCAACATACATTCCATATAGTTATCTCTATTTAATTGGAGACTATGAAACTAGATAATAGGAAGCAATTCCATCTAATTGTTTTTTCTACTTTGAATGCCCTCAGTCCCCGTCCACCCCCACCACCACTACCCCATATCAAACCCTCCTCTCTTCATCAACCTAGTCTCTGCTCTCAGGTATACTGCTAATGGCTGGGAGCTGAGTGGAGTTCTGAAAAGACAGGTGGTCTGAGTAATGTTTTGTAGGCAGTTAAGAGTTAATGGTAATTTATTATGTATAAATATTTACTAATATAAAATTTATATTTTAACGTTGGACATTGTAATCTGAAAATATACTGGAGCAAATGTTTGTTTTGCGTTATTATATGCCTAGAACTGTTATTTTCCTTAAGCAGATACAGTCAGAGTAAATTTTTGGAGATATGGCATAGTAGCCAGACAAAAAGCCATAAACCTAAAACTCCTAGTGTCAGTGTCTTTGCTCTTTATTAAGTCTCTAGACAATGGATAGAGTTTTGTCATGAAGGCTTATTGGGCAGTAGGAGTATTGTCTCTTAAGACACAGAGATGAAGAACTAAAAATAATTAACTTCTCTAACTAGAATTACTGTATGCTCAATGATAATTATTAAGAATATTAAGCATTTAAGAGAACAAAATTTACATCTGTCCCTCGAAACCACTATTAACATCTTATGTGCTTTTTTTAAAATAAGAACTTTTTATAATGTTATACATACAATGTCATCTGCTTATTTGTAACTGTGTCTTTCTACAAAATTCAATATTTTCTGATCTTGGTTTTAATGCATAAAAAATATCCAATAGATGTACCTTATGATGGTGGTTTTCCAATTGTGGTTCACAATGCTTCAATGACACGTGAAATCAGTTCATGCTTTGTTTTTGTTTTTAAATGGAATATTATATAAAAGAAAATGACTGTGTATTACGTGTGTTAAGGCTAATTTTGCTCTGTGGAGATCTGATTTTATTTCTGTAAACACCATGATATATAATGTATTTCTAACTGTAGGCCATGATCACAACAGTTGTTTGCAATCCACTGCCTTAAATTAACTCTTATCCTTTTGTTCAACATGCGGATTGTTTTCAATGAACATTCATGTATATAAATCATTGTATACAACTCATATATTGTCAGGGTAAATTTCTAAATGTGAATCACTTGGTCAAAAGATAATGGACTTTTTTGAGTCTCTGAATGCATTTTGCAAAATTGCTGGAAGTATTTTGTAAGGGGGATAGAGTCTTGACCAATTCCTTTTCCATGGGATCATTTTTGCCCATTTCTTACTTTTTGTTATCATTTCAGGTAACACACACTTGATAAATTGTTTTAATATAAAAAAAAATACAGTGGGAACTAAGTCTCCTTCCCTTCTCTGAGTCCTAAGTTTCCCTCTTCCAAGGCAGCCACTAATACTGAGATCATATGTATCTTTCCAACGACACTCTGCAATTTACAAGATTGAATATGAGTATATATGAGTATATACAAGTAGATGGACAGAAAGCTGTCTGCCTTTTATTTTTTTACTCAGTAGCTTCATATCATATAAGATGATCTGGCCTGGAGTCATCATATAACCTCCTGTGTGGAGTTGATGAAACTTGAAGGCGTAGAGGGTGGAATATTATGTGAGTAAAAGATATCTTCATGAAGATTGCGTAGCACAAACCCTATCAGCATCTCCTGTGCCATATACATGAATTGTATACCTCTACGTATCTTGTAATTTGCTCAGATTGTAGAGAATTTGGCTGAGTTAAAAGAATCATGCAACATCCTCTTTGCAAACTCCAAAAATCTTTTTACATTTTTAGATAGGGTCTCGCTCTATTGCCCAGGCTGAAGTGCAGTGGCCCAGTCTCAGCTCACTGCATCCACTGCCTCCTGGGCTCAAGTGATCCAACTCAGCCTCCTGAGTAGCTGGGACCACAGGCATGCGCCACCGCACCTGGCTAATTTTTGCGTTTTTGTTGTTGTTGTGTGTGTGTGGAGATGGGGGTTTTGCCATGTTGCCCAGGCTGGTCTCAAACTCGGGTGCAAGCAATCCACCTGCCTCAGCCTCCCAAAGTGCTGGGATTATAGGTATGGTCCACTGCGCCCAGCCTAAGTCTAAAAATCTTTATAAGATGGTCTTTAAAAAAAAAAAAATCTGATTATAAGTCATTACCTAAGGAGAGTTAAGTCACAGCCTGCGTATGGTCACTACTTTGCTGTGAAACCAAGTATATAAAAATGAATGTCTGAGGCTGTACTTGAGCTTGACTATAAAATTCCCTTTACTTTTTGTGGCAATTGAGAATTACTTTTATGAAACATGTGTGATAAAAGTAGAATATGCAATCTTAGTAACTCTCTTTCTTTTCTACAGAACTGGCAAGGGAACTGAATTTTTCAGTGGATGAAATCAATCAAATACGTGTGGAAAACCCAAATTCTTTAATTTCTCAAAGCTTCATGTTATTAAAAAAATGGGTTACCAGAGACGGAAAAAATGCCACAAGTATGCTGAAATTATATTATTTTAACTTTCAAAACTGCATAAATGTAATATTTTAGATAAGCCAACTGTTAGGTTCATTCAAGTATTATTCTAATTTTCTGTAATCTTTAATACAGAAAAATAAGTGATCATGAGGTAACAGCAAGTCTTTTGACGTTATACTTGTTTAATTTAGTGTTAACAGTCTAAACTTCTATTCCTCAGAAGTTTTTTGGAGAGCAAGTAGCAGGGAATTTTTCGCATTTGACCTGTCATTCTCTCTGTGACCATTAAAACTGCAAAAAATAATTTTAGTTAAATCATGGGACACAGTGATCAGAAACACTCTGACGTTACCACTATGGTTGGAGGCAGATGTGCAGAGAGGGACAATAGGGTCATATTAGGGGAGCAAATAGTTTTACTCAGCTTGGTTGGCTGTACTGTTGTTGGGTTTGGTTTTGCTGGCTGGTGGGATTGGGTGGTAGTCCTATATTTTGGCAAGTGCCAATCCACAACAATGTGGAATAAATTATTGCGGGTTTGCCTGTGTCAACTTGACCTCAGAAAGTCGTTAAAATGCTAAGTACCAAATATGAGGGTGACCTATTTTGGCATTCTAAGAGGAAAGGAAACTTTAGCTTTATTAGATCCCCTTATAACCAAAAGGAATCTAGCTATTTTAAGGCACTGTTCCAGTGGAACACAGCTTTACAAAGTGATTAAGACTCTGACACCTTCCCTGTAGCAGCGAGCATTCTGAGTCCTCTGGATAGGGAGATTGCAGAGATGGAGTAAGAAGGAGCTAAAATGTCAACAGGGCTGCAAAAGCCATGCCTTTGTGTAGATATTGTGCTGACTGAAAGAACATAATTTAATTGAGTTTTCAACCTTTTTTTTCTCCTTTTCAGCTGATGCCTTAACTTCGGTCTTGACAAAAATTAATCGAATAGATATAGTGACACTGCTAGAAGGACCAATATTTGATTATGGAAATATTTCAGGCACCAGAAGTTTTGCAGATGAGAACAATGTTTTCCATGACCCTGTTGATGGTAATTGAATTTAGTGTTCATATTTATTTAATCATTTGATAAAATTCGAAAGTGCAGTCAGACAAGGCAGTCACTTAAAAGCAACTAAACTGTGATTTGCTTGACTTAGTTTCTCATTTTCGCAGCATTTTCTCTGCCAGAGTCTGCAAATAAACACTCTGATATCAGAGCAAACTTGGTAAATACCTCTGTTTATATACATTAGAAATCATGAAGTATGAACACCTAAGGTATCTGAAAGAGTCGGTATTTCTAATATTTCATAAAAGTTAAATATCTTTTGTCACTTTTAATTTTTAACCCCCAAACTAGTTACCTCTTTTATTCATATATAGGTAAAACAAATGATGAGCCATTTTTATCAGATAAGCAAGGTATTGAGTAAAGTGTAAGCATATATATAGTGTACAAATTGTAAAGTAAAATGGCAATTTACTGTTGTGGCACCAAGTATTTAAATGTGCACTGAAAAAATTTAATGTATCATTCAAGTAAGTGCTTTAGTTATTTAGCATTGTTATTTTAACTTCATGAATATGCTGCCATTTATTCTTTGGAAAAACTACTTGATCTCAAAGGCAGTGCAATTTCTAATTCAATCGGCATAGATGTTACTAATAATAATTCCTCTTTCCCGTTAGCTTTATTTATATAAAAATCTTGTCATTTTTTCCTCATTATGTAAATTGGTGCTTTTTTCACCGCAATATTAAGAAAAACATGATAAATAGCTTCCTATGTTTTTCAAAATAGTCCCGTCTTACGTTCACAAATGAACATTTATTCCTACAATGAATTTTTATTTTGTTTTTGAGACGAAGTCTTGCTCTGTTTCTTAGGCTGGAGTGCAGTTGCACGATCTTGGGTCACTGCAACCTCTGCCTCCTGGCTTCAAGCCATTCTCCTGTCTCAGCCTCCTGAGTAGCTGGGATTACAGGCATGCGCCACCATGCCCGGCTAATTTTTTGTATTTTTAGTAGAGATGAGGTTTCACCATGTTTGCCAGGCTGGTCTCGAACTCATGACCTCAAGTGATCCACCCGCCTCTGCCTCTCAAAGTGCTGGAATTCCAGGCATAAGCCACCCCACCTAGCCTCTATAATGAATTTTGAGTAGAAAATTTGATGATGGTATGGAGGCAGGAATAGGAACTAAGGATATTTTTCTAGTATTCCATTTTTAAACTGGCAAAGTTAGATAGACTAACAAGAGTCACTAACTTCTAATTAACTTCGAATTCTGCATATATTTTGTGGAAAAATATCTCAAAATTCTTCAAAAGTTTCTGCTTATTAAAAAGTTTAAGTCTGGCTGAGCACAGTCTGTCTCTTAAAAAAAAAAGTTTAAGTCAACAAAAGATTTAAAGCATACTTGTTATCCATGTAACAAACACAATAGGTAATGAAGTAAAAAGTGGTTCTTTTTAACTTTATAAAGATCATAGCACCTTGGAAAAATGCTCCCTTTGAGGCCTTGTCTTACGTGCAAGGCCATATATTAGTAACCACATGCTTTTTGCACTAGATAAATATAGATCATCTTATCAAATTTTAAATTATTGATAAGTTATAGTTTATACAAGCTTCTTATATTCTTTATTGGGAAAAATATTTTTTAAGTAACTGTAATAAAAACGATCATCAGAACACAACAGAAGTAAGTAGTGTTGAAAGCTTTATTTAATTTGAACATTTTTAAATTGGAATATCCTTAAAATATAGTCAAAAATGAAAGGGCTTTTTGTTGCTATATCTTAATGTTTTTAAATTCCATGTTCAAAATTTCTTAGGGAAATTTAGAAACATGTATATGAAGTAATTTCACTAAGGCAGATTATAAACCTCAGCTAGTCTTAGCCAGCTGTTCAACAAGCATCTGGTTTATAGATGACCATAACTGAAAAATGTTCACTTACCTATAGCAGTTTGAGTTTACAACAGCAGCTAAATTGGTATTTACCTTGGACTGATGGAAAAATTAGACTTTCATTTTGTAGACCAACAATTCAGAAACTGGGCTTTGTTGCTTTTTTCCTGTCTCTCCTCTTCGATGAACTTTTATGAAACTTCCTTTCCTCACCATGACCAGACCATTGTTGACTTTTCTCTCTGCTAAGGCAGAAAAATGCTTCCATAGTCCATGCAGCAGTGTTTAAAACAAGGGATTAGCTCCCCTCTCCCCTTTTGCGTAGGCTGGTTAATAAACTCTGTGTTTCATAGCATTGTCGTGAATATTCAGAGTGCTCCTTGCAAATGGTTTTCCTACTATCTCTGTTGTGTATCATTTCTCTTTATTTGATTCGTGGTTCTGAGTGGACCCTACCACCAACTTCACCAAGACCTTCATGTACTCCACAACCCTTTCATCTTGGTCATACCTGTTTTTGTACAACACCCTAGAACTACATGGAGTCTTTTAAACTTGGTCTGTGTTTTCAATCCTTTTCTTAACATCTTTTAAAATTTTTTTCCCAGTGACACTGCTCTAAAACCTAATAATCATTTCTTTCCAAAGATTAAATCCATTTTTCTGTGCTATAATTTCATGTGAAAGAAGAACTAGGTTGCATTGCTCATATGTACAGTTCTTAAAATAAGTTGTAGGTAATTAATTACAAAAATTGGTTTCTTGTGGCTTGCTGTATTCAGTCTACCACAGTATGAACTTTGCATGCTAAATATAGAAAGTGATAATAATTTACTTATTGTATCATAATTTCTAAAACAGAAACAATTGATAGCTTAATTAGTATTCTATTTTATTGGAGTTTGCACTAGGCTTTTTATTTCATTGTATTACATTTAATTGAACTAAACCGATAAATTTATCGACATTAATCTGTAATTCATCATACATTTTCATGCCTGATATAATTTTAGTCATTCCATGTGTTTTTGTTTGATGTATTCTAATTCATTCCAGTCAGTCCAAATGTACTGTCTTCCATAGGTTATCCTTCCCTTCAAGTGGAACTGGAAACCCCCACAGGGTTGCACTACACACCACCTACCCCTTTCCAGCAAGATGATTATTTTAGTGATATCTCTAGCATAGAATCTCCCCTTAGAACCCCCAGTAGACTGAGTGATGGGCTAGTGCCTTCCCAGGGGAACATAGAGCATTCCGCAGATGGACCTCCAGTGGTAACTGCAGAAGACACTTCCTTAGAAGACAGCAAACTGGAAGACTCAGTGCCTTTAACAGAAATGCCTGAAGCAGTGGATGTAGATGAGAGCCAGTTGGAGAATGTATGTCTGAGTGAGTATCCTCAATACCTTGGAAATTTGGCTGGGTCCCCAAAAGATGTTAAACCAGCAGAGCCTAGAAAACTAGGAGTAAGCTCTGAACAGCAGGAGAAAGGAAAATCTGGTCCTGATGAGGAGATGACGGAAGAGAAACTCAAATCTCTATTTGAGGACATTCAACTTGAAGAAGGAGTAGAGTCTGAGGAGATGACAGAAGAAAAAGTACAGGCTATTCTTAAGCGTGTTCAGCAAGCAGAACTGGAAATGTCTTCAATTACAGGTTGGCAGAATGAGACATCGAGTGGAAACCTAGAGGCTCCCGCTCAAGCTCGAAGAGTAACTGGTGGGTTACTAGATCGACTGGATGACAGGTATGGCTGTTTCAAAAAAAGGAAAGTGAAACACAGGTTACTTGTTAATAATTTATCTTAAATACATGCTTTTTAGCGGTGACTTCTTCTAAATTACCATTCTAGTTCTGGGATAAAACCTGCTTTAAAGACCAGTTCATTATGCTAATCTGGAAAGGAAAGTGAATTTAAATTTAAATTTAATTCTCAAAACTAGTGAGAGGCTGAAATAAAATGCAAGAAAAATTGCATACATGCCCAAGATTTATATGTCATCTTTACTTTAGAATACTATTATTTTCTACTTTGTTACTTGTATGATTCTTTTCATATAGCCAGTAATTCTTGTTCATTTAAAATAATGAGGTGGGCAGATCACCTGAGGTCAGGAGTTCGAGACCAGCCTGGCCAACATGGTGAAACCTCATCTCTACTAAAAATACAAAAATTAGCATGTGTGGTGGCACGTACCTGTAATCCCAGCTACTCAGGAGGCTGAGGCAGGAGAACTGCTTGAACCCACGAGGTGGAGGTTGCAGTGAGTGGAGATCACAACACTGTGCTCCAGCCTGGGCGACAGAGTGAGACTCTGTCTCAAAAAAATAAGAATAATAATGAATGAAAGTCCATGTTGTTGAGAAATATAAACATTCCTGTTTTTTTCCTAACTGCAAACATAAATATGCTCATTATTAAAACTTAAAATGCAGATTAAACAAATCAATACACCACATCATCTACCAATAACATTTTGGTGGATTTTCTTCTATGCATGATTTTTTAAATGTCTTAAAGTAAAAAGTACAGAGAGGCAAAAAGAAAAGCCATCCATTCTCCTATCATACTAGGAAAAACTGATTTTACATATCCTTCTATTTTTCCACGAGTCCTGTTTTTCATAATTTGAAAGATACACAGTTGTTTATACCAAATAATACTGCCACGATGAATATTTGTCTTTACCCAAAATAATTTCCTGGTCATGAATCTGGTTAATTCTTATACTGGCCTTGCTCTAGAAAGGTGAGAGTCTAGAATCTGAGACATAGGTTCAAATCCCACCACCATTAGGAATGTACTTTGTGATTTGGGATGAATGTCTAAGCTCTAAGAATGTCACTCTAATTATCTGTAAATATAAGAATACTACTACCTTCCTTAAACAGATTTATATATAGAAAAAGAGAGGATGTATGTCTACCAAATGACTGACACAAATAGTAATTTCTCAGTAGCACTAGGCATTATTTTTATTTACATACACATTAGACTAAAACATATTTTACTTCAGTGACAGCTAGTGATAAACTTAAGTTGGACACAAGTTAAGTTGGACTCAAATCATTACTTATATTATTTCATAACCATATTTTATATTTTTATGTCATTAATAAGCTTCTTGCTCAGTAAAAATTCCCAAAGAGGAAGGTTACAAAACTACTTTTGAAAAATTGCAGGCATGAATGAATTCTCTCTACAGCCTACAAAAGAGACAATTGCAAAGAAGACGACAAATAGTACTTATTTTGATGTTCAGATATAGCCACACAATTTATAGTTACATATCAGGGAATAAATATAGGAAAGGTGTTCATTATTATTAAACCAGCTGAAATTCCTTGTTTTATATAGGCTCTGCCAGTGAGTTATATAGAAAAAACACTAGTGAATCCCCTGGTTCCACAGAAGGACGAAAAGGCCAGTCACTGTGCTCCTGTTTTCAGAATATGTAGGGTAGGAGAACATATGCAAGCAATGTGGACTGGGGAGTAGAAAATTAAACCAAAGTCAAATAAAGCTGTATGTTACAAGACCTTCACAGTATGCTTGGATTATTTATCCTTACACATAAAGAATAGAGTGTGCTATAGATGTCTTTTAAAAATAAGTATATTCAGATAATCAGAATCTGATTTAAAGGAATACACACACATATATAAGTATATATTATACATATAAAGCATTGTACTAGTTATTGCCTTCTAGCGGTAATAAGCCAACATGCTAAAAATAATACACAAGCTACAAAAAACGTGAAAAATAGTCTCTACTGAAACTTGTAGAAAACTTAGAAGTCAATTTAAAAGAAAGCATTGGAAAGGAAAGAGTTTTAATAGTTAAGGGAAAAACAGTTCTCTCAGTAGGTAGAAAAGAGTGTGCAACACTAAACTCACTAGTGAGATTAGCAGAGGTCAAGAGGAGAGAAAAATGAGATTCAAGTAAAGGTATTAGAGTTGGAAAAGTAACGACAGGATTCATGACTGAAAACATATACAAAGAATTGGAATTTGGGGTTCTTGGGGGAATACCACAGTCTTGACCACAGGAATGTGTTTTGTTCTTTTTTGGAGACGGTGCAATTTTTTGTACAGCGGCTCAATCTTTGCTCCCTGCAACCTCTGCCTCCCAGGCTCAAGTGATCCTCCCACCTCAGCCTCCCAAGTAGCTGGGACTACAGGCATGCACCACTGTGCCCACTAATTTTTGTAGTTTTTTGGTAGAGACATGGTTTTACCACATCACCCAGGCCGAACTCAAATTCCTGGGCTCAAGGGATCCTTCTGCCTCAGCCTCCCAAAGTGCTGGGAATATAGGCAAGAACCATGAGTCCGACCAGCAGGTTATTTTTTTACTGGCGATTGAAAAGCATTCTGAAATATCTTCTCTTTTAAGATTGGTGGGCTTGGAACTCTAGGTATGTCCATGAGCCTCTCAGGATCACTCATCAAGATGGTATAATTCAAGTAGCTATAGAACTGCAATTTGTATATTTAGATGAGAGCCTAGCTAGGCAATTTGGCAACTGAGATATGGGGGATGTCTAGAAGCTGTGTAGCCCCTCCTGACACCTCACCCATGAGAGCCCCTTACATTTTATTTATTTATTTCAAGATAGAGTTTCGCTGTGTCACCCAGGCTGGAGTGCAGTGGCACAATCTCAGCTCACTGCAACCTCCACCTCCTGGGTTCAAGCAATTCTCCTGCCTCAGCCTCCTGAGGAGCTGGGATTACAGGCGCATGTCACCACATCTGGCTAATTTTAGTATTTTTAGTAGAGATGGGATTTCGCCATGTTGGCCAGGCTGGTCTTAAACTCCTGATCTCAGGTGCCTGCCTCAGCCTCCCAAGCTGCTGGAATTACAGGCACGAGCCACTGCACCCAGCTACATTTTAAATCCAGTGGCCACACTTTTCAAACTTTTCTATTTTATGCCTTCAGAAGTAGTCAAAAGACACAGTTCTTAAAACTTTAGTTTCTGAAACCTGTATTCAGGCATATGTTGCCACTGTAAATTTGCAAATTTTCTTTTGCAGCCCTGACCAGTGTAGAGATTCCATTACCTCATATCTCAAAGGAGAAGCTGGAAAATTTGAAGCAAATGGAAGCCATACAGAAATCACTCCAGAAGCAAAGACAAAATCTTACTTTCCAGAATCCCAAAATGATGTGGGAAAACAGAGTACCAAGGAAACTCTGAAACCAAAAATACATGGATCTGGTCATGTTGAAGAACCAGCATCACCACTAGCAGCCTATCAGAAATCTCTAGAAGAAACCAGCAAGCTTATAATAGAAGAGACTAAACCCTGTGTGCCTGTCAGTATGAAAAAGATGAATAGGACTTCTCCAGCAGATGGCAAGCCAAGGCTTAACCTCCATGAAGAAGAGGGGTCCAGTGGGTCTGAGCAAAAGGTATGTCATCTGGTCATCCAGTAGCAGTCATTGAAGTGGAAAGTATTGATGCTTTACTTCTTTGGATTAATCTTGTAGCCCAGGGCCCAAGGTTTTTTACAATTTCTAAATTATAAATGTATGAAATTGTAGCACTAATGGTGGAGGTAAAGAAAGTACTGAGTTAAACACATACATAAAAAAAATTATGAGTAAAATGTCTGCCATTTGATTATACCTTCATTCATTGTACAGTAAAAGGGAATAAGTATCTGTTTAGCCATTTTTAGGAGGGACAAGAACCAGAGAGACGTTGAGTAACTAGTTTAAGACCCAGTATTTTATCTGGGATTTAGGTCTCCTAACTCCCACTCCGTGTTCTTCCTTACGGGAGGAGGATAATCATTCTGATCCTTTCTGGCTCCTTGGCATAAACAGTCTATAGCATCTGACCCATCTAAGTTCTATTCTATATGGTCTGTTTTCTGAAAGTGTGTTTTAAAAATTAAAGAGATGAAATTCTAAGCCTAAAATGAGGTGAGTTGACAGCAGTTAGAAATTTAAAATTAGAAGTATAATTTTTATAATTTACATCAGTTGATGATGATTGTCTTAACATGTGTTTCTAATCACTTTAAATCCTTACTGTGATAGATTTGCTTGTTCTTTGTACTTTTGTGGTACCATCTAATAGATTTTTTTCTTTGAGGTTTACTCTATTTTTAGACATTAAAAGTATTTTAAACTGAAATTATGACTCATACATGGATATAAGAAAATAAAAACCAGCTCTGTTTCCAACATTTTTTACTGGTTTTTACTCTCCCAATTTTTATGTCTTTTCATCAACTCTGCAATAGACAGAGATTAATAGTAGCACTTGCAGTTTTCGCTGAGACATACCTAGTTCACTGAAGACCCACTTTAGTGTTTTGGGAGGAAAAAACAAGTCTTTTCTAAAATAGTGAGTTTAAGATTGATTTGAGGTTTAGGAAGACTTTTAGCAAACTCTCAATCGCTCAGGAGCTGATTCTCAGCTTATCAGTAATCATATCCTTTGCTTTTCTCTTCTGCAGACAATGTTTGACTATTTTCAGGCTTGTTAGAAGGGAGAGTAAGAGGAAGTATAGTTCCAGATCATCTATTTTTTTCCCTGTTAGTTGCTTTGATATAAGATTTGGGGTGGTAATCAGTTGCTTAAATGATATCCTAAAATAATCTCCAGCCCATTTAATAACTGCCTTCACTAAATTTTTATTAATTTTTTTTTTTTTTAGTTTTAAGCTCTTTTAAGTCTTGTTCAGGCCTTTCTTTAACTCCGTCCTGACAAGTGTGGTTTTGAATATTGATTTCTGTCTTTGACTTGACTCTTAGTATATTTAAGTGGTGTGAGTTTTGGATAAGTTTCCTTTTAAAATGATCCCACAAAATACAGAGAGAAGCAATAACATAGTGGTATTTTTCCTGTGAATATTTATGCTGCAAAAGCCTGTTAAAGTTCTAAAGGCAAATTACTATACAAATACATATAAACACTGCTGTGTGTGTACATGTGCATACGTATGGGCCACTGGAAAATCCTATTGGCCATTGCCATAAAGACGGTTGAAAATTAAGTTTTAAACCCTGAGTGGAAACTCAGCCGAGTTTGTCAGTAATGGAAAATAATTTACCGTTAGAAAACATTTTCAAGATTTCTTGTAAATGAGTTTGTACCTCTGGTATTGGTTTCAAGTCCTTTCTAATGCATAAAGACTTCATGACCTAAAAATTCCATAATGGAATTAAAGCTTTTAGGAGACATGAACCTGACCTCACAAAAAATCCAAAGATGTTTAGTATGTGTCGTTTGTGGCTATACCATAGTATAATAGCAACCAACTAGGTCATCTGATGTATGATCTCAGAAAACAGACCCCTTTTTATCCCCTAAAAAATCAGGTCAAAAGTCCGGGTGCGGCTCTTACACGGATGACTGCCTGCTGTTATAAGGTAAAATTCTGCTATTTTCCACCTGTTTCCATGCAGCGACCCATGGCAAAGGAGTACTGAGAAAATTCCATTTGGTTTCCTTGTTTTCCCCTTCACCAATTCCTAGATAATTCACTAAAAGGAATCCCGAGTCTGAGATTCTTCTTCCATTTTCACTTTAAGGTTAGCAGAGATTCCAGGGAAAAAGTGGAAACTGAAACAATGACCAAATGGCCACTTTTTCTTTATGTAAGGGGGTGGCCTCACATGATTTTTTGTAGAATTATGCTATAACATAGATGTTGTTCTACTTTTGAATTCACCCAAGTGAAAACCTTTCCTCAACTTAAGATTCCATGTACAGATAATTCACATTCAGTTTTCCCTTTTGCCTCATCCAACCCATTAATCCCAGAATACTGACTAACAATTCTTTTCCTTCATCAACACAGATTCCTTTTACCTCTTTCTGCCTTCTTGAGCCTTTGCAAAGCTTCCTTCCACAATACTTAGATCATTCTAAGTCTCCTAAATTTACTGTCCTTTACTGAAAACTTTAAAATAATAATAGCAAACTTAGTTCAAGTTCTTACTCCTTGTAAGCATAGTGGCTACGATTTCCTTTTAAAACAGTATTGTTCAGTGGGGTGGTTTGTTGAGGTGAATTGCCTATAAAGTCAAGGCTGATATTACTGTTTAACATTTTAAAATACTTGTCAAGTTGTCAAGTTTACTGTTGATGAAAAAAATGGCCTAGTTTAATATCTATTCAACTAACATTTCATAAAACATTTTATCTAACACCTGTACCTCCTATAGCAATTTTATTTTATTTCCACTTTTTTTAAACAAATACTGGAATTCATTTTTCCAGTAGATGTTAATTAAGTTCTGTCTCTGGGACTATTAGATTTGAGGTAATGAATTAACTTCAAAGATAAAGTACGAGAATTATTTTCATAGTTCCACCATTAAAATTTAGAAATATAACCACTCAGTAAATACTCTTCCCCATGGCATCTAAGTGAAAGCTAAAGATATTTTCTCCTTCAAATTATGAACTATTTTCCCCTTGGTAGTTTTTCCAGATTCCTACCTTTCTTGCCTAAAAATTAATATTTTGTGCAGTAACTATATTCTTGTCTGTGAAGTATTCTATTGTATATTCTAATTTCTTTTTTTTTTTTTTTTGTGAGACGGAGTCTCGCTCTATCGCCCAGGCTGGAGTGCAGTGGCCGTATCTCAGCTCACTGCAAGCTCCGCCTCCCGGGTTTACGCCATTCTCCTGCCTCAGCCTACCCAGTAGCTGGGACTACAGGCGCCGGCCACCTCGCCCGGCTAGTTTTTTAGTTTTTTTTATTTTTTAGTAGAGACGGGGTTTCACGGTGTTAGCCAGGATGGGCGATCTCCTGACCTCGTGATCCACCCGTCTCGGCCTCCCAAAGTGCTTGAGCCACCGCGCCCGGCCGTTTTTTTTTTTTTTTTTTTTTTTGAGACGGAGTCTCGCTCTGCTGCCCAGGCTGGAGGGCAGTGGCCGGATCTCAGCTCACTGCAAGCTCCGCCTCCCGGGTTTACGCCATTCTCCTGCCTCAGCCTCCTGAGTAGCTGGGACTACAGGCACCCGCCAGCTCGCCCGGCTAGTTTTTTGTATTTTTTTAGTAGAGGCGGGGTTTCACCGTGTTAGCCAGGATGATCTCGATCTCCTGACCTCGTGATCCACCCGCCTCGGCCTCCCAAAGTGCTGGGATTACAGGCTTGAGCCACCGCGGCCGGCCTATATTCTAATTTCAAATCAGTTCTTTAAAAAAAGATTTCAGGCCGGGCGCGGTGGCTCAAGCCTGTAATCCCAGCACTTTGGGAGGCCGAGACGGGTGGATCACGAGGTCAGGAGATCGAGACCATCCTGGCTAATACGGTGAAACCCCGCCTCTACTAAAAAAATACAAAAAACTAGCCGGGCGAGGTGGCGGGTGCCTGTAGTCCCAGCTACTCAGGAGGCTGAGGCAGGAGAATGGCGTAAACCCGGGAGGCGGAGCTTGCAGTGAGCTGAGATCCGGCCACTGCCCTCCAGCCTGGGCAGCAGAGCGAGACTCCGTCTCAAAAAAAAAAAAAAAAAAAGATTTCAAGCTTTTACACATTTATTCCTTTGAATAAATTCTTTCCCAGCACCTGTTATGTGCTAGGTACTAATTATGCTGATATTAATCTCTTAATTATGTGCTAAGATATGCTAATAAAAATTCTTTACTTTTTGTTGTTGTTGAGACGGAGTCTTGCCCTATTGCCCAGGCTGGACTGCAGTGAAGCGATTTCAGCTCACTGCAACCTCCACCTCCCATGTTCAAGCAATTCTCCTGCCTCAGCCTCCTGAGGAGCTGGGCTTACAGGCGCGCACCACCACGCCCAGATAGTTTTTGTATTTTAGTAGAGACAGGGTTTCACCATGTTGACTAGGCTGGTCTCGAACCCCTGACCTCAAGTGATCGACCTGCCCTAGCCTCCCAAAGTGCTGGGATTACAGGTGTGAGCCACCACGCCCAGCTAGATTATTTACTTTTTAATAAAGTTCAAAATAGCTTTTGATAAGGTTGTCAAATTTGACCAAAATTTCCTAAAACTCCAAATTATGCCTCTTTCTGTAGATCAAATGAAATGTGGCCCAAATTACAAAGGTATACACATTCATGGCAGATGAATATAGATTTTAAACTAGTTTTAAAAGAAATATGAATGATTAATTATAGTTTCTGATGCCAAAAAGGCTCCATAATTATTTTTTAATAACTTATAACTACCTTGATCTTTACCTGTACACATACACACACACATGCAGAGTAATTTCACTTAGAATCCTGGCCAAAATTTTTCTTCCACTTAAATTTTTTTAAAGACTCTCACAAATATACATCATGATTTTCTTTAGTTGGCAAAAAAAAAAAAAAAAAAATCAAGTAAATGTAATTCTTTCTTGATTTCCCTTCTCAGAATGTCTTTTATGTTAAGTGTGATGGTAAAATTATACTAAAAATGCATTTATCAGGACTTGAAAGACAGTGAGAGTGATTCAAGCTCAGAGGAAGAACGGAGAGTCACTACCCGAGTTATTCGCCGGCGTTTGATTATAAAGGTATCCTGTAGCGGGATCATTATGTGGCATTGCTGTACTATTAGAAACTCCTTCCTTGTGGTTTTGAAATTTCAGCATGCTTGATAATGAAATGGCTTTGTGTTAATTTTTTGCACCCTTGAAAGCTTGTAAAGACAAAACCAAAAAGAAAAAAAAAGCCATGTTGCATGGTATTCTGTATAGGCCTATTTGATATGTACTAATGTACCTATTTGATATGTACTAGGCTTGAGCCACCGCGGCCGGATCTCAGCTCACTGCAAGCTCCGCCTCCCGGGTTTACGCCATTCTCCTGCCTCAGCCTCAAAGTTTTATTTGAGAATTCTTGGCCTTTATATCCTGCTTTCCTGGAAGAAGTGTTATGTGAATGAGCAAAGATTCTGTCTTGGTGACACAGTAGTTCATATCAAATGAAATGTTCAATTGAAACCTTTGAAACTGTAATAAGGTATGAGGCAAGATAAAGAAGAAAGAATGAAACAATTAAAAGGCTTCCTTCTCAGTCTCAAATTCCTACTGCCTTAAGAATTCAATTAAAACCAGTTCTTCATAAGCAATCAGTGACTGAGAAGTTGAGGTTATAACCTGGCATGGATATATGTGACAAAATGCAAGTCAAGTAAAACAAAAAAATCTGAAATAGGTGTTTAACTTTACTAACACACAAGAAAAAAAATCAAGCTGTATTTTTAAGAATAGGAGTCAATTAAAAAAATGGAAAATAGAATTCCTCCCTATTATGGCACAATTGAAAACACTATTAATAAATATTCTTTCTTTCCTTCACAAAGGTCTGTTGAAGCACTTACCTTTTGCATAGTAAGATTCCACAGAATGCTTCTTGCAGTCTGCCACTTGTCTTCATTACTTCGTCATTAGATCTTTCTTAGGGTTAGAATAATTGAGTTCAGAGAACTAGAAAGCCATTTTCAATGCACAGCCTTTTGAATATGATCCAAATAACTTGAGGCTTCTTGGTTACTGCCCTAGAGAGGAAGAGGAAGAGAATATCTATTGAAAACCATTTATCAAACATATCCAATCCCAAAGTGTCAAGAGACCCAACAGAAAGCAGAGAAGTTGGCACAGGTGTCCAGAATTTCTTAATCCTGCTGCTTTTCACTTTTCATGAAGAAACTCCACCAAATCTGTCCTAATACAGTTTTTCTAAGACTCTGGAAACATTAGGGAAGAAAATAAATCCTTGTCTAAATTTTGAATTATCCCGCAAATCAGTTGTAAGCTCAATAGGGTTCCTTTAAAAACCATGAATCACTTCTTTGAAAATTCCATATATATAAGCAAGCCAAATTACTTATTGCTGTCTAGCACATTTGCAAGTATTGAATCTGCTATCGATAAAATCCTCATAATCAGTCACCTCACACTTGTTCTCTGGGATGGGATGGGGCAATGCTTGATTCAGTTTTTCTGAGTTTTTGCTATTCTCATAATCAGTATCTTCAAGAAATGATATTTTAAAGTGAAACATCTAGAAAAAGCACATAGTGCTTTGAACTTGTCTTTTATGCTTAACATATCACATACTAATGTTACATCTAAATCTACCACATTCCTTTATAATAGCTGCCCATGATAGAAGTTGACTTTCTTCTATCCAGGACAAAAGAAAACAAATAGAGCCATGCAAAAAAAAGTGGAAGGCAGGGGATAAAGGAGTTTTTCTCTGAGAAGACAAAAACAAAAACCTCTCCAATCAATAAGGGCTGTTTCCTTTGGTCTCCCAGAATTCTAGACATGCACCAGCCAGTTAGCTATTAAGTAATTTTCTTAGAGTAAGTTATCTGTGTTTTTCAGCTTAAAATATGATTATAGCATATTAATATCTTTAATAAGAACTTAGGTTTAAAATACAAAAATCCACTATAATGTTGTAGGTTTCATAAAACAGGGTAGTCTGTATTCTCCCCAAATACTTTTTTTTCTTTGAGACAGAGTCTCTCTCTGTGGCTAGGCTGGAACGCAGTGGCGTAATTTCAGCTCATTGCAACCTCCACCTCCTGGGTTCAAGCAATTCTCCTGCCCCAGCCTCCGAAGTAGCTGAGACTACAGGCATGCGCCACCACCCCTGGCTAATGTTTGTATTTTTAGTAGAGATGGGGTTTCACCATGTTGGCCAGGAGGGTCTCGATCTCTTGACCTCGTGATCCGCCTGCCTCGGCCTCCCAAAATGCTGGGATTACAGGTGTGAGCCACCGCACCCAGCCCCATTACTTCTTGAAGTTAATGTAATTTTAGAGAGATTGAGTGGAGTCATCAGAGAACAGTTTTATAACTGAGGAAGGCATTGTATAAACAATAGGATCATTCACAAACAAGCTTTGACAGATATCTTTCATATGAGATGGGAAAAACAAAGGCTAAAGGATAGTTATAATCATCATTGGAAGCTATAGGTATAACAAAAACACTTTATTTTTCTGTTCAAATTTTTGGGGCAATTGCAAAGAGTCACACTTCTGTTCCTCTTCGCTTTATTCCATACGTTGCTATCTTTCTAATGGAAAAGAGCTCAGGGACTATAATAGTATATGGTAAATATGACATGGGAATCATCTGTTGTCAAAAACAAAATGGGAATGTAGTACCTAAATGGGTCATTGAGACTAAAACTACTCTCTTTCCAAGATCTCAGAACTGAAGATTGGAGATAAATTTATTTACTCAAAATCACACAGCAGACAGCAGCAGCTCTGGGACTAGAACCTAATCCCTAGCCCTCTAGTGAAGTGCGTTTTCCACGATACTATACAACTGGACCTCCATATCGGGGCATTCCACATGCACAAACTCAACCAACCTCGGATCTAAAATTTTCAGAAAATAAAACAATAAACAATAGAAGTAAGAAGCAATGTAGTATAACAATTATTCACTTAGCATTTATATTATATTAGGTATTATAAGTTATCTAGAGGTGATTTAAAGTATATGGGAGACTGTGTGTTGTTTATATGCAAATACTACACCATTTTATATCTGGGACTTGAGCATCGGCAGATTTTTCTATCCGCAGAGGTCCTGGAACCAATCCCTGTGAATACTAAGGAATAAATGTATTTCTCTTCCATAACAAATGAAAAAGGAATACTTTTTGCTAGACTAAATCAGGTGTTTGGCCATTCAGACCTTTTCAGCGGCACAGAAGAGGGCAGCATTGGGCTGTCATTCCTGGGAACCATTTGCTGGGGCTGGAATGCTGGGAATTTGACCTGCCTCATGGATGCTGGCCAAACCTGGACTGAACCAGCATAGTTAACACTGTTTGCCATAGTAAGGCCCCTAGCACTTAGTATCCCAGTTCTGAAAACTATTCTGGCGTTGTTCCATCCCTCCCAGAGCTAGCTCTGGCTGGGAAGTATCTCCCAGAGGAAGCAGTATGTATGCTAAGGATTGGATTGCTGAAAGTCTGGGCAAATCTGTCTTCTTAGAATTCCATTTGTGTAATAAATGAGGTGACAGTGATTTTTCTGTTTACTTTCAAAGTGGATCCATTCTTTTTCTATGAAGTTTTAACTTTTTACATTTAATGTTTTCAAACTCCTATAGAATGAGTCAAGTTAACAAAATCTCCCATTTGTCATGGGACTTAAATGAATGTGCTGATAAAATTTTGATCTCTATATACAATTCGATAATATCACAGTGGTTTCAAATGCTTAGAAGCAATTTAAGTTACCAACCAGTCCTGAGTTTACCTTATTTGCTTAGCAAATCCAGTGACTGCAAAGGTAAAAAACTTTAAACCAACACACAACCAAACTATTGTGAAGTTTCATAAAATTCAAAGAACTAAATTTTTACTATATAGTACAACTGTATTTTTATTTCAATTTTTCAACATTTTTACTGGTTTTCTAAATAAGAGCTTACATATATGTTTCTCCTAAATCAGGCAGTTCAAACGTATGGTAAGTTCTATCCATTCATTCCATTTCCCAGAGGTAGCCACTGTTCACAAGCTTCAGATTGTTTTTACACAGATATACAAATATGTGTGTAAAATATGTAGGTTTCTTAGATAGAAAAATGGATTATACTATTGATATTGCTTAGTACTTGCTTTTTGTAAAATATATCACATCAATCCTATTTTTGGACAATTGAAGTTTTAATGTATACATCAAAGCAGATTGGTACATTTCATATTGTCACTCTTCTATTTTATTCAAAAATTCAAAGAGAAATAGAGGTTATAAAATGTAGTGCTTCTAGCAGGAGTCCAGAGGGAAGTACAGTTAATTTTCATTAAGGCCATCACCAGAGCTGAAAATTTAACACCACACGTGCTATAACTTTCCTTTATAATGGTCACGGGGAAGGGAAGGGAGGTTGCCAGAAATGATGTTGTCAACAAGACCACAGAGATGATTTTGTTTACTTAAAAGTACTAAGTGTTTTCAAGAACTTTAAAAACTCTTTGAGATTACTTTCTCCCATGGAAGAGAGGCCTCAGAGCTCTCTCCTAGGTAACATTTGGTCTTTAATATAGTTGACAGAATTAAAGATGGGTAAATTTTTTAAAAACATATGTTATGACTCCCTACTGTCTTTCCCATCTATTTAATCAACTCCTATCTAATCTATTCCCCTATTCATTTGGGCTTATTATTTATAAGTAGAGTTTTGCTTTTTGTAAGGCTGTTAATCTAAGTCAATATGCTTGTACGTATTCACTATGCTTATACATACGCTTACTTCATAGTTCCTTTCAGAGATTGTCCAGACAATTTGAAAATTAACTGGCATCTTTTCCCACAAAAAGATTCATTCATTACTTGCCCAATAGGATACCATTTTAGCGATTTTCCTGGGTTCCTTAACTGTCTATCACTCAAAGAGGTGGACATTTCCAAAAGTTAGCTCAAAAATATTTGTCATTCATGTTTAAGCTATAAGGAAAACTTTCATTATTTTTTGTTGGCTTTTTTTTGCTGTCTTTATGACTTTACTTTTAAAATAAAATTTCGGGTTTTTTCCAAACATTCGAAACCACCAACCATAGAAAATACAAATAACACTCCTATTAAAAATGTGTTGCAAATTTTAGTGCATTTACATGAGACCTCCACATTTTCCCAGTTTTTCTCCCCTCTCTTCACTGCGCTGATTCAAACTTGTCAAAGCAAGATTGGGGATGCACTAAACAAGATCAAGAAATACCTTGTTTTATTTTCATTCCACCTATATCACAGTGAGGAAAAATAAGTTAAATGTCCCACCCATTGTCATGAACTATGCACCCACAAACTATAAGAACACAAAGTCACTTTGTAATAAGAAAAAAAAAAATGAGAACAAAATTTTTTTAGCAAAACAATAGTGTTCTAGTCTTTCTTCTGCTATTTTGAACCAGAACTGCCTTTCTACTGATTGTGACATATGGCGATCATAGAATGTTCTCACCATTGGCTGGCACTGATGAAATTATCAGAGCCACTATCTTTTCCATTCCAGTAACACAAAGAGTTAGAATCTCCCTTTTCCAGGAAGGCAGCTGTTTTTGTGATTGGCCGTTTTCCCTAAAACAAAACAAAGCCACATCTGTACACTGCCAAGGATCATTATCCATTTCACCTTTTCAGTAAGAAGTTTGACTGACAGATCAGTAGGTCCCTGGAATACTAATCCATCCTTAAGATCTTTATCCTTGTTCTCGCAGACTGTAAGTGGCACATATCTTAAGTTAAACACAAATGAAGGTAATGTATTGCAGATATGGTTCTACTTTTGCTGAGTAGTTTGTCTTATTATACAATCATAGAGCTAGTGGAGAGATACTGTGGAGCCATCTAAATCCACCAAGCTGTCTATGAACAGGAAAATAGGCACCCACCCTGGAGAGTTAAGAATGTATTCTATTTTTAAAACTCAGAGTGAGACCTCTCAGAGTTTCCCCTCCAAAATTAGATAACAAACCAGAAGCCAGATTCTATCTCTGTGTTACTGGAATGTAAAAGATAGTGGCTCTGATAATTTTGTCAATGCCAGCCAATGGTGAGCACATTCTGTGACTGCCATATGTTACAGCCAGTAGAGAGGCAATTCTGACTTTAAATGACAGAATAAAGACTAAAACACTATTGTTTTGTTCTCATTATTTTTTTTTATTACAAAACAACTTTACGTTCTTATAGATTGTGGGTGCATAGATCAGAAGGTATCATCTTAAATTCCCTTGGTATTGATTTTATCTATTTTTTTACCTATAGCAATGAAGATACTTCAGTGTATAAAGTATGTACTGTATCAGACACAGTTATTCTCACTTATTTTAAGAGCTATGAAAGATTCAGTCTTTAAAACAAGATTCTCTCTATACCCTCAACTTTTTTTATAATCTTTCAAAAAATGTATGTATTATCTTTAATGAATGAATTTTTAAATAAACCAGAGTGATAAATATCATGCCCAAACTAAGGTATTATCTCAGTTCAAGTTAGATAAAACTCAAGCCACAAAAATCTCTAGAGATTTGGTAGAACTAATGAAGAAAAAAACAGTGCTCAAAGTGAGACAATCTAATCAGAGCTCTAATCCTTGGCTAAAATTTGTTTCAACATATGAAGCCTTTTGGTTTACAGTGTGTAACTGCATCCTATAATTATGTATTTTCAAATTCTTCCTTCTGGAGTCTGTTGCTAACCATCACTCTTATACATCCTTGAGGTTTAATGTTTGAATGTTGTTGAGTGCTAAATAACTGTCAGTGAAGTCAGCCTTTTTCCCTTGCACTGGAGTAGCAAGTAGAATTTACAACTTCTCTAAAATTCCAGAGCATGTGTGTGGTGTTTGGATTAGTGTGATTTCTCCATCTAGTATGTTGCTAATCTTTATGCCACATCCTTTAGGGAGAGGAAGCAAAAAACATTCCTGGTGAATCTGTCACAGAAGAACAATTTACTGATGAAGAAGGCAACCTCATCACCAGAAAAGTAATCATCATTGAGATTTCATGCTTCTCTTGGAATTTAGATTTTCTGCATTAAAAACTCTGCTACTTTTGTGCTGTAGTGTCACCTCCTGAAACAGAAAAATCTCTACTTTTCACCATTACTTCCTACAGATCACTCGGAAAGTATTAAGACGAATTATTATCCCACAAGAGAGAAAACATGATGATGTGGTAATGGAGAGGGATTGCCAAAGAGAATGTAGAGGACAAAAGCTTTGTGCGCTCCCTAGAAATTGCTGCTAACAGGCTGGCATCTGCAGTGTGGCAGCTTGAAGTGTTTGCTGCTTTTGACATCTTATGCATTTGATCAGAGTCAAAGAAAAATACTTTTCTTCCTAACATTCTTTGTTGCATACTTTTTTTTTTTTTTACTGTCTTCAGAATTTTCACAGAGATAAGATCATTTATAGGGGACAGAATGTGCCAGTTTGAGGGAGAAAGAAGATAAAACCTTTCACCACCAAACCTCAGAGCAGTGCCTCAGCCCCACCCAGGGCTTGGCCTTCAGCTGAGTGTCTGTTGGGACATGGGTGGAGAGCACTCCAAAAGCACAGGCTTTAAAAGTTAGAATGGCAAAAGGCTCAGTTCAAGATCTGCACATCAGATCCACACATTTTCTCTTTCCAGCACGTTCTGTGGGAAATCTGAATTCCCCCGTCTTAATCTGAGGAGGGGGTTCCCCTCTTTGGGTTTATAACAGCCCATTTCCAATGTGCCAGTTAAAGAATCCCTCCAATCAACCCCTTTCTCTCAGAGAAAACATCTCTGGTTATTTTTCACTTGTTTCTCGGATCTCTACCCTTTTCAATTTAAAAATAGAAACTTCAATAGACTATGTTTACATTAGAAAAAGTAAACTGAAAATTTATCAGAAGTACAAATCAGAAAATTGAAAAGGCTTCATTTGTTTGTTGTTAAAAATAGGGTAAAAACTGAGTATTTGTGCCACAGCCTTGCTCTCGGGAAGCTGTATTCCTGAGAATACAGTGAAGAGAGAGGATTTGTTTATAGAAAATAGATGCTTCCTTGGTCTGACAGTAAGAGGAAGTCATTGGCAATTCCACTAAAAAATAGTCCCTCATATCAACAGCAGTTCCATGGATTAGTACTTAACTAAGAAGTTTGAGTCTCATTGCAACAGATTGCTTACAATTCTGCCGCCTTGTGAGCTGTGGTGATGATTTCTTTTAGCCTACTATAGGAAATGGACAGGCTGCTCATTATTTTGATTTATCACTAACCTACTGAATTATTGTCAAGTACAATTATGTTGTATTCATTTTGACAGTGCTCTCTAGCTTGCCTTGATGATGCTAAACTGTGTGGTTAAGCTAAAGATTGTATGTATTTTTGGACATGAAGTGACAAAGTGCTTTAAACTGTTTCACTTGTCCTAATCCAGCCTCCAAGGATCAGAATGGGACTGCTTTATAACTAAAACTCTTTTACTATGAAATCTTAATATGTACATTCCTTTTAAAGCAGGGAGAAGGTTTTAAGGTGAAGACGAAGAAAGAAATCCGGCACGTGGAAAAGAAGAGCCACTCGTAACAGCGAACGGTCAGTCAAGGTGAGGTGTGTTCATATCAACAACAGTAGGACTTAAATTCCTGTGAAACTTACAAATTTCACTAAATAAGTGATTCAGGTTTTTCCCCGTCCTTTCCTTTTCACTGAATTCCAGCTTTGAAAATCAAATACAAAGTTGTTCAAGTTCTGTTTATGTTTGCATATATATACACAATGAAACTTGACTTCGGTTTCACAGTCCATTAACTTTCTCCTCATAAATTAGGCAGAAATTTTATTGTAAATTATGTTTTCAGGAGCAAATATAAATAGTGATAAGAGTAAAGGCTCACTATGAAATACAATAGCCTTATACAGTCTAACAGGAAGACTATTTGGCAACAAATAATTCTTACAGTTACCCTCTGAGAGTTTCATTGATCCAGCCTTTCACCATTTTAGCAGAACAGCATCTGAGGATATCATTTTGGTTGAAATAAAGTGAGTTTCCAAGTCTAAATTAAATGACATATCTATCTGATGTTTTATGTAAACAAAAGGAAAAAATAGGAGGTTAATGGCACTGTTGTTTATTTTTTAAGTTAAATGTTTAGTAAGTGAGCTTTGTTTACATTTGCCTGGACTTTTCTTTATAGATCACATTATTTTCCTTTTACATTGTCCTATTTATTTCTACTTAGCTACAATTAGAAAGGCCATTTGGGGTGAAAAAGAAAGTCCTGTATAGTTTGTAAGGTAAAGCAAAATCATTTCTTTAGTTCACCTCCAGTCCTCTTAGACCCACAGGTTAAAGTAGTAAGAAAGAGCAAACAGATTCTAGTTTTCATTTTCATGCATCTGCTGTTCTCTACTTGCCAGAATACTGGTATGCAGAGTGCTGAGGGAAGTAGCTGGGAAGTAACCTAGTTTCACTGCCTGTAATTTTATATGTGAGCTAACTAAGGTCCAGATAAGTTCTCAATTCTCCCTCCCCACCCCCTAGCCTTATCATTTGTTTATTCATTATAACATTTACTTCATTTCTTTGAGACTTTCTCACATGACCGTTTAATGGCAGTGAGAAAACCACTAAGAACTGCAGTGCATTCTGGAAAGAATGTTTACTACACATCCTCTTCCCAGTGTTTTATGTGTGCTTTTCAGACAATCCTCACAGCCAGCCCTCTTGGATAAGGCCTTCGTCATCCCCGTTTGATAGATGAGGAAACAGGCCCAAAGTGGTTACATAAACTGCCCAAAGCTCATAAAAGTAAAAAGTGGAAGAACTAGGATACAAACCCAAACAAGCTGCCTCCAGTGTCCACTTGTTTGCCAGAGACTTAACCTGGGTCAGAGATGACGGGGAAGGTTTCCTTGAGAATGATGTTTGAGCTGAATTTTAAAGAATGAGTAGGAGTCAGTCATCTCTGTAAGGCTTCTGGGCTGTACCCAAAAGGCAGTGGGAAAGCACGAAGGGATTTTAGGCAAGAGTGAGGTAGGATCCAGTTTATGTTCTGCATCACTCGCTCTAAATGCCGAGTAATTAATGAATTGGAAGGGGCACTGGTAGATGAACGGAAAACCTGTTGAGAGACTATTGCAGAAGCTAGCTTGGCAATGAGGATGGCTAAATCAAAAAATATCAACACAACTTGGTTTTTATTGGATAAGAAGGATCCAAGATGAAAAAATGAAGGACGACATCAATGTAGCGGTATCTAGAATGAACCCACTCCTGTGCATGCCCTACTGCTGAACCTGGTGAAAGGCCTCTCTATAGCAGATCCGCAAAATACTAAGCATGAGTTTATTATCTTGAATTCATCCATTCATGCAATTCTAAGTGAAAAATGAAACGAAAGTAGAAAAAAATTCAGTCAACTGTAGTATGCCCCTAAAGTTTAGCCGCTTGTTCAATCATATTCTCAGGCTCCAAGTGGGAAAGACCCAAAAAGGCTACCTACACCAGCTGAGCCATTTTCTGCAATGACATATTCCTAATATCTGTGAATAAATGACACAAAAAATATGACAGTGCTATGCTGCCAGGGTCCTTTAGACTGTGTTCATTTAAAAAGAGCTTGCTCACTAAATATAAAGGAGGTTTTAAATTTTTAAATAATCATCCTGTAAAGAAGTTGTCAGACTCACTTGCTGCACCACTCAAAGGAGAGAGAACGTTGGGTAGATTCATATGAATGTGAAAATAACTTCAGCTAAAGCAAACAATGTGTCAGACTGAAAGAACAGTGACTTGACATGCCTAATTTTACTTTCCAGGTAGTGTTTACCTTCCATAAGTGAACTTAGGGAATGAGTCCAAGAATACTGCCTGGAATTCCAGGAGGCTGAATATATGTGCTCCAGAAAAATCGACTTGCAACTATAGCGAGAGGTTTTATAGTCATGCTGGCTGCCTCTTTAAAAAAAAAAAACAACAAAATAACTAAGCAAGTAAAATGCTGCCAAATATGACTGTGTCTTAGATGGTAACATCAAAATTTGTATGTCCCATTGTAGATCCAGTTGAATTTTGAGCTATCTGAACTCTGTACCTGCTTTTCTTTAATATTGAGTCATAACCATATAGTGATTTATAGTTTACAAAGTACATTTACATTTTTATCTTATTTAATCCTTACGGCAAGTCAGGCCATTTTGCTTGTGACCTTTTACAGATGAGGATATTAAGGCTCAGACAGGTCAAATGATGTTTCTGCCTTCACACAGTTTATGACTGGTAGAGCTAAGACTTGAAGTCAAGATTATTAACGTTCTTTCTATTATATTAAGCTCTCTCTCTAAAAGTATTTACAAAGAATAATAATAGTCATCTTCTGTGAAATGATTACTATATGGCAGGCACTAGGTAAATAATTATATATTACCTTAGGAAATCCCCAAAACAATGCTATAAGGTAAATACAACTATCCCCCAATCCCTTTTTTAAAAAAATGGGGAAACTGAGGTTTAGAAAACTTAAATGATTTACTCAAGGTACTACAGCTAGGGAGCAAAAGAATAAAATTGGAACTTATCTAGAACATAGATCTTAACTACTACTTATATTAATAAATAGTATTTGATCATTAGAGACCCAAAAGCAAATTCTGAATCAAATGCAGGTTCAAGAGCAACCCATCGTAAATTTCTTCTTACTCTAAAAAAAATGAGTCCTTTCACTGTGTATTCTTTTTTCTTAACAAAGCAAGACTTCATTTCTAAATCTCTAGAGTTTTACTTCAAATACCAAAAACGGGGGCTGATTAGAGAGGTCATAGCAAGGGAAGATCCCCAGATAAAAGGTCATTTAAGCCATGACAAAGACTTCCATGACACATACTGTGTTCTAAACCTCTTCTAGGAAAATGCTCAAGTTCTCACAGCCATGTGTAAGCCAAGAGTGGCAAGAGTGCTGACGCTTGTCAAGGAAGCCCTTTATCTGAGGCCAAAAAGTTAACAATATTTGGCCATCTGCCTGGCTTAAAGTGGAAGGACTAGATTTACAATAGTGAATAAATGCTCCATGGTCCCTGTCTTTCTGGATCTCCCAGTTGTAAATGGGAAAAAGAAATGGTACAAATGTTTAAACACTGAAAATACAAAGCCCAGGATCCAATGAAAGAATGTGAGAATGTACTTAGACTTGGGGGCTAGGGAAGGTCTCTCTAAAATCGTGACATTTAAGACCTCATGGGTGGCACCAATTATGAAAATAATGGAGAAGAAGAGGACCCCAAGCAAAGAGTACAACATGTGTAAGGACCCTGAGGTGGGAAATAGGCCTAACATATTTGATTATGCACTGATCTTTCATTTCTTCAAATATGTAAGACTGGTGTGTGATCTTTCATTTCTTCAAATATGTTAGGTGAGCTGGTGGTAGGTAAGATAGGCACAAGAAAACATTAAAAAAAAAAAAAAAGAAAGAAAGGCCACACCATCATTCAGAGCCCTGTAGGCCAGAGGAAAGGATTTAGATTTCATTCTAAAGGCAATTTAAGTTCCTTTTAGATGCTGGATGTTAGACTTTTGTCAGATGCATAGTTAGCAAATATTTTCTTCCATTATGTAGGTTGTCTCTTTATTCTGTTGATAGTTTCTTTTGCTGTGCAGAAGCTCCTTAATTAGGTCCAGTTTGTCAATTTTTGCTTTTTACAAGCAAAAAACAACCCACTCCATTAAAAAGTAAGCAAAGAAAATGAAAAGACACTTTTTGTTTTTTCTTTTATTTTTGAGACAGTCTCACTTGTTGCCCAGGCTGGAGTGCAGTAGCACAATCTCGGCTCACTGCAACCTCTGCTTCCCAGGTTCAAGCGATTCTTGTGCCTCAGCCTTCTGTGTAACTGGGATTACAGGCAGATGCTACTATGCCAAGCTAATTTTTGTATTTTTCATAGAGACGGGGTTTCACCATGTTGGCCAGGGTGGTCTCAAACTCCTGAACTCAAGTGATCCACTCACCTTGGCCTCCCAATGTGCTGGAATTACAGGTGTGAGCCACGGTGCCCAGCCATGCACAGACACTTTTCAAAAGAAGACATGCATGCAGCCAACAAGCATATGAATAAAACGTTAACATCAGTGATCATTAGAGAATTGCACATTAAAACCACAATGAGATACCATGTCACACCAGTCAGAATGGCTATTATTAAAAACTCAAAAAATAACAGGTGCTGGCAAGGTTGTGGAGAAAAGGAAACATTTTTACACTGTTGGTGGGAGTGTAAATTAGTTCAACCATTGTGGAAAGCAGTGTGGCAATTCCTCAAAGAGCTAAAAACAGAACTACCATTTGATCCAGCAATCCCATTACTGGGTGTATATACCCAAAGGAATATAAACTGTGCTATCACAAAGACACATGCACACATATGTTCACTGCAGCACTATTCACAATAGCAAAGACATGGAATCAACCTAAATGCCCATCAGTAGTAGACTGGATAAAGAAAATGTGGTACACACACATACACCACGGAATACTATGCAGCTATAAAAAAAAAAGAGTGAGATAATGTCCTTTGCAGGAACATGGATAGAGCTAGAGACCATTATCCTTAGCAAACTCACCAAAATTGCTAACCTGGTTAGCCGGCTAACCAGGAACAGAAAACCAAATACTGTATGTTCTCATTTCGTGGAAGTTAAATGATGAGAACACATGGACACAAAAAGGGAAACAACAGACACTGGGGTCTACTTGACGGTGAGAGGAGAGAGGAGAGGAAAAATTAGCTGTTGGGTACTAGGCTTAGTACCTGGGTTACAAAATAATCTGTAACAAACCTGCACATGTACCCTTGAATTTAAAATAATTTTGTCTGTGTGTATATGTGCATAAAAGAATTCGAAGGCTCTGAAGGATTTTAAGCAAGGACCTAACTTGGTCTTTTTTCCCTCTTTAAAAAAAAAAAAAATTAAGAGCACAGACTATGTAGAGAATGGATAGGGGGACAAGAATAAAATGAAGGTAACCAATTAGGAAGTTACTGCTTCAGTTCAACTAAGCTATAATGGTAGCTTCAGCTGGGAAGACTGACAGCACTTGATAGATTAGTGTGGTGGGCAGAGTGGAGAAGAACCATTGAGTCAAAAATGACTCCTAGATTTCTGGTGTAAGCAACTAGATGATAGAGAAAGAAGCAGTAGTGGAAGAGGAATGAGTTTTAAGAAGAGTGGCAGGCATTCAGGCTTGGACTTGAGTTTGAAATGCTATGAGACATCCAAGTATTTATGTTACATACACAAGTCCAAAGCTCTGAGGAAAAGTTGGGGCTGTGCATATCAAAATGTGGGAATCATCACAAAAGACCTGGGTATTGAACACCAGTGAATGGATGTGATTACCTAGGGAGAAAGCTGAAGTAAGCCAAGAAGGGGCTCAAAAGTTGAGTCCTCAAAAGCAGTATTTCAGAGTTTAAAAAAATTTCCTCAGCTAGATGCAGTGGCTCACACCTGTAATCTCAGCACTTTAGGAGGCCAAGGCGGGTGGATCACAAGGTCAGGAGATCGAGACCATCCTGGCTAACACGGTGAAATCCCATCTCTACTA
>NW_012116944.1:286825-300481 GCF_000951035.1 Colobus angolensis palliatus
CGTGAACCTGGGAGGCGGAGCTTGCAGTGAGCTGAGATCTGGCCACTGCACTCCAGCCTGGGCGACACAGCGAGACTCCGTCTCAAAATAATAAATAAATAAATAAATAAATAAATAAAATTGCCTCTGACCTCTCTCTTCCTGCAGAACTCCAACCATGACCCTCCTTAGTAAGCACTCAATAAGTGTCACCTATTACTAGTATTGAGAGAACCAAGAATAGAACCTTGAATAGCTTTGGATTACAGAAGCTGGTGGACTAAGCAGCAGCAGCCAGTGATGCTAGAATATAGTATTGGGAGAAGTGAGAACAGCAGTGTGTGAAATCCTCTGCATGTGATGGTGGTTTACACTTCAGAAAAGTTTCTATTATTCCACATCACTTGTTTCTCATAGTAGCCCCAGGAAATTAGTAAAACAGGTATTCTTGTTCCTCTTTACTAAGGAATTAACAGTGACAAAGAGACAGCAAAATCTCTAAGGCTGAGTGCAGTTAATGACAGGTCTGGATTTCCTGAGTCTGATTCTCAGAAGTCAGAGCTATGGACTGAATTGCTTTACTACAAATTCAGGGCCCTGTCCTCCCGAATATTTTACCAGAATTCATATAGAGTAAATACATTTTTGTATTATATATTTTTTATTTTTCTTACCCTTAAAAAATTCCTATTAACAAAAGCCTTGGCTTCAAGATAAGAGCTAGAGGCTTGATTTCCATTTCTGGCTCCACTATATATTAACTGTGTAACCTTGAGTTCGCTGTTTAAGAGAACTTTATGGCTCTCTTTTTGGCCGGACGCAGTGTAGTCCCAGCACTTTGGGAGGCCGAGGCAGGTGGATCACCTGAGGTCAGAAGTTAGAGACCAGCCTGGCCAACATGGTGAAACCCCGCCCATTTCTACTAAAAAGACAAAAATTAGCCAGGCATGGTAGCACGCGCCTGTCGTAGCACGTGCCTGTGGTCCCAGCTACTCAGGAGGCTGAGGCAGAATTGCTTGAACCCAGGAGGCAGAGGTTGCATCAAGCCAAGATCATACCACTGTACTCCAGCCTGGGCGACAGAGCAAAACTCCATCTCAAAAAAACTAAATGAATTAAAAAATAAATAAATAAAAGCTTTGTGGCTCCATTTTCTTATCTATAAAATGGAAAAAAATAATAGTACCTCACGGTTATTAGGATTAAATTAGCTAACCCACTTTAGAACAGTTTACAATAAATACCTTTACCTAATAAAAATATGTTTTTCTCTCACTGCTAAAACATGAACAGTTTTCCAGTATTTTTTTCTAGCCCTTTGACTTAAGATACTTTTTAATCACAAGTGAACAGAAAAGAACAAACAAAAAAGCCCTATTTCTTGGTATTAGTGAAAAAACAAAGCTACCTGAATTGGGAATTACATTAAAACTGCACTGTAGTTTATTTTAGTTACATAAAGTAATTAAAATTAATTTTTAGAAAAAAGTCTTAGTCCATGATTTCTGTAACTACAGAGAAGGAAAAAGAGAAAAGAAGGGAAAGGGAGAGGTGAATAGGGAGAGAAACAGAGGACTAGAGTAAAGACCTCTCTGTCCTCAGTGGCCTCAGGCTTTCCTTAAGCCATGACACAGCTAAGTCTTAAAGATGAGTAAGAGTTGAACTACAAAGGTGGATTTCTTTAGGAAGAGTGAAGTCTGAACTTTCAAGGTGGCATTTGAAACAAATTTGAAGGGTAGAAGAGGAGTTAGCCACAGATGATGATCAGAGAAGCAAGTATAGGTGGATACAAAATCATGAGCAAAGACAATGAAGTGGGAAAACAATTTGTAGTTGATACCTGGCATGTAATCTAGATCCTCAAAGTGAAGTCTGTGGACCACAGTATCAGCATGACTAGCATGCCTGAAAGTCTGTTAGAAATACAGAATTTCAGGCTGGGCATGATGTAATCCTAACACTTTGAGAGGTCGAGGCAGGCAGATCACCTGAGGTCAGGAGTTCAAGACCACCCTGGCCAACATGGTGAAGTCCCATCTCTACTAAAAATACAAAAAATGAGCCAGGCATGGTGGTGGGCACCTTTAATGCCAGCTACTCAGGTGGCTGAAGCAGGAGAATCGCTTGAACCCGGAAGGCGGAGGTTGCAGTGAGCTAAGAACATGCCTTTGCACTCCAGCCTGGGCAACAGAGCAAGACTCCATCTCAAAAATAAATAAATAAAAACAGAATTTCAGACACACTGACCTACTGAATCAGAATCTGCACTTAAAGACTCCTACGTAATGCAGATTGAACTTTGAGAAGCACTGCTCCAGTACATTTGACTGGCTCTCAAATTATCTAGAGTTTTTAAAAATTTTTGATGCTGGGCCCCATCCCGAAAAATTCTATATAAACTGGTATGGGATGTGGCCTGGATATTGTTGTTTTAATTTTCCCAGGTGATTCTAATGTGCAGCCAAGTTTGAGAACCACTGGAGATTGCAAAACAATCTGTCCTCAGTGGAGGACAGTAGGAATTAAGCCTAAAAAGATTCATTGGGCTGGACCAGAGACCTTCAAATGCCAAATCCAAGATAGGAGACCCTTTTTAAAGCTAGGCATTAGGGTCTAAAATCCACAGGTATGTCCATTCTCCTATAAAAGACAAATCAGTTCTGTACCAGAGCATGCTCCTGACTTGAATGTATGCAGTACATATTTAACTGTAAAGTATCAACTGCCACAAAAATCCAATGAATTGCTGTTTCCAAGTTTGTTTGTTTGAGGCTGAGTCTCGCTGTGTCATTCCAGGCTGGAGTGCGATGGCACGAGCTCGGCTCACTGCAACCTCCGCCTCCTGGGTTCAAGCAATTCTCCTGCCTCAGCCTCCTGAGTAGTTGGAATTATAGGTGCCCACCACCACGCCCGGCCAATTTTTTGTATTTTTAGTAGAGACTGGGTTTCACTATGTTGTCCAGGCTGGTCTTGAACTCCTGATCTCAGGTGATCCGCCCCGGCCTTGGCCTCCTAAGGTGCTGGGATTACAGACATGAGCCACCGTGCCTGGCCCTGTTTTTGTATATTTTAAAATGTTTCTTAAAAATACAGTGAAATGGCTAAAAGGAATGATTGGTTTTCTGATTTAGTTTCTCCCACCTTTAGGTTTGAAAAGCATACAAAACCCAAAGAAAGACAGATACTTAAGTGTAATTGCATCTATCTCATATCCATTATCTAAACCAGAAAAGGGAAATGATTCAAAATTCTATTTCTGAAATGTCATCTTGATGGCTTCTGCCCTCACACCTTCCCATCAGATGGCGCTGTCATCACAGTTTATACCAAGTGTCAATATTTTTATAGCAAGTACACAGTCACTTAGCCAAGGTTCTCATGCTTTTTTATCCAGCTTAGTACCTGATATATTCTTTTGACCAGTGAATGACCTTCCTGTACCCAGTGTGGTTGGGACCAACATGCTCTGATTGCATAACTAAGAAAAGAAAAATTTGTAAGAGGAACTAACTCCCACTTTTAAAAAATCACCCAAATCATCCTTACTGGAATGTAAGTAGGCATAATTCATAGCATTTTTTTTAATGATAGAAACATATCCAATATATCCAGAAAGATAATATTTGCTTGGATTGAGGTGAGAAGAGAAAGGCCTTGCTACTTATTACGAAATTAACCTGGGAAGTTGGATTGGTTTTTAGGAGACATGGAGAAAAGTAGTGATGATCACACATCTACATAAATTTCTTAAAAATTATCAAGCCAGGCCAGGCACAGTGGCTCATGTCTATAATCCCAACACTTTGGGAGGCCGAGGCAGATGGATCACTTGAGGTCAGGAGTACAAGACCAGGCTGGCCAACATGGTGAAAACCCGTCTCTACTAAAAATACAAAAAATTAGCAGGGCATGGTGGCGTGCACCTGTAGTCCCAGCTATTCGGGAGGCTGAGACAGGAGAATCGCTTGAACCTGGGAGGCAGAGTTGCAATTAGCTGTGATCATGCCATTCCATTCCAGCCTGGGTGTGTATTTATAATAGCTGAAGTATGGTATATACATTATATATTAAGCTTCAAAAAGTCAGCGGGAGGGGTTTAGAGAAAGCAGGGAGTGAGACTGTAGTAACATTATCATAGGACCATCTAAGAAGCCTGGTGCCTAAAAGATTAGGATTAAATGATAAAAGCAGGTGAGGAAACCCTGATCATCATCTTCTGATTTGCCCACCCTCTGCAAGATGATCTACCCAAGTGAATCACTTTTCTTCTTTGGAACCTCACAGAGTCACAGGGGAGGGGTGTTGAAATCACATAGGAGGAATTGATACTTTCATGTTCTTGGCTCCAAGCATTAGTGACCTGGGGCATGGAGGTCAGTAGCACTTTTAATACTAAAAAGGAAGCCAAGGCCTGTAGTGGGGCAGAGAGAGGAAGTGCTGTACCCAACATATTTCCATAAACCAGGGTGTCCTAGATGACCCATCTAAAGAGGAAGATACTTGTCTGAGGTAAGTAAATACCTTCAAGGTCACTGGAAACACGCCTGGGCCCCAAGAGAAGTCGAATTCTAAAGGTTGTCCTAGATCTGCAAATATAGTCTGTTGTTTATATGTGAGTGAGCAGGGTTATTCTTAAAATTGTTCTTGCCTTACTCAGGATTTTTATAGGAGCTGTATCTTGTTCTGAGGCAGGCATGCAAGTTTGTCAGCTTTTCACACTGAACAAGGAGGAGAGACAATATATGGGAAGAACTTCATTTTATGGAAAAGGCAAATTCATACCACAATAGTGCACAAAAGTATGAAAACCTCTGCCAAAGAATGATTTATTTTGACACAGTAAGACTGGTTATAAAACACAGATGCTTTATGCAGGAATCCTCCAGCAAGACAAGACATTCTCAGTGGAGCCTCCACTGAAAAGCTCAAATAAAATTAATTTGTCCTATTATGACTGACTGGGACAGGAAAAGCTAAAGTTCTTTGCAGTGGTAGAAGTTTGTCTTTAATTTTAATTTGGTTATGGAAAAGAAATTTCACTGTAATGAAGGAATGACACTTTTCCTCCTTTAGAAAAATTAGTTGAATTTTTGGAGAAGTGAGAGATTTACAAAGCATTCAGAAATAGCTGAGATGCTTTATCCTGACTCCATATCCTTGGCCCTTTCTGCTCATGGAAGTCCCAGACTCCTTACATTTTGATGTTTAGGGAAGTCTCAGAGATTACCTCTCTCAGCCACCTCATTTCACAGATAAGACTAAGGTCCAAAGGGCTACAAATGGCTTCCCCAAGCAGTTGAATAACCTGAGCTTCAGACAGAACTAGAAGAGGGTCTTCCCAACACAGTCTCTAAAACTGTCACTGAACCAAACTGGGTATTTGCCCGTGCACAGTGGAAAGTCAAACACCAAACACCAAAGCACCAGGTTTTTGCAGGAGAAAGGTGTATTGCCACTTGACTGACAAGGAGACAGGAGGAACCACTCAAATCTGCCTCTCTAAGCTGGGGGCTGGGTCATGTTTTAGAAGCGTAGGGTAATGAGGCATGATCTGACTGGATCCTGCAATGGGGTGATGCCAAGGCTCTATCTGATTGGATCCTGCCATGAGGCATAAGCTTCTTAATTAGCTCCTCAGTCTGAAAACTTAGGTTCTTCCTATGGTTGCATATTTAGTTCATCTGGGCATGCTCAGATTATGTGACCTTCAACCTAGGGGGGTCCATGGAAACTCAAAAACAACTCACAACTTTGTTACATAAAAGTTGAGGGCCGGGCACGGTGGCTCACGCCTCTAATCCCAGTACTTTGGGAGGCTGAGGTGGGCAGATCACGAGGTCAGGAGATTGAGACCATCCTGGCTAACACGGTGAAATCCCATCTCTACTAAAAATAAAAAAATTAGCAGGGCATGGTGGCAGGCGCCTGCAGTCCCAGCTACTCAGGAGGCTGAGGCAGGAGAATGGTGTGAACCCAGGAGGCGGAGCTTGCAGTGAGCCAATTTCAGGCCACTGCACTCCAGCCTGGGTGACAGAGCAAGACTCCATCTCAAAAAAAAAAGTTGAACCACGTGGTCTGGTACAATTACAAAACACAAATACAATAATAAGCAAAGCTCCTGGAGGTCACAGGGTCACCTAGAAAGGTCACTGCCTTCTAAGAGCTTTCCAGTACACCCTCTAAGGCATCAAGCAGGTAGCAGCATCATGTTAAACCACCCCATAGGGAATGGAGGGCCTCTATTCTCTAAGACTTTTCTGTTGAATGGCAAGTAAGGCTTACACTAGTTCTCTTAAAAAAAAAAAAAAAAGAAGAAGAAGAAGAAAAGAGAAAAAAAGAAAGCTAAACTCACTATCTACTGTCTCTTTCCACAGGATCATAAGTTTTTACTGCCAGTATTGAGAAATTCATGGAAGAAATGTCAGCAGGAAGTAAAAATTCACCAAGAAGTGTGTGTGTGTTCGCTGCTTCCACACATTAATGGCATGATTTTTTTTATGCAAAAAGAAAAGAAAAGAAAACCACCCACATTTTAATTTAGCATGAGCCAATTTACAGAGCATGGAAATCACTTTCATTTCCGGATTGGCGCGTGTGCAATTAGCAATGCAGTGTATATACAAGAAGCCATGCTGTTAACAGTTTATCTCAAGTAATTTGGTGTCATTTACAAAAGGAAGAAATTCCTGCCATCGGAAGGGACAGAAGGAGATGGAATGATCAAATCACAGAGAAACACTAAAATTACTAAATCTACAACAGCTCGCCTTATTTTTCTTGGACCCAAACTGTCAGGGTATAAACACTATTTGTTTCTTTTTTAAAACATCGATAGTTTTGCTGTAAATAATAACACTGTATAAATTCTAACAGAAAAATAGAATAAAATGTTGATAAGGCACTGCCTCTTAGAACACAAACAGAATATTGCAAATGCATTTAACAAATAGGGGTCTCAAGTGACTTCACCCTAGAAGAGGAGGGAGGGATTCTGGGTGGGGGGGGGACTCTTCACTGATTCTTGTATATTAGCAATTATAATGTTTGTATATGCAAAACTGCTAGCTTGATTTTAAAAAGAAAAACAAATCTTTAAAATCTGCTGCAAATTTAAATAATTCCCAAAATGAGGAATTCTGTAGTTCTGTGAAAAATTTTTTCTTCAGAGTACTAATATTTTGATGCATGTGTATCACCTTATTTTGATTAAATCTTTTCCAATTTTGCAAACACTACAATATACTGCAACACAAAAGATTTTATCTGTAAACACAAAGCCCTTCATCTAATATTTGTTGCTATTGCCAGTTTTTCAATGAAATGACCTAAAAACAAACAAACAAAAAATAACCTATATGGTAGTTGCTTTAGGGGGTGGGGGGATGCTAACTGTTAGTGCTTAAAAGGGGGTAAATGCTTGCCGCTTTAGAGGTGGATGGTGCTCATAAGAGGCCCCAGTCGGGGGTATTTAAAATGGACTGAACAGAAATTCTTAGCTAGTAGAATGGCAGCACGCTGTAAAATTATTACTGTATTGTGTACTGGCTATAAGATGTAGACACCTTTCAGTAAGCCAATCATTTGTAACCATTCTAGCAGTGTCATATTAGGTTAATAAGGCTGCTGTGTTTTCAAGGGCATTTTTATTTGGGTTTTGGTGAAATTCTTTAATTTGTTGATTATATTCACATAAAATCAGCATTCATTGACACATAGCTCTAATGACATATGTATGAAAAACCATACACTGGATGACCTAGTCGATTATTTAAGCATAAAATAAATTGTGTTAAACTCTTCACCTATCCGTGCTCTACAGTCTCCTTGTGTTTTCTGGCAAAAGATAGTTGTCTAATCCCTTGTCATATGAGTCCTGGTCAATCCACCTCATTGGTCCTCTTTGTGCCTCTGTGGTCACTGATGAGATGACATTCTCTAACATTCATATGTGCCCTGCAAGCTCCCAGCTTATAAATTCTGTGCATTTCTTGGGGGAGCCAAGAATTAAAGATTAATTGACAAGTAAATTTTGCCCACATCTGTTCAGGCCATCTCAAAAAGTGGAGAATTGGAGATACTATAGTCAGCATGTCAAAAACTTGACTGGCACTTCTAGGAGCCATCAACATGCAGTTGCTTTTAGCCCACAGAGCATTTGTTTTGTTTTATTAATTTACATTTATTGTCCATTCTTAACAAGTTGGGAGATTTCACATAATCAAGTTGCTAACTTCTCTTAAAAAGCAAGATTTGGCAACAATGGACCTCATTCCCAGAAGGTAACAACCTGCTGGGGCCAAATTGTCCCTGCCCTCTCCAACCAGGTATGGGGTCTACAGGTATCACTGCCACAGCCTCATTTCTTATATTTGTACGTCCTGACTATGAGTTTGCAACCCATACACTGTGTGAATCTAAATTCTACTGAGGCAGAGACCATGGCTGTTTTAACTTTGATTCTAGTTACCAGTTTAGCATATGGTATTAGTGATAGTAGTAACTGTCATCATCACCACTAAAACTGGAGTGCTCACTACATGCTATTCTCTGTTCTAAGCACATTCCATTGACTTACTTAGTCCTTATATCTACTTTATGAATTAGGTACTGTCTTTCTTTGATGGTAATAATCCTTTTATAAAATTAAATGAGTGGTTAGAGACTTTCAGCAATGTTATATATTGCCTGTTCATTAAAGATTGTTGCCAAGTGGAATGAGTTGTCCCCAGTAAGGACTCACTATCAATGCAGAAGAAATGCACAGATAATCTACTTTGCATAAAGAATGGGGCTAGGTTGCATCTGCATGGTATCCCAAATTAAAAAATGTGCCACTACCCTTGCACCAAAATTATTTTATGATGGGTAAAGTTAGACCCTTGAGAAGTTTAAAAAAAAAAAACTTTCCCCAAAAGTTCTGAGCCTGTAAAGCCAGGATCAGAATATAGGTGTCCTAACTTCCTATCTAAGAGTTACGAATTTCTGACTCAGTCTTTGAGAGAAGGTGTTTATCCTGAACCAGAAACTCAATGATGTATACCTGTTTACGTATTAAATAGTTGTGTTTATATACCCAAAAATTTGACTTTAGGTATATGTGATATGCTTTGGTTCCAATCAAGCAGAAGGTCATAAGTTTACTCAGAAGTATCCAAAATATGACATTCAAGATTTAACTTGCATATGTGTGTATATGAATATATTTATACATGTATATGTGGATTGAATGTGACATACATTATGTATTTCTAACATAATATTTGGCCTGCCAGCTTATAAATATGTATTTAAGCTTTTCATTGATTGACATTACTGTAAAAAATGAATTGTGATTGATAAGTTCTGGATATTTGCTGTTTTTTTTTCATTTTATATTCTAACTAAATTATTGAATTTATTAAATTAAAATATGCTATCACTGTATTGCCAAATTATGGCAATACACTATGCAGTATTATTTCAATACTTTTAAGAGGCATCTATTTCTTCATTGAACACATAAGCAGCTAGCCTCCTTTCCTCTGTAAATAAGGACTTTTTTGGCATCCTGATGTTCCTCGCTGTTCATTTGGTGTCATCCTGGAGTTCCATCAAGACTGAGGATTTTCTCCATGGCCAATAAACTATTATCAGCATCAGCTCATGTTTGGCTGTATGACAGGGATATGTGAGAAGCCCAGAAATAAATCACAAAAATAATAAGGCATCTTCTGAGTCTCTCTAAAGAAGCCAGTGATCCAAAAACTAACTTCTTATCTGAGTGAGTCTTGGTATTCTTGCTTTGCTTGAAGAGGCTGTGGCATATTACATGGTGTGTAATCTCGCAGGCATATCACACTGCTTCTGTTTCATGAATTGATGATCAAATTGTCCAGAAGTAAACATTTACAAGATTGAGATTTGAACCAAACTTTTCAAGAGTTATTTTAATAATATGAGGTGGAAGGCAGTGGTGTAATTTCTTTACATGGTTACCTGGCTAAATATGTACCAATACAAAAATTAAATAATAGAGCAGATTCTGGTAAGTATCCTTAGTAACAAGCCCAACAGCTTTCATTTCTTTAATAGAATTAAATGCAGATAGTTCAAAATAGAGTACAATGAAATTTACCATTGTATCTGCTATACTTATTCATTGATAGCTACATATGATATGTGCAAGCAGGTGAACATAAAGTGAAGAATTTTTACTCGTCAGCCCCTAGTGCTTCCTGAGTTAGGGAATAAAATGCCCTGAGGGTTGCATTTCCAACTGGACATCCTGAGACTCCTCACCAATTCCAAAAGAGTTCCATAGCAAAGTTGAGATGAACATGCTCAGGGGATTCTAAGGCGGTGAGAAGAACTATCTTAGAATGCCACAGGAAGCACACCAGAAGCAATACCTCTGAGGACTTCTTTTCTAGGACCACCATGGAACTCTGATATCCCAAAAAACATGATCTCCCTGCCTGATTCCCCCCTCCCCCCCAGCATCCTCAATTACCACTTCTTCTTTGTCATCTAATTCAACCATTGGCATAATTCTGAGAGCTGAGACAGAATAATGACTTGCCAGCTTTTCAAAAATGTTCTGTCACATGATGTATGCCACCAGGTCTTCATACTAGACTGTACAATCCCTGGGGACAGGGACTTCGTTTTGTTCTATGCTATATCTATAGTACCCAGGATAGTGCCTAACACCTTATGAGTGCTCAAGAAATATTTGTTGAGTGCAAGAATGAATGAGTCAGCAAATATCAGAGGGCAAGGAGCAGTAAATAGGGAATGTTACTCTATACCATTTTCTTTACAGGCTCAACCAACTTGGAAAGTTAAGGAAAGCACAGCTTTTGATTCTAATGACTTCATTCACCAAGGACTAGCTTGTGTCACCAACCTCCACTGGCCCATTCCAGTTGCACGATCTCTTTAGCCAAAAAGTCCTTAATAATTGCGGTATGGATGTACCAATACCTCATGAGCAAAGGGCACACAGTCACGCTGCTGAAGTGGCCATTCTTCATGTGGCCATGGGCGATGGTGCTCATCCTCATCATTGACTGGCCACTGAGAAACCAGGCAAGAGTGTGGATAACCCATCATGAACCTTCCTGTCTATGACAAAGTTAATTTGGTTGCCTCCACCTTGGTGTAGCTGAGTAAATGTGTTTCACCATTCACCACAGCTCCTCCTCCTTTCCCTGTTTCCTCTAAAATCCAACCTACTTTCTTCATTTCTATCCCACATCTCTGTTTAATATCATTAGAGGAAGGAAAAGAAGGCAAATGGATGCTATGCTATTTGAAATCCTTCTTTCTGGCAAGTCAGATATCTACCTCATTTTCATCCCATCTCTCTCAACGCCAGTAAGAGGATGGAATAAAGGAGAATGTAACTGAGAAGAGAAGGATGGATCATGTGGTTCTCCAAACCCATACATCCCTCCAATCATTCGTTTCATTTCACAACATGTAACTCAGTGCCTGCCACTTTCCAGGTGCTCTCCCAGGCACAGGATACATCAGTTCCCTACCCACTACCGTCAAAGTGAGGGGAATACCACCAGCCTCTGTGTGAAATCTAAATTAGGGCTCCTCAGGACAGGAAATTGTAGAATGACTAGTGGAAATAAAACTACTGCAGCACATCATGGGCAGTGCATGCTGAAGAATGTGAGAAGACATGCAAGGTGGGGAGGAACAGCCCTGTGGCTGCTGAGCGTAACCAATGCACTTTCTCTTTTTTTGAGATGGAGTTTTGCTCTTGTCTCCCAGGCTGGAGTGCAATAGCGCAATCTCGGCTCACTGCAACCTCCGCCTCCTGGGTTCGAGCGATTTTCCTGCCTCAGCCTCCTAAGCAGATGATATTACATGCACCTGCCACTATGCCCGGCTATTTTTTTTTTTTTCTATATTTTTAGTAGAGATGGGGTTTCACCATGTAATCCAGGCTGGTCTCAAACTCCTGACCCCAGGTGATCTGCCTGCCTCGGCCTCCCAAAGTGTTGAGATTACAGGCGTGAGCCACCCAGCCCCACGGCACTTCCATATTCCGCCTGCTAGTCAGAATTAAGTGGGACTCAAGACCTGATAAAAATATTTCAATAGAAAACTTTAAAAACATTTTAAAGGCAGCTAACCAACTCTATAATATTGTATAAGCCCATCTGACTTCCAGAGATTCTGAATTTAGGTGAAACCAGTAGTAACTTTGAACTCATGCACAATGTTCTCCTTCCATATGTCAACTCCTATATAAATTTGATCACCTCACAGAGCCTACCCCTGCCGATGCCAGTCCACACTGGCAACTGGTAAACTAAAGGAATACCTCACAATTTGGCACTCAAATCTACATCCTCTGGTAGTCCCCGTGCTCTCCAACAAGGCTTGTGCTTTCCACATTTCCATGAGCAGAGCTGGGTACACAGACAGTTTGTAATGTTGAGCTTCACATGCCTAATCATTTACCTGTTCTTTATGGTAAAGCCTTAGACTTCAACGATGCTGCAATACACAGCTGACAGCTCAGTCTGGGCGCACACCCCACCCACTGGAAGCCAGTGCTTAAGTGCGGTGAAGAGTGGAGCTAGAGCTATCACACAGCCTGGCTTTCTGACACTGCTATCATAGTTAGTGTGCCTTGCCCAGGTGGAGCCTGAAATAAGAAGTAAAGAGTATCGAAGGAAAAGCCTGTGAAATATTAACCGATTTAAGAACACATGGCTCTAAAGAATGATAAAACAAATGTAGTGGTGACAGCTGTAGCATTGTAAGCTTTCGAGTAGCCCTCATGCTTCTGGCCATGATAAAACTAGATTCTCAAGTTCCTTAGCCCAGAGTGGTCACACTGAAGTGTCTATGGAGACAGGTCATCTAAGCAAAGGGGTTGTGGTAGACTATTGTACATAAATATTAGCTGCCTCTCCCTGAGGGTGGATTACACTTCCCTGCCCCAATGCCTTCACGTTTGCCATGGAACTTGCTTTGGGCAATGAAATAACAGCAGATACTTTAGGAGGTAGTGTATTTTTTCTCATGTACCCTTTCCTCACTCCAGTGATGCTCCAGAGAGACTGCTCCCTGCTCTGGTGCTGGGGTGAAGATGATGTGGAGGAGAAACACAGTCAACCCACCATGGATAAGCAATGCAAGCAAGAAACAAACTTTTCTAGTAAGCCAGAGATGTTTTAGTCATTTGTTACTGTGGCATAACCACTATCCCAATTAATATGCAAGTCAGGTATAAGACATTAAGGACTGATGGGTGCTGGGTAAGCACATTCCTCTTCTAATGAGGCTACCTTGTGGGAATATAAGTCCAGCTCTGCCAGATTTTGAAGTTTTTTAAATATTGGCAACTAATTTTTTTTCCCTAATAATATTGTATGGGCCAAATGAAACATGCCTGTGGTCACCGGTTTTCAAGCTCTGCCACTAGCTCTTGGCATTTGCAAAATGGACACATTCTTAGATCATACTACACAAATATATTAATGTATGATTTTTTTATCACACCCTGTGAGACTAGTGTGCATAAGCAAATGACTCCTGAGTCAGATTCACAGACTACCTCTTATCCCCACCTCAGTACAGCTTGGTTTTTCTCTATGCAACATTTCAAACCCTAGGACTCTAAGGATCTCAGGGAATCACTTAAGCTTTTTTACTCACATTTTATTGCCTTTT
>NW_012116944.1:301686-331464 GCF_000951035.1 Colobus angolensis palliatus
TGGGTGATTCAAAGAGTCATCTAAAGCTCTGATGCCATGACACATACCAGATGACACACCCTGTGAGACTAGTGTGCATAAGCAAATGACTCCTGCGTCAGATTCACAGACTACCTCTTATCCCCACCTCAGTACAGCTTGGTTTTTCTCTATGCAACATTTCAAACCCTAGGACTCTAAGGATCTCAGGGAATCACTTAAGCTTTTTTACTCACATTTTATTGCCTTTTCAGTGAAGACTTCACCAGTCCATCTGGGCTTGGCATGGTTCCCTGCCTACCTGTACAACCACCTCTCATGCCATCTTATCTCTTTCTCTCATTACACTTTAGACCAGTGATAAAGGTTTTAACAACCTTCCCATCACATGTCCTTGGCACAAAATGGAAAAACACTATGATGACACCTGACAGTAACAGAAATCTCATGAAATACTGTGGTGGGGGAGTTGTTATAAAGCTCTTCTCAGCAAGACTTCACTGGGGGTGGAAGCATAGCAACCCTCAAAGGCAAACTGAAGTTTTGATACCTTATAGTGAGTCACTGAAGATGTGAGCGGTTTTCCTTGACATTCACAGCATTCACAAGATATTTATCCAAAGCTATACTTGTTTGTGCTTCCCTTCATCTCTCATTTATTCATTCAACAAATGTTTGATTGACTACTATTGCCAGGCCTTGTGTTAAATGCTATGGATACAGCAATGAATAAGAAGGACAATAAACAAGTATACAAATAAACAAGGTAATTATAGTGACAGATGCTATGAAGGTAATAAAAATGGTGATGTGATGGAATAATTGGGGAGAATCAAGATACTCTAGAGAGGGTATGCACAGAAGGCATAGAAAGAGTGACATTTGGAAGCTGAGATGGAGCTTGCCTGGCAGCCCTCTACCAATAAGTACAAATGGGATGGGATGAGAAAAGAAGGCACTTGACATTTTTTGAGGAATAGAAAGAAGAAGCTGGTGTGGCTAGAGCAGTGCTATGCAGAGAATCAACCAGTATCAAGATAAAGAATTCGTACCAGGCTGTAATTCTGTACCACTTTCTTCTCAAGAAAACATTACAACATATATTAGTATAAAGTGCAAAGCAGTTAAGTGCCACATGTGTTGGCTGTTATGATTGTTAATAGTATTATTCCATTATCATAATGATCTCAGGATTGGTTGACGAAGTGAACTGGAAATGGCCTAGCAGAGAGCCTTGCACATATTAGACACACGATAAATACTAGTTTAATGAATGAATGCTTAGTAGAAGAGCAGCATTTGAGTTGGAACTTGAGAAGCAAGTATGACTTTAACATGTGAAGAAAGGAGGTCTGGGCAAAAGGAATAAAGAGGCTAAAAGCATAAAGCCATCCAAAGAAGCATGAGCAAAATTTGTTTGGATCGGAATTTGAGGAGAAAGGAGGAACAAAGATGGAAAAGAGTGACTTACCATTGAGAGCTTAGACATCACAAGAATTTTAGGCACTGCTTTCAGCGGCCATCTTCATCAATCATATCATGTGTGTTTGCTCGCATCAGCATGTTTGCAAAAAGTAGGTGCAAGGTTCTATTACACACTGGGCTCACCATGCAAGATTCTAAGGCTTGGAAACCTGAGTCCATATTTGAAAAGTGTTCCTGAGTTACCTGGGGGATATACCTGGGCTTGAAAACCTATCTTTTTGGACATGTACCATAGGAATCCATCTTCATGTAACCTTAACAAAGCAATTTCTCATCCCTCTCCCAAGTAAGTGAAGCATAGTTTTCACTAAACACATTTTCTAAAGCCAGATGAATAAGAATAAAGAATAAAGAAGCCATTGGATGTGTGTGTCATTTGCATGATTTAAAAGCTAACGAAGATCAACTGCAGAACAAGAAACAACTACTTATGAAATCCTAATTGTTGACTGACCGACATGAGGAAACATGAGCAAACTAAGGCCCAGAGAAGCTAAATGACTCTTTCAGTGTCCCACAGACAGCTCGTGGTAGAATCAAGACTAGAACTCACATCTTGCACCACACCCTACTGCCTCCGAGTTGGTTTATGGATGAACCTAAAGAGTCATGTATAGGGGATGGTGCAAAAAGGTATCTTGCTCCAGCTGGATTCATCTGAGGTCTTTGTGACTGCAAATCGAAATGTTATGAGGACTCGTTGGCCCTTATCTTTTATTTAAGAGAAAATTTTAAAGTGTATTTTAATTGACAAATAATTGTATGCATTCATAGGGTACAGAATGATGTTTGGTACATATAATGTAGTTATCAGATTAGTGTCATTATCATATACATCATCTCAAATATTTGTCATTTTTGTGTGTTGTGAATGTTTAATATCCTCCTATTTGAAACTATATATTATTGTTAACTACAGTCACCCTATGGTGGTATAGAACACTAGAACTTATTTCTCATTTCTCCTATCTAGCTGCAATTTTGATTCCTTTAAACATTCAGCCTGTTGAGCATCCTTTCTCTTCCTTTGTCTTCCCTCAGAGTCCTCTTGCTGGGTCTCCTGCTACTTCTCTAGGTGTTCCTGATTAGTTGGTCCCAGGGAGATCCTCTTCTCCTACCCATCCTTTTACCACTGGGATAGAGCAAAACTCTGAGAGATCTTATCTATTCCCAAAACTTTAGTAAATATTAATGTGCTGATAATTCCCAGTCTTTAACTGCCCCCGCCACCATATCTCTGCCCTAATCTCCAGACCTCATATATCAGTAGCCAGAGGTCTCTCCACTCATATACCTCACAGGCTCTTCAAATTCCTCATATCCAGACATGAATACATGCCCATGCCCTCAAAAGAAGTCAGCTCAGATACTCTTCTCTGTGAATGGCATCACCATCCATCTCCTGCCCAGGTCAGACACTTGAGAAACCTTCAGGTACTCACCTTGCTACCCTACCCCATCCAGTTCAAAAACATGTCTATCATATCTCCTAGTCTCTTCAATTGTCACCATTCACACAGCCCTACCTTAGGTCCCCCAGTCTCATCTGAGTAACTGCAATAACCTCCTAATTGGTCTTCCTACCTCTGACACTTGAAAATAGTTTTTTTTTCTTCTTTGAGACGGAGTCTCGCTCTGTCGACCAGGCTAGAGTGCAGTGGCGCGATCTTGGCTTGCTGCAACCTCTGCCTCCCAGGTTCATGCAATTCTCCCTGCCTTAGCCTCATGAGTAGCTGAGATTATAGGTGCCCACCGCAACGCCCAGCTAATTTTTGTATTTTTTTTGGTAGAGACAGGGCTTCACCATGTTGCCCAGGCTGGTCTTGGACTCCTGATCTCAGGTGATCCACCTGCCTCGGCCTCCCAAAGTGCTGGGATTGGCTGGGTGTGGTAGCTCATGCCCATAATCCCAGCACTTTGGGAGGCCGAGGCAGGTGGATCACAAAGTCAGGAGTTCGAGATCAGCTTGGCCAATATGGTGAAACTCCATAATTTTGTATTGGTAAAAATACAAAACTTGGCCAGGCGTGGTGGTGCGTGCCTGTAGTCTCAGCTACTTGGGAGGCTGAGGCAGAAGAATCACTTGAACCCAGGAGGCAGAGGTTGCAGTGGGCCAAGATCATGCCACTGCACTCCAGCCTGGGTGACAGAGCCAGCCTCTGTCTCAAACAAAAAAAAAATTGCTGGGATTACAGGTGTGAGCAACCATGCTTGGTCATGAGCATATATTTCTTTTAAAACCTCTAATCATATTACTTCTGAAGAATGAACTCCTTTGAATATCATATAAAACTTAGCTGTAAGACCTTGGACATGTCACTTAATCTCTCTGAGCCTCAGTTTCCTCATCCATATAATGGGTCAATAATCCATACTTCACTGGATTATGCAGAGAATTAGATTGAATGATGCAGGTTAAATGATTGGCAAAGTTCCTGTCACAAAGGAAGCATTCAGTAGATTGCAGCTGCTGGGGTTTATTACTAACGGTAGGCCCTCAATTATCTTTCATTTTTTATGTGGCTCACACTGGTCCTTTAAAATATTTTGTTAAAACCCACTCAGAAAATGTGATTCTGGAATGATTTCAGGAACTGAGATGGAACTCAGTTCTAACATCTGCTCCCTCACAAGAGTACTTTTGGCAGTACTTAGATTCTCCCCTCTCTAGATTCCCTCCCCTTGCCCTGTGGCTTAATAGCATTGTTTATTCTCCTATCTCTTCTTCCCTCTGCCCTCTCTATTAATTGTGAGCTCTTCAAGATAAGTGATCAGGCCTTATTTGTTCTGCTGTATTAAATACTCAACGAAATGCGAGGACTACCCATCCTGCCCCCTGACAGCTCACTCCCACTGTTTCAGCTGTCTGATTATCATACTACTGTATGCTCAACCAATTCTTTGAACATAGCATACTTTGTTAAAAATTCACTTCCTTTTATTAATACAGCCATCCCTCAGAATCCATAGGGGATTTATTCCAGGACCCCCAGGAGATAACAAAATCCACAGATGCTCAAGTCCCTGATATAAAATGGCATAGTATTTGCATATAACCTATGCACACCCTCATATATACTTTAAATCATCTCTAGATTACTTATAATACCTAATACAATGTACATGTTATATAAATAGTTGTTGTACTGTACTAGTTAGTGAATTACAAGAAAAAAGCCTACACGTGTTCAGGACAGATGCAACCACCCAGTTTTTTTTTTTTCCCCCCAAAAAAAGTATTTCTGATCTACAGTTGGTTGGATCCATGGAAGTGCAGCCCATGGATATGGTGGGAAGACTGTACATGGTCAAAGAAAATTCTACGAACAGTAATAATACACTTCCTTTCTTCTGTCTACTCTTTCTCAGCCATTTTTTTGTTTGATGTCACCATCCCAGGACGTAGACAGGGCAGAAACCAAAGAATGTCAGGTGTCACATAGCAAGCCAGTGGCAGAGTTGCGGTGGCAGATCCAGTGCTATTAGTATAGGGATATATAACTAGATGCATAACCATAATCAGATTTTTTAAAATGACGACTTTCCCCATACATACAAAGGCTCAGGAAAGCAAGGGCTGGTTTTCCATTCCCTAGGAACACTTAAGACCTTTTTACGTGGGAAATTTTTGTCCCATTGGTTTGGACATGGGATACATTTATTAGGATGAAACTATTAAAGTTTCTGGGAACTACAAATTATTCAGAAACCACCAATCTGAAGGTCATTCTGAGAAAAGTCAAGGAAGGGTAAAGAAGAGTGGGTTAGGCATAAATTGGAGTTAAAATTACGAGCATTATGAAGGACTACCTTATAAACAATTGCTCTAACTTTTACTATAATAACAAAATAAATGCTTTTGTGCAGGAAGAGTTGAAACTGTCGTGTCAATTTTAAATGCAAAAATAATTTATCATTTCAAATCAAGAGGATTGTTATAAGGCTTAAATAATTCTTATAAAATACTTATCAAACCTAGAACAAAATAGTACCAAGTAAATGGTAGCTATTTTTGTCATGTAATACTAATGTTCCCTGACATAAGAATCATCTGGAGTGTACCTGTCAAAAATATCATTTCTGGGGTCTATACAAGGCCCATTAAGACAGAATCTCCAAGCAAGGAGACTGGTAAGCCCTATTTTTACAGTTGTATTTTACATGATGAGTAAGGGGAAAATTCTATACTAAGAAATTGTGGCCATCTTAGTGATTTTCCATTAATACCAGGATGTGTTTGGCGCAGGGTGGTAGGGTCTGGCACTCAGGCCACTCTTTTCTTCCCTCTCCACATTAGAGCCTTTTAGTATCTAATTCATAAATATAAGAAATATTTTAATATTCTTCCAGTTAAAGCAGAGAAAATCTTTTCTGGTTACTGTGTTCATACTGAGTAGAAGAAGTTGTTACTGAAACACCAGGGGTTCAGTCTTGGTCCTGCTGCTCGCTGCATAGAAAGCCAATCACTATGACGCAAGTATTGCCAAGGAAGAAGGCTTTAATCAGGTGCTGCAGCCAAGGAGACGGGAGCTCAGTCTCAAATCTATCTCCCTGACTAAAACCAGGTGTTTATTTGGCAGGCAACAGATATAAAAATGTGTAAGAGATCAGGAACTTGGGAGGGGCAAGGAAGCAATCGTGGGAAATTAGGAGTCGCCATCTGGTGTGGTGATCTGGTTTCAGTTCTTTCATACTTTTTCTGAGAGGCCTAAAGGTCATTTCCTGAGGAATGAACTCAGATAAAACAAATATAAATTTCAGGCTTTTTAAGACCAGAAGGGTCAATTTCTATGTTTATCAAACAGAACACTCCATGGGGTAACTGGGTTGGTTTCACAATGACTTTAAATAGAAACATGTATTTTTTAAATCCCCAATTCATCTTTACTGCATTTGAAAGTCATTGATACTTAACATAATCAACCTAGTTTTCCATTTGCTCAGACATCTGGGAAAATCCTGGGACAGAAGAGACTTGAAAAGAAGAAATGGATAAAATAGAATATATTAAAGCTGGCCAGATTGAATCAAATAAACATGTATAGATTTAATATACTTAGTACTTTACCAATGAAATAATACAACAATATCAAGGATGTTTTGAAAGAAGAAAAAAAGCCACCTAAAATCCTACTGGCATCATGACTACACCAGGCCCTCCAGTCCATGTGTTCTGCATCTGTGGATTCAACCAAGCATGGATCAAAAATTTCTTTAACAAAATGGATGGTTGCAGCCAGGCGCGGTGGCTCATGCCTGTAATCCCAGCACTTTGGGAGGCCGAGGCAGGTGGATCACCTGAGGTCAGGAGTTCGAGACCAGCCTGGCCAACATGGTGAAACCCCGTCTCTACTGAAATTACAAAAATCAGCTGGGTATGGTGGTATATGCCTGTAATCCCAGCTACTCAGGAGGCTGAGGCAGGAGAATTGCTTGAACCCGGGAAGCAGAGGTTGCAGTGAGCCGAGATCGTGCCACTACACTCCAGCCTGTGCCACAGAGGAAGACTCCGTCTCCAAAAAAAAAAATTGTTGCACCTGTACTGAACAATTATAGACATTTTTGTGTCATTATTCTCTAAACAATACAGAACAACTATTTACATAGCATTGACACTGAATTAGGTATTATATCTAACCTAGGAATTTTTTTTGAGATGGAGTCTCGCTCTGTCACCCAGGCTGGAGTGTAGTGATGTGATCTTGGCTCACAGAAACCTCCACCTCCCTCATTCAAGCAATTCCCCTGCCTCAGCCTCCCGAATAACTGGGATTACAGGCATGTACCACCATACCCGGCTGGGATTACAGGTGCACGCCACCACGCCAGCTAATTTTTTTGTATTTTTAGTACAGACAGGGTTTCACCATGTTGGCAAGACTGGCTTAAACTCCTGACCTCAGGAAATTTGCCCGCCTCAGCCTCCCAAAGTGCTGGGATTACAGGCCCTAGTGATTATTTAAAGCACAAGTTTGATGGTTAATACTGAGTGTCTGATTGGATGAAAGGATGCAAAGTATTGATCCTGGGTGTGTCTGTGAGGATGTTGCTAAAGGAGATTAACATTTGAGTCACAGGGCTGGGAAAGGTAGACCCACCCTTAATCTGGGTGGGCACCATCTAATCACTGCCACCATGGCTAGAATATAAAGCAGGCAGAAAATAAATGTGAAAAGGCTAGACTGGCTTAGCCTGCCAGCCTACATCTTTCTCCTGTGCTGGCTGCATCCTGCCCTCAAACATCGGACTTCAGCTTTGGGACTGGGACTGGCTTTTCTGCTAGATGGCCTATTGTAGGACCTTGTAATTGTGAGAGTTAATACTACTTAATAAACTCATACATATATATATATATCCTATTAATTATGTCCCTCTAAAGAATCCTAATACAGCAAGCATACCTCATATTATTGTGCTTCGCATACACTCCTCTTTAGAAAAAAAAATTGAAGGTTTGTGGTAACCCTGCATTTAGGAAGTTTCTCAGCACCATTTTTCCAATAGCACACACTCACTTCATGTCTTGGTGTCACATTTTGGTAATTCTTGCAATATTTCAAACTTTTTCATTATTATTATATCTGTTACTGTGATCTGTATTCAATCTTTGATGTTACTATTTTAATTGTTTTGGGGTGCCATGAACCACTCTCATGTAAGACAGTAAACTTAATCGATAAATGTTTTGTGTTCTGACTGTTCCACTGATCAACTGTTCCCCATATCTCTCCCTCTCCCTGGGCCTCCCTGTTCCCTGAGACACAATGATATTGAAATTAGGCTAATTAATAACCCTACAATGGCCTCTGAATGTTCAAGTAAAAGGAAGAGCCGTATGTCTCTCACTGGAAATCAAAGCTAGAAATAATTATGCTTAGTAAGTAAGGCATGTCCAAAGCCAGCATAATCTGAAAGCTAGGACTCTTGCACCAAACAATTAGCCAAGTTGTGAATGTAAAGGAAAAGTCCTTGAAGAAATTAAAAGTGCTCCTCCAGTGAACAGAAAAATGATAAGAAAGTGAAACAGCGTTATGCTGATATGGATACAATTTTAGTGGTCTGGACAGAAGATTAAACAAGCCACAATATTCCCTTAAGCCAAAGCCTATTCCAGAGCAAGGTCCTAACTCTCTTCAATTCTATGAAGGTTGAGAGAGGTAAGGAATCCACAGAAAAAAAGTTGGTAGTTAGAAGAGGTGGAATCCTGAGGTTTAAGGAAAAAAGCTGTCTCCATAACAAAAATGCAAAGTGAAGCAGCAAGTGCTGTTGTGGAAGCTGCAGCAAGTTATCCAGAAGATCCAGCTAAAATCACTGATGAAGATGGCTACACTAAACAACAAACTTTCAGTGCAGACAAAACAGCCTTATATTGGGAGAATAGGCCTCCGGGATTTTCATAGTTAAAGAGGAGAAGTCAATTCCTGACTTCAAAGCTTTGAAAGACAGGATGGCTCTCTTGTTGGGGGCTAATGCAACTGGGGACTTTAAGTTGAAGCCAATGCTGATTTTCCATTCCAAAAATCCTAGGGTCCTTAAGAATTATGCTAAATAGTTCTTGTGTGGTGGCTCATGCCTGTAATCCCAGCACTTTGGGAGGCTGAGGTAGGCAGGTCACTTGAGGTCAGGAGTTCCAGATCAGCCTGGTCAACATGGAGAAAACCCATTTATAGTAAAAATACAAAACTTAGCCAAGCGTGGTGGCAAGTGCCTGTAATCCCAGCTACTCAGAAGGCTGAGTAGGAGAATTACTTGAACCTGGGAGGTGGAGGTTGTGGTATGAGCCAGGATCATACCACAGCACTCCAGCCTAGGTGACAGAGTGAGACTCCATCTCCAAAAAAAAATAATAACAATAATAATAATCATGCTAAATCTACTCTGCCTGGTGCTATAAACATGAAACAACAAAGCCTGGATGAAGCATATCTTTTACAGCATAATTTACTGAATATTTTAAGCTCACTGTTGAGACCTACAGCTCAGAATATTTTTTTCAAAATATTACTGTTCATTGACAATGCAACTCATCACACATAAGCTCTGATAGAGACGTATAAGGAGATTAATGTTGTTTTCATGCCTAACACAATATCCATTCTGCAGCCCAAGGATCAAAGATTAACTTTCAAGTCCTGTTATTTAAGAAATATACATCATTAGGTTGCAGCTGCCATAGATAATGATTCCTCTGATGGATCTGGCCAAAGTAAATTGAATGCCTTCTGGAAAGGATTCACCATTCTAGATGCCATGAGGAACATTCATGATTCATGCGAGGTCAAAATAGCAGCATTAACAGGAGTTTAGAAGAAGGTGATATAGTCCTCATGGATGACTATGAGGTTTCAAGACTTCAGTGGAGGAAGTAACTGCAGATATGGTGGAATTAGCAAGAGGACTAGAGTTAGAAGTAGAGCATAAAGATGTGACTGAATTTCTGCAATCTCATGATAAAACTTGAGCAGATGAGAAGTTACTTCTGATGGATGAGCCAAAAAAACATTTTAATGGTTTTCCTGGGATGGAATCTACTCCTGGTAAAAATGCTGTGAACATTGTTGAACTGCCAAAGGATCTAGAATAGTACATGAACTTAGGTGACAATGCAGTGGCAGCATAAGAGAGGACTGACTCCAATTCTGAAAGAAGTTCAGTGGGAAAAATCTATCAAATAGCATCACATGCTGCAGAGAAACTTTATTTTTTTCTTTTCTTTTTTTTTTTTTTTGAGATGGAGTTTTGCTCTTGTTGCCCAGACTGGAGTGCAATGGCACGATCTCAGCTCACCACAACCTCTACCTCTTAGATTTAAGCAATTCTCCTGCCTCAGCCTCCCGAGTAGCTTGGATTACAGGCATGTGCCACCACACCCGGCTAATTTTGTATTTTTAGTAGAGATGGGGCTTCTCCATGTCGATCAGGCTGGTCTTGAACTCCTGACCTCAGGTGATCCACCCGCCGTGGCCTCCCAAAGTGCTGGGATTAGAGGAGTGAGCCACCGTGCCTGGCTGAGAAACTTTCATGAAAGGAAGAGTGAATCTTCATTACTGTCTTATTTTAAGAAATTGCCACAGCCACCCCAACCTTCAACAGCCACACTCGGATCAGTCAGCAGCCATCAACACTGAGGCAAAAAGATTATGACTCACTGAAGGCTCAGATGATTGTTAGTATTTTTAGCAGTAAAGTATTTTTTAATTAAGGTATGCACTTTTTTAGACATTATGCTATTGCACACTTAATAGACTATAGTATAGCATAAAAGTAACTTTTATATGCACTGGGAAACCAAAAATTTGTGCGACTCACTTACTGTGATATTTGTATTAGTGGTCTAGAACCAAGCCTGCAATATTTCTGAGGTATGCCTCTATATAAGAGGATATGCATGGATTTTATATGCATATGATATACATACTACATCACTTTACATAAGGGACTTGAACATCTGTGGATTTTGGTATCCACAAAGGGTCCTGGAACCAATCCCACACAGATACCAAGACAATTACATTTTGTTTTTGTAATTTCCCTCTCAGTTATTTGTATGTTCTATGTGTGTACGTGCGTGTGTGTGTGTGTGTGTGTGTGTGTGTGTGTGTGTGTGTTGGGGGAATTACTCAATGTCTTCTTGGTCTGTGCCCTTTTAAAAGTTGTACTAAAGAGAACATTTGTAATGTGACTACAAGAAAAGAAAGGGCCAGAAACCTTTTTGCTGTAACACTGCAAAGCTGGTTACTTTGGACAGTGCAAAAAAATCTAAATGTTTACATATACTGGACCTTGAAGAAAAAGGAGTGGGTGTGCAGCAGGGATGAAGGACTCTGGAGGGAAAGAAATGAAGGAGTCCACAGAAGGCAGAAGCTCCTCAGCAACAGTGAGAGCAATGGCATGAGCAGCCCTAAGAGTTCAAAAGGAAAATCCATCATATGTGAGGGACTAAATAGAATGAGCTGAACAGAGTAGAGAAGCCATCACTATTTCTGTTTTTCTTGGGTGAGGTGGGGACTGACTCCATGTGGATCACAATAAGCACCTGAGAGCAATGTAAGGCCTATTCTCTATAGCCTTCCACATTGCATTTATGACCATTCAGCCAAAGTAAGACTAATATTCAAAACAGTCCCAATTTTTAGATATCAAGGACAAGGAAAACAGAGTTTCATGTGCATACATGCTTTTATGTAGTTTATATCCTGCTGTACTAGTTATATGACCTAGGGCAATTTATATAACCGTTATGTTTCTTCATCTGGCAAATGGGGGTGATAGTTTTACCAACCACAGATGGTGAAGATGAGATCATCCATATAAAGCACTTCAAAAAGTATCTGGCACAGAGTAAGTGTGCTCCATAAATGTTACCTGCTTTTTATTATTGGTAGTGCTGGTGGATTATGCTTGGAGGTAAAGCAGAGGAAAATGCCTTGCTTGGGTCTCTCTGGCTTATGGGTAGTGGTGCATGCAGGTGGGAGGCTCGTGACAACCTTTCGTGCTCTAGGATGCTACAGGCTGCTGCAGAGGCCTGGGGACACCCACTCTGGCTTCCCTCCGCTTCAGTCCTGCCTCCAGTCTGTTTCTAAGACCTCAGGGCTCCAGCAGTCTTCTCTCTCCCACCCACACTCCAAGGCAAATGGGCCTCCATTCCTAGCCCAGAGACAAAAAGTGAGGATCCTGCCTAAGAAACTTCACCCCTTCTCTACCATGCAGCTCTCCCTCTCTGAAGTCAATCACTGACTCCTTTCTCTAAAGTAGAAAGGTCCCTCTTAGAACAACAGTCTCCAATTTCATTTGTGTTTCTCTACGTCCACTTCTGCTCCAAGGAAAAAGGGATATTTTTGTTGTTGTTGTTGTTCAGAGTCATAAAATACGTGTCTACCTTGGGTGGGGAGTAGGGGTTGACATGGGAAACTTCTATCCAGAGCCTGTTTTTATGAGTTGAGCCCACATCAGTTAACTATGCCAAATGATTAAGATAAAAAGCTTTTGGTTCTTGGATGATTTATCTAATTCGGTTTGGGATGAGGAAGAGGTAATGTTCAAAGCTTACCAAGTCATAAATGAGTGAATTCCCTGGAAAAATTAAATAGGATATCAGAAGGGAGAACTCCCTCTTCTGGGTGCAAGCTGGGCAGTGACCCAAACCAGAAAGCATGCTGAGTTACAGGTATGGATGAGACACTGTGCCACACTAAAGATCTGTAATCGCGGGCAGCAAAGTCAGCACGGTCCTTGGGTGTTCTCATGAGGATACTGGAAAGCTTCTGACAGCACTAACCTAGAGGCAAAGCTGAGTTTGGCAACCAAGCAGTTGGGATAGGAGGTGAGTCAGGAAAGAATTCAGGGTTGTTGTTAAATGCTTCCCCTGTTGCTTGGGTCTGCCACCTTCAAATGTGGCACTGTTCACTCTGGGAGCATCTTAAATGTACCACTCACCTTGGAAGTCTTCTGCAAAGTACAAAGTGCCTCAAAAACACAGGTTGTTTTTAATGCTATTGTTATCGACAGTGTATGGTGGCACTGATTCATCAGACACCATTCAAAGTCTGTTTGCTTTTCACAACTGTCTGTTATCTTGGCCAAGGGACTAGGTGTTCTTTTGTTTGTTTGTTTGTTTGTTTGTTTGTTTTTTGAGACAGAGTCTTCTCTGTCACCCAGGCTGGAGTACAGTGGTGCAATCTCAGCTCACTGCAGCCTGTGCCCCCTGGGTTCCAGCGATTCTCCTGCCTCAGCCTCCTAGGTAGCTGGGATTACAGGCTCCTGGCACCACACCTGGTTAATTTTTGTATTTTTAGTAGAGACAGGGTTTCTCTATGTTGGCCAGGCTGGTCTCGAACTCCAGACCTCAGGTGATCCACCCACCTCAGCCTCCCAAAGTGCTGGGATTACAGGTGTGAGCCACTGTGCCCGGCCTAGACATTCTTAATTCCAGTGCTTTGTTGCTTTTATTTCTTTGCTAATTTGTAACTAATAGGGGAAAGAAGGAATATTAGACACCAAGGAGTTATTTTCTCCTGATTTCTCTAGTTTTCTGGGTGCTATGTTTTCTGTTTTTTTTTTTTTTAAGTTTAAGTCTGTTTTAAAAGAACAACATGATTAATTTAAGTACCAGTTAAAAGGAACTTGTTCTGTTGTCACAGTCTCCTGAAGACATCAAGCAAGTAGGTAGAAGTATGGAGAAGTGAACAGGCACAGGCTTCTCAGTGGCCAAGATATAGGTTCAAATCCTAACTCTGATTGTAGGCAAATTTTATTTCCATATGTAGCTAGGACACTAACCCTACCTTGCATGGGTATCTGAGGATTCAAGACAACATATCCTTGTCCCATAACTACCATATGGATCCTCAGTAAATGGTAGCTGTTATTTTAGTCAGAGACAGAATTTTGACTAGAAATTAAATTACCATGGCCCTAACAGGGTCAGGTTGAACACTATACAGACATAGCTAAGAAATCATTCTAAAGGTTTCTTGCACTGTGGCAGGAATGCAGCCTGGTGGGATAGGAATAAAAGACAGAAAAAGGGCAGAGAGCAAATGGATTGTGGTCAAAAACATTCTTTATCTTTAAATGTGCCCCATTATAACTGCTCTGGAAACTATTTGTACTAAGACAGGTTTCACATTGTTTATAGAGAAATTAAGTTGTAACAAAACATATACCAAAAAAGGCCTGTCTATTCTTGACACATGGAACTGAAAATGTCTATCTTTACCACCTACTCCAAAGAGGGGGAAAAGGAGCAAAACTTGTTTATATCTTAGAAAACACATAATGCTTCAGATACCTTAAGTACATTTTATTGACTTCTAAAACCGAGTTCTGGGGATTGCTATTAGATCCGAAGTCTGCTTATTGTCTGTACTGCACAGAAAAAAATGGTTTTAAGTATATTTATGTCCCCTATTTGTCTAAAGTCTCAAGCGTCCTGTTGTCATGGAACTATATTCCCTAAGGATCATATTAGGTATGTTTGCATTCTGTGCAAAGTGATTGCCAGTATTTGTCACACTTGCCATTCCCATATGCAGGAAAGCTGATTATTCATGATTCAGATACAAGTATCTAGTGTAATCCACTAGTTGGAACTGAAATGGAGCTGAAGTGGTATTGATGGCTACAGAATGACGAGGAGGAGGAGGAGGAAAACAGTAAGTACAAAATCACCCAGTGCAGTGGCTCACACCTAAATTCTAACACTTTGGGAGGCTGAGACTGGTAGATCACTTGAGCCCAGGAGTTCAAGACCAACCTGGGCAACATGGCAAAACCCCATCTCTACAAAAAATACAAAAACTTAGCCAGGTGTGGTGGCACATTCCTGCAGTCTCAGCTATTCGGGAGGCTAAAGTGGGAGGATTACCTAAACCCAGGGAGGTCGAGGCTGCAGTTAGCCTGGTTAGGGAAACCTTGCAGCTGTGAGGGACACTCAGTGCTACCACTGCTGGCACTGGCGTGAATCTGAAACTGTCCCTTCTTCTTTGTGACACTCACTCCAGACACAAAGTTCTGGCAGGGATGGCCTGACAGACTGAGCTCAGGAGCTTAGGTTGTGTCCTAGTGGTCAGCGGTTTAAAGGATTTGGCCTTTTTCAACTTCCACAGTTTAAAGTGGAACCCTCACCTCCTACCAGATTCATCAAACAGAAGGTGGCTTAGATGTTTGGCAGCCTCCCCAAAACGCCAAGGTTCCCTCACAGAAGGTTTCCTTTGTGTTTATGATTCATATCCTCTCTCTACCTTCAGAGAACACTTATGAAGGCTAACAATAAAAAAACACTGATTCAATGACTGTGTTAAAACAAAAGAATGAAACCTAGAAGCCATGGGACAAGGCCAGAAAGGCCTTAGAAAATTGGAGCAGAAAGATGCTAGAGGGAGAAAGAGAAAATTTTTTCTTATTTTTCCTTTTATTCTTTTCCCTCTCACATTCTTCTCAGTAGTAGTAGTAGCAGTAGTACAAAAGCACTCCCAGCCCACAGCGTTTCTAGAACTTGCTCTTCAGTCTTCTTGAATCAATTTTCTTGAGGTTTATATATAAAGGGCTACTAATACACAATGCTGAAAATCTTTACATGTTACTGGCCAAAGTATTAAAAGCAAAATCTTCCAGTCTGTGATTGAGGCCAAGTGTTGTGAAAGAAGGAGCTTTAGCCTGAGTCATTCAAAACCCCATATCTAGTTCAAGGCTTTACCTCTTAGAAATGAGGTGACCACAGGAAACCCATCTAACCTCCATCGTGGTGCTCAAAGTGCCTACATTGACGGAAGACTATAATGAAAGGTAAGGTGTTTCTGAGCAATCCAATGGGCTTTTTTACCCATTCATTCATCTACTTATTCATTGAGTAACTACTATTTGGTAAGCATAGCAAATAAGACAAAGGTTACTACACTCGAGAAGCTTACATACTAACAGTTTAATCAGAGTTTGGATGAAAACTCAAATGCCATTGGTGGCTAAGAAGGTAAGAGAGGCTGTGTGAAGCCGCTTTTTTTTTTTTTTTTTTTTTTAATATGTCAGTATTTAGTGGTGGAGCCTATGGCAAGTCCTATCCAAAAGTATTCAATCTCATGTTTTAAGAAAAAGTCATATATGTAAAGAAGGAATTAAAACATAGGACATTATATGCAATAACGTACGTACAAATTGATTCAGAAACTAAAAAGTGAGTTATTCGTTCTGCCTAGAGTGGAATGGTAAAGATGTCAGAAAATTTTTTAAGAGGACATGATGCCTGTTTAAAATGGTTTTGAAAGACCAAAGGAGATCCCCAGGTAGATAAGTGGGAGAAAAGCAAAGTATACATCATGTGCAAAGACATGTAGGATTGAAGCAATATGTATAATGGGCTCTATAAGATGTTTAATGTGACAAATCCAGGGGAACGCAAAGAAGAAATGAAACTAGAGAGAAGATCTAGAGTGAATTAATAGAGGACCTAGTTTTATCATCTTTAGACAAGTAGGGAACAGCAGAAACTGAGAGGATCTGAAGTAGTTGGGAGGAAAGATTTAAGGAAGCATAAAAATAAAAGCAAAGAGAGTTATTAGAAGGGAGAGTAACATCATAGATGAAAGATAATGAGGCCCTCAATGAAGTATCTGTAGAAATGGAGAAATGCTAGATGTAATGACTATCAAGGGGATAAGACTGGAAAAGAATTTAGTGGTTTAATACATTTGTAGATTAACCTAGTGTGCTGCTATTGAAAGAGATCTATGAAAATCAAGGAAAGAGATCTATGGAAATCAGGGAAATAAGAGAACAAGGATACCAGTGTCATAAAAGTCAACAAAGGAGACAACTTTAAGTGGAGATGGATGTCAACAGTATGAAATGTAATGGAAAGATCAAGTAAGTTAAGAGCAGAGACATGTTTATTGATATTTAACAAGGCCTTTAGACTTTTGATAAAAGCAGTATAAACAGTCTTAATGAATGGCAGCGGTTACCCCCAAACAGGGAAATATATCTGAGGAAGGGCATGTATAAGTAGAGTCCACAGTGAAAAGCCCAACCCACTGACCCTGTATGATAGATTCAGGAAAAAAAGATGAAAAGGCCTGACCTTATGACTCTGGTTTTGCTGTCAATATATACATTCCTCCTTCTTCTGGTGACAGCATCTTGATTTTTCTTTAGCAACTAACCCTCCATCTCTCAGAGCCTACTTGGTTTAGGATAGACATTCCCTAAACACCAGATGGACACATGACTCAGACCTGGCCAATCATAGGATTCCATTCCCTTGGCTATAGCAATTGACTCTGTGATGAACCACAACCCAAGCCAGACCATGAACACAATCCTTTGGTGTTGGCATATTTTTTTTTATTTTTTGTACTTTTTGTTTGGTGTGAATTAGGATGTCTTTTTTAGAGCTTTTGAGCTCCTTTTCCCTGGGATTACCAAGAAACAAATATCTTCCTTCTAGTATTACTGAAATTGCAGGACATAAGCCTGGAGGTGCTGGAAACCACCAGATGCCGAAGGCTTGCCTGGGAATAAGGCCAACGCATAGGAAAGTAGAACTGAGAGATAGAAAACAGGGCAGAGGAGGAGAAGAGAGAAAGTGACTAGGTTCTAATGACATCATTTGAGCACTTGAAGCCAACAAATACTTTTCAGTAATATGAGCCAATAAATCCTCTTTATTTTTATTTAAGCCACTTAGAGTTGGGATTTCTATCTCTTCTAACCAAAAGAACCGTATTTGAAACAAGTGGATAGAAAGGTGTGGGAAGCAAACCAGTTTCAATTCAGCCTTGCCTTGAGCCAGCTCTGATCATGGATCTCAAAGTTTGCCTTATCCCCCACCCTACTCAGCCAAAAAAATAGTTCAGGTGTCTTATCATCTTAGTCCTCCAAAGGACTGATTAATTGAGAGGAGACTGTGAGGAACCTTGCAGAATCTCAGCAGCTTGGCCCTGAGCCAGGACCAAATTGTTGCTGATGGATCAAGGTTTCTGGGAACCAGCTGTGAAGAAGAGATAGCATACAATCCTTAGAATTCTTAGAGCAAGGACCCCTGACTGCTCCTGTTCTGCAAAAACTAAAAAATGGGAACCACCATTTTCTGCCAGAATAAGCCAACATCTGAGGTGCAATTACCATAAGAAATGGAATTGCAAACCCCTGCTACTCTACATTTAAAGCAGACACAATGGCTTCTGGGCACAGTTGTGCTCAACTCCAGGGGCACCAAACACATTGTAGTTATGTGAATAGCATCCCTGGGAGTTATGCCATGCTCAACCTACACAGCCATATGTAATGACCCTGGCAGACACTCACTAATTAGTGAGAAAATTAGCATCCATCGACCCTCAAGTACAGAGAGACTTTGTATCTGTGTCAACTACAGAGAGGATAAGAGAGAAAAGAAACCATTTGCAACAGTTCAGATAGCAAAAATCTTTAGCATTTCAGTTCTTCAGAAAAGAGCCAGCTGAGTTGTCTGTGTGAACCTACTTTGTCCCAGAGCCCTTGTTGCAAAGTGCTAAGTGTGAGGCAGTGTTCATGGCCAAGGATAACTCGACAGTCCATCCTGGTCTGAGTCCCCACATGCTGTCTTTCCCAAAAAGACTAATACAGGCAAACACTGAGTAAAACAACTGGTACGCCAGAAAGCACCTGGATTTTTGGGCAAAAATAGTACTGAGCCAACTTAAAAAACAAGTGGACTTAATTTAAACACGGGCAGAGTAAATTTGGGGTCACAATCAAACCCTCAGGATTCCACTGTGCTCCCTTCTCTTCCAGATGTGGGACACAGTAAAAAGAGCTTCAGATAGCCTGCTCATATGCAAGTTCAGATAAGAATTGCCCCAAATCTTTCCAAGGACTGATACTGAGTTTACTTTTCATGATGTGAACAGTGTGTCCAAGTGAGGCCTAAATACAGGTCTTTGCCCCTTATCAGTTCCATGTGGGAAATACCAAGAGACTGCCTTTAATTTCCCAGAGTAGGGCCTCAAAGACCAAGCAATCCAGTCTAAAACTAATAAAAGCAGCATCCTGAAAAGAGTACTAGGCTTTCCCCACAAGCACTCAGGAAAAAAAAAAAAGTGGGCACGGTGGCTCACACCTGTAATCTCAATACTTTAGGAGGCCGAGGCAGGTGGATCACCTGAGGACAGGAGTTCAAGACCAGCCTGGCCAACATGGTGAAACCCCATCTCTACTAAAAATACAAAATTAGCTGGGTGTGGTGGTGCATGCATGTAATCCCAGCTACTCGGGAGGCTGAGGCAGGAGAACTGCTTGAACTCAGGAGGCGGAGGTTACGGTGAGCCAGGATTGTGCCACTGCACTCCAGCCTGGGCAACAAGAGCAAAATTCCATCTCAAAAACAAACAAACAAAAAAAAAAGAAAAACCCAAAATCAATTTTCCTTTTTCTTTTTAAATAATTTCAATTTTCATTTTACAGTGCATGTGCAGGTTTGTTACATGGGTATATTGCATGATGGTTTTGGCATACCATTGACCCCATCATCCAGGCAGTGAGTGAGTCTAGTACCCAATATTAATTTTTCAATCCTTGCTCTCCTCCCTCCCCTCCTCTTAATAGTCCCTAGTGTCTACTGTTGCCTTCTTTATGTCCCTGAATACCCAATGTTTAGCTCCCACTTATAAGTGAGAACATGCAGTATTTGGTTTTCTGTTCCTGCATTAATTTGCTTAAGATAATGGCCTCCAGCTGTATCCATGTTGCTGCAAAGACCGTGATTTTGTTTTTCTATAGCTGCAAACATCAATTTTTCTTATGTCTCCTGTGAAGCTGCAAAATGCAAAGAAGTCATTTTCTCCATAACTGTAACCATCACAGGCAATCTATTTGCACTCACGGGGAAAGTCTGATCGGGAGTATTTTTTCTAAACTAGTGAGAAATTCCACTTGTAGCTAATGATCCCCTCACTTCACTTGCATTTTTTTCTGAGTAACAATAACTTTCACCTTGGATGATCTAGTCCTTAAACGACTATAATGTGTTTCCAAATGGGCTCTGTTTCAACATGGGAACTGCATTAACAATTGGCAGAAACCCTTGTCTTTTCTCTGTCACACTTACCATCATAGCTGTCCCAGGCCAATATTAAATATTCTGCTAGTTTACATTTGTGCAAATCAAACAAACACCTGTTGGTTCCCTTTAGTATTTCAGATAGGGAATACAGCTAGAAAGTCAGTGTAGGAACAGCTACCACTTATTGAGTACCTAAGAGTGTTTTACATACCTTGTCTTTAATTTTTAGAATAACCCAGCAAAAGTGGTAGCACTTTTATTAGGTTTTTTTTTCTCTCTTTTTTTTTTTTTTTGAGACGGAGTCTTGCTGTGTCACCCCAGGCTGGAGTACAGCGGCTGGATCTCAGCTCACTGCAACCTCCACCTCCCTGGTTCAAGCAATTCCCCTGCCTCAGCCTCTGGAGTAGCTGGGATTACAGGCGCATGCCACCACTCCCGGGTAATTTTTTTGTATTTTTAGTAGAGGCAGGGTTTCACTATGTTGGCCAGACTGGTCTCAAACTCCTGACCTCAGGCAATCTGCCCACCTCAGCCTCCCAAAGTGCTGGGATTATAGGCATGAGCCACGCGCCTGGCCAGAATCATTAGGTATTATTCCGTGGACAGGTCTGTGCAAACTTAGCCCCAAAGTCCAAGAAAGCAGAGAGGTTGAAGAAAGAGACTGACAAAGCCAGTTTCTCAGAAAGAAACACATAATAGGGACTTAAGAACTGAAGCCATGCTTGTGTCTCAGGTGGTGGCAAGATGACACCATTACTCTCCAGACATGGGGCTTACATACCATAGGGGAGTAATGTGTAGGGCAGTTACAGCAAAAGGCAAGAATGCTGTTAATCTGCATAAGGGCAGGATTTATGGTTAAGGGTGTTTAGACCTAAGAGTAAATACCTCCTTTTACATAGGAAATGATAAAACAGAAATCTTAGAAGCATTCCTGGAACTAGGGTTAATCAGAAGTCAACATAGTGAATTAGCATACAAGACAGAGTTGCTTTAGCCTCCACAGGTGTTGAAACTGAAATTTAAACTCACATCTACCTAAGATGAAAGACCAGGATCTTAGGCCATGAACGTTCTCACTAGGTCAGCTTAACAACAGAGAAGACAGGCATCCTTAACTAACAAAAAACTGGAGTTTTATCAACTTGACATTACACAAAGCACAATTCCTGTGGTGAGTGGTAGGGGATCCCAAATGTGCCACAGGAGTGGTGACCAGTAGATTTTCTTTTTAATAACAGGCAGTTATTTAGTTCACTATTCTAGATGCTGTAAAGTTCAAGAGCGTAGTGCTGGCACCTGGCAAGGACCTTCATGCTGTGTCATCCCATGGCATAACGCAGAAGGGCAAGAAAGAGCAAGATCAAGACAGCAAGAGGAGGCCAAACTCACTTGTATAAGAATACTCCCAAAATAACTGGACCACTCCCTCGATGACAACATGAATCCAACCATAAGGGCAGAGCTTTCATGACTTAATCTCTCCTCATTAGGCACCACCTCCCAACCCTGTTGCATTGGGGATTAAGTTGTGGGAAACCTTCAAACCACAGCATCCACCAAGGGAGATGGGAGTAAAAATCAGAGATATCTATAAGAAACAATGTCCCCAGTTAGTTTTTCAGATTATAAATGGGCACATTTGCTCACACACTCATTTCTGCACTCCCTTCACATGCCTATTTTGAGCATTATCTCTATGCCAAGATTTATGATGATTATGCACTGAGAGATGAGGTCTCACTGGTTGGTCAACTAGCCCTGGTGTCACCATTCACACCAGGGAGGCAAGTGATGGCTTATAACATATGAATGCAGCAGTAGTAAAAAGCAGATGCCAGTCTTCATGATGGAATCCAGACCCTGAAGGCAACCAAGTATACAATACCTAGACATAAAACATTAAGTCCAGGCACAGTCGACTCATGCCTGTAATCCTAGCACTTTGGGAGGTGGAAGAAGGAAGGTTTCTTTAGCCCAGAAGTTTGAGACCAGCCTGAGCAACATAGCAAGATCCCATCTCTACAAAAAACTTTAAAAATTAGGCTAGTATGCTGGCATGCACCTATAGTCCTTGCTACTCAGGAGACTGAGTTAAAAAGCAGGGGGATCACTTGAGCCCAGGAGTTTAAGTCTGCGGTGAGTCATTATTGTGCCACTGTACTCCAGCCTAGGTGACAGAGCGAGACCCCATCTCAAAAAAAAAAAACACACACAAACAACCTGAAGCACCTAAATGGAACACTTAAGAGGTTAAATATTTTCAGCGTAGTAGTGAGAAGGAAGATTTAGATACCTATAACTGCCTGCCAATGACAAACTACCTTCTAAAACCAAAATTGATGATTCTGTCAACATCACTGAACATGAGTAGGAGATAATGGAAAGTAAGGAGTCCTTCACACCTCCAGCTCAAACAAGTGAGCAGGAGTTCGCCAAAAATATCTGATCAATATGGTTCTCATAAAACTTTTAATACTAGAAGTTAATTAAATGGACAAAATAAATGCCATTCTATTATGTTGCAGGCATATTAGTTTACATATATTAAAATTTAAGTTGGGGAAAAACTAATGATTATATCACTGAAACACCAGGGGTTTGGTCTAGGTCCTGCTGATTGCCACACAGAAAGCCAATGACTGAGATGACAAATATTGCCATGGAAGAAAATTTTAATTGGTTGCTACAGCCAATGACATGGCAGCTCAGTCTCAAATACAACTCCCTGACCCACTCAAACTAGGGGTCTATATAGCAGAGAAGAAATGTTAACAATGTGTAAGAAAATAAGAACTAGGGAGGGGCAAAGAAGCAATCATGATGAGGGTCCCACATCTCATTGTCTGGATGTAGTTGCTTTAGCCTGAAATACTGATAAGTTTCAGTATTTTGATACTTTTTTTTTAGAGGCCTGAAAGTCATTTCCTGAGGAAGGAACTCAGATAACAAATGTAAACTTCAAGCTTTAAGACCAGAAGGGTTAATTTCTATATTTATCCAAAAAACTATCTACGGGACTATTAGGTCAATTTCAATTAATTTCCTGGATTTTAGTTTTAAAATGTTACAGATTTTAGAATATGAAGTACTTTTCTCTGCCTCTAAATTTGAGATTTAAAATATTAAGAATTTTAAAAGGTAGGTGTCCTAAAATTAAAATTAAATCTTATTTCTTAAGACAACCCTTAGTTGATTTTATCTTCACATAGAAGGTCATGGTAAAATAATCTTCTATTTTTGAAAAATAAAAAATATATCAATGTTTTCAAACATAGCTTTTTAAAAACCACAGGGAAAAACATAATTTAATAAGAAATTCATGGATCTGTAAAGAGTTGAGTGGTCCGGGGGTCCACCAATACTCTGAAGCTTTGTGTGTGTTTGTGTGTAAGTGCCATCAGTGGAAAAAGAGGGGAGGGAGTTAGTAATTTTTTCAGATTCTCAAAGGTGTATGTGACCCACATGAGGGTTGATATTGACTGTAGGAAATTATGAGAAAATTTTAAAACCCTGTCAGTTATTGGAAGCTATGACTATCTCTGATTAGAGTCCAAAACAAAAACTAGCTAAAATGTAGGTACAAAATCTGAACTCCAACACTCGGATGAATTAAAGATCCTTGGGGGCAATAAAAGAACTGACTCTCGTCTGTGGCCCTCAGTAGCATCCATTGAGCCAACAGTCCACCAGGTCATTGTTCTCCCTATCCCTCCACAAATAACCAAGTCCATAATGTGTAAGAGATTTGCTTTGTTTTTTCTACTCCAGGGCCCTAGCAGTTCACAGCAGCTGGAACCAGTCCAAGCAGCCTGCTGTGTATTTCATTTTTATAGACCAAATGGCTTCTTGATAATTTATCATCTATATGATAGAGAAAAGTACCAATAAAATGTGATATAAATCCCTACCTTCTTCCAGGATCAAGGAAATAACTTAAAAAAAAAGCTAAAAGGGAAATGACAACACAGTTTTTTGACCTAAAAATGTGTGACTGGGCACGGTGGCTCATGCCTGTCATCCCAACACTTTGGGAGACCAAGGTGGGCAGATCATCTGAGGTCAGGAGTTCAAGACCAGCCTGGCCAACATGGTGAAATCTCATCTCTACTAAAAATACAAAAATTAGCCAGAAATGGTGGCAGGCGCCTATAATCCCAGCTACTCGGGAGGCTGAGGCAGGAGAATCACTTGAACCCAGGAGGCGGAAGTTGCAGTGAGCCAAGATCGTGCCACTGCACTCCAGCCTGGTGACAGAACGAGACTCTGTCTCCAAAAAAAGAGGAAAAAAAAGTGTGTTTTTCTAAATCAGATGCTGCTCTTGTTTCTTGAACTAAATATCCCTAAAGATGTTGAATCTCAAAAGTAGAAAATTTGGGAAGTGGCGATGTCGAAGAATTGGCTGTTTCTGGGTAGCCTATTGAGTGAAATCTTGAGATAGAATCTTTGATAACAGTCCCGTAGGAAACATTTTATCTGCGATTTCCTGTTAACATAAGAACTGCATCACTTTAACAGGTTTGGGCCCCTCATCCCAGGAAGCATTCATCATCAGAGGAAAATAAATCATGCACATGAGGAGGATGGGGTTCGTGTTACCAAGGACTATAAGAAATAAAACCGGCGGGGCGCGGTGGCTCAAGCCTGTAATCCCAGCACTTTGGGAGGCTGAGACGGGCGGATCAGGAGGTCAGGAAATCGAGACCATCCTGGCTAACACGGTGAAACCCCGTCTCTACTAAAAAACACAAAAAAGTAGCCGGGCGAGGTAGCCGGCGCCTGTAGTCCCAGCTACTCGGGAGGCTGAGGCAGGAGAATGGCGTAAACCCGGAAGGCGGAGCTTGCAGTGAGCTGAGATCCGGCCACTGCACTCCAGCCTGGGCGACAGAGCCAGACTCCGTCTCAAAAAAAAAAAAAAAGGAAAGAAAGAAAACCCCAAAAAATAAAATAATTAAAAGTTTAAAAAGAAATAAAGCTTATCACTGAATGCATTTCACTGGAATCTATTTCTAGGATTGCTGCCATTTACACATCTGTGGCATTTGTTCTACCCCAAGAAAATATTTTCATTCTAAGAATTTTCTTTTACGTTTTTAGCAAAAATTCATGGTTTTACATTCTCTCAGATGCATCCCCAGCAGATCCTTAAAAGAACATTGTAACTCACCTCTGAGTAACCTTCATATTGTCTTCTGCAAATGCAGGCGCCCATAAGAATTCCAGCCTGCACAGAAGAACCAGGCTGGAGACTGACTCCCTTCCCTACCTTGTCAATGTCCCAGTCAAGGCCTGTGCACACTGGTGGCTACTACGTATTCATGGAATAGTAACCATAGCTAACATTTATATAGAGTTTACTGTTGTAAGCACTTTACTTCACACAAACTGTACGATAGGATTATTACACCATTTCATAGATGAAGAAATGGAAGCACAGAAAGCTTAAGTAAGTTGACCAAGTTCACACAGCTAGTAAGTAGTGTAACTGTTATTTAATTCTAATAACCCATAGGAGTATGAATAATTTTTCCTACTTTTTGCACAAGAATCATGAGCCTCAAAGAGGTCAAGTGACTAACCTAAATTCACACAATTAGTAAGGGGCAGTTAGAATCCACTCTAAGCCAATCAGTATTCTTTCTCCATGCCTCTCTGCAGGCCAGTGGCAGCAACAGCAGCATTTAAATCCTTTTAAAAATTTCTTACTTTGGTGTTTGTTTCCTTTATATAAAAAATAATCATTCATCCAGACAGAAAATAAGGGATCTAGAAATAAAGCTCCCAGGAAATAAAAATGTTCTGTACGTTTCTTGTTCTCTCCACAATTACTACAGAAGACTAATGTGCTTGCTCACTTGCTTCAAGTTTCACCAGCAAGAACAAACAAGTTTGAAGAGTCATACACACAAAAATACCAATAGCACAGAAAAGCAGTTGAAAATACCTATCAATGTCCTGGCAAGAACAAAGGAATTCCAGCTTACTTCAATTCAGTTAAGAGTGAAATATATTGGAAATTTATTTCTAATAAATGAACTATTTAACTTGGCAAACACTGGAGTAGAAGAACTTGCTTCTGAAGCACAATGTCATTTGTAAAAATGAACTCACCCCTGCATAATAAGGACATTTGCACTGACCTCAAGTGTTTATAATCTTAGAGGAAATAAAATGTTTTAGGCAGAATGACTGATTAGGCTTAGAGTTAGAATTAAACCAGGGCTTAGGCAAAGGTCTTACTCTTGGCGGTTCTTTGTGAAACAACCAAATTTTGCTGTCAGCACCTCTCCAGTTTACCTACCACCCCAACTCCAGGTGTGTTCCTAGGACTTATATATTGTCCCAGGGATGTTCACAATCAGCCCCATCCCACAACTATTAAAATTGCCTCCCTGAAAAGTTCAATGTGTTTGTACAACAAAGTCTCCTTCTCTGTTTGTACAACAAAGACTTCTTCTCCTCCTTAAATAGAGAAAATACTAGAGTATGCTTTCCAGAGGAGAGAGGTGTGAAATGGAAGAGTGGAAAGATTGCTAAATATCCCCCCAATATCCATTTATCCTTTCTATATTTTTGTAATATAACTCCTCTGCCCAGCTAGAGATACACACCTAGCATGTCTTCACCTAGCCATGGCCATGTAGCTAAATATTTGCCAATAAAATATGAACAGGGACTGGGCGTGGTGGCTCATGCCTGTAATCCCAGCACTTTGGGAGTCCAAGGTGGGTGGATCACGAGGTCAGGAGATCAAGACCATCCTGGTCAACGTGGGGAAACCCTATCTCTACTAAAAATAAAAAAATTAGCTGGGCATGGTGGTGCATGCCTGTAATCCCAGCTACTCGGGAGGCTGAGGCAGGAGAATCTCTTGAACCAGGGAGTTGGAGGTTGCAGTGAGCCGAGATGGCGCCACTGTACTCCAGCCTGGTGACAGAGAAAGACTCCATCTCAATAAATAAATGAATAAATAAATAAATAAAATAAAATATGAACAGGAACAATGGTGCAACTTCTGAAAACTTCTTTACTTCAAAGCTAACCACTTGGCATCCACTCCCTTTTCCCGCTTCAATGGGTGCTGGTAAACCAATTTCAAACATGTGGATTAGGGTAGAACTCCAGAGAAGAGTGAAACAGCAAAACAGAAGATCCCTGGATCATCTGCCTATCATTGTGAGGGAAATAAACTTTAATACTGATTAAGCCTCTGTTATTTTCATTATTCTGTAAAATGGTCACATCAATATCTTAATTCTGTGTGTGAGAAAGGAAGGGAGAGCAGCACGAAAACCTCCCCAGAAGTGAGTGAGACACACACACAGAGACCCCTCCTTTGAGCCTCAATTTCTTCATCTTTAAATGGGAATAATCCCTCTTTTTCACTGTTAAATTAAATAATATATGTAATACATTAAGGAGATTACATAAGTTTTCAAGCAGTGATGACTTAAAAACGAAATTATAATCTTCTCAATTGAAATATCAAATATTCTTTCCCCCTACCTATCCAAGTGGTCACCAAGCCCAAATATGATGGGTCAGATTATTACACCATTCCATAGATGGGGAAATGGAGGCACAGAAAGCTTAAGTAAGTTGACCAAGGTCACATAGCTAGTAGGTAGCATAACTGTAATTTAATTCTAATAACCTACTGGAGTAGAAATAATTTTTCCTACTTTTTGGACAAGAAATATGAGCCTTCTTTATTATCCATTCTTTTCTCTTAAATTCTCACTGCTGGACTGCAGTGGGGCGATCTGGAGTGCAGTGACATGATCTCAACTCACTGCAACCTCTGCCTCCTGGGTTCAAGCGATTCTTCTGCCTCAGCCTCCTGAGTAGCTGAGATTACAGGCATGTGCTACAACACCTGGCCAATTTTTTGTACTTTTAGTAGAGATGGGGTTTCACCATGTTAGCCAGGATGGTCTCCATCTCCTGAATTAGTGATCTGCCCGCCTTGACCTCCCAAAGTGTTGGGATTACAGGCGTAAGCCACCGCATCGGCCAAAAGTTCTTTATTATCTTCACCATTAGGAAACATATGCTGAATAAATGATTAAATAACTAGAATTGATCTGCTAAAAATACCTAATGTAAACTATTCTTAGCTGATAATATTGGCCAGGTCATTTACTCAATATTTATTGGGTACTGGAGCCGGCACAGGAGGCACAAAAATAAAAGTAAATGTGACCTCCACCCTCACACTTTTGCCTTTTCAAAAAAATTGTCAGTGTCTTAACCTCAAGGAACACCAGCTAATGAAGAAGCCAAGGCCCATTAATAGCCTTCTGGGAAGAACTTTTAGGAAGGGCAGCCACCAAATATTTGTACTTTCATGCAAAATCTGACTGAGAGTGGATAGTGCTCACTTGTGATAGTTTACTGTATATGATTGAATCATTGTGGAATTACCACCATTCTCACAGAGACTCAAAACTCTTTCCTGTTTTCTACTCTTGCTATTCCCATCTGTTCCTCTTTTTCATCCATAAGGCTTCCTTTCACTGCATATACCTCCTGAGGATCAAAATCCTGTGACACATTTTGTCTCTATGACTTGTATGAGGAAGAGAATGCATAAGCTTGCCAGAATATTAAAAGAACAAATACTTCCTCATTAGAAGAGAGCCAACCTACTTTGATGTTGAGATACAAATGACTAATGCAGTACAGACAGTTCCTACCTCATAAACACTCTACTTACAAATGAGCCAGACACACACTACTGCTATACCCCACCAGACTGCTGTTGCCATGGGAACCACTCAAGGTAGGGAGGGGAGGAAAACGGAAGGTTTTACAGAAGCTGGGGGTTCAGAATAAAAGAAAGGGAAGAAATTGAAATAAGTAAAACAGCTTGTCTTCCCCAACGTATCTCGAGTTTGTTCACTGCGCTCTGTTCCATTGTCTGAAATTCTATAATTATAGAGGACACTGGTTAGCAAAATCCTCTTTTTTATTTTTCTTTTAAGACAACTACTTCTAGTGCGAGTTTTTACAATAATACTCAATTACTTCTGGGCTAACTTTTCACTAAGGGGAGATTCTCAGTATCACTATTTTTATCAGGGACAGAAAGATGGCTCTGATATTATCAGCCACAACTGGCAGTCAGCATTCAAGGCACAGCATCCTCATCAAGAAACATTCACTTGTAAGTACAATTCACAGGCACCAGGTACACAAAACTCCAGCTATCGTTTGCACATGCGATATAACAGGCGAGGCACACCCGGTAGTTACACTACACAGTAGCCCTGAGTATCAACAGCCCCTTCAGTGTTGGCAGCATGAGGAGGTTTTGTAATGAAAACCTAGTACAACAGAGAAGGGAAATAATGGATTTGGAATTTCATCAAATAGACAAAATAACCGCTTTGCGGAACACATCTAAACCAGTCATACAAAGCTACTTAGGGGAAACTGTGAGAACTAAAAGCTTGAAAGAAAAATCTGCCCAAGCCAGTGGCTGTTTTTTTAACCTCTGAGTCGGTAGGAACTGTAAAAGAGGTGTTTTTCTCAATTTCAAGTCAGGCGCTGTATCTATAAGTAAAATGATTTTTTTAAAGAATAAATCTTTCCAAAGAACGTTTAAGCAGTTATTATCACTTTTTTTTTTGAGACGAAGTCTCGCTCTGTCGCCCAGGCTGGAGTGCAGTGGCCGGATGTCGGCTCACTGCAAGCTCCGCCTCCCGGGTTTACGCCATTCTCCTGCCTCAGCCTCCCAAGTAGCTGGGACTACAGGCACCCGCCACCCCGCCCGGCTA
>NW_012116944.1:331514-337677 GCF_000951035.1 Colobus angolensis palliatus
CTAGTTTTTTGTATTTTTTCAGTAGAGAGGGGGTTTCACCGTGTTAGCCAGGATGGTCTCGATCTCCTGACCTCGTGATCCACCCGTCTCCGCCTCCCAAAGTGCTGGGATTACAGGCATGAGCCACCGCGCCCAGCCAGCAGTTATTATCACTTTTAAAGTTTGACTGAACACAATTTTTAAAACTCTTTTATATTATTAAAATAATGCATGATCATTAAAAAATTAAAACAATACAGGGACATACTAGGAAAAAACACCTTCCATTCCCACCCCAGCCAAATACCCACTCCCCTAAAGGCAGCTATGCATGCTCTCAGGCATTATCCACAAAAGGCATATATACTCATACCCACAATCCCACATGCAAACATGTATAACTTCCACATACACACAAAGGATATACCATACCTACTGCCCGGTTATTTTCTATTTAATTTATATTGGAACCTTTTCCATGTTAATATATATGGTTACTTCACTCTTTTTCAAGGCTGTCTAGTAGTTTGTTGTACAAATGAATCAGTTTTCTATTGGCAAACTCTTAGTGCCATTAATTTTTCAATCTTACAACAATGAAGCAATAAACATACTTGTGCATGTCTTTACACATTTGTACAAAGCATTTGGTCAGATAAATTCTCAGAAAACTGTTGCATCAATGAGTAAGCCTATTAAAATGTTTATCATGACTGCCAAACTGAACTCCATAAGTTTGCGTTTTCCAAAAATTATCTTCAAACATATGAGTGCAATGAAATTACACAATCCCCCAATCCATAAATGGATGGACAAATCCCAGGATAAGATTTTCAACTAGGACCGTACCACTGGAACTTTCCACTTGAAAATCTTTCTCTTGACCAAAATGTGGTTATGAAAAAAAAGAAGGGAAGCCTTCCTCCACATTTCCCAGGGGGAAGACAACTGATATTTAAAAGGGTCCAGATGCCACAACAGGTGATTGCCAAGTGCTTGCCTGGAACTCCCCTCTCTGTTCTACCTGATATTCCACCTTGGTGTATTCCTTTTCTTTATTTTATTTGGCTTATTTGCTTTAGCTTTTTCTGGCCTAGATACTGTAATACACATCCCTTTCCCTCTCTGCTGGTAAGAACACCTTCTTCCTTTAGGAAACTGCCAGTCCACCATGTCAGGTGGTTGTACTGGGGCTGACAAGGATAACATCTCATCTCCAGGACAAATGGAATGGGCCTGTGATCCAGACCCGGCTAATCAAGATGTTTCATGCCCCTTGTCAATAAGTGACACACCTAAGGAAAGGCATGTCTCAAATCCAGCCAGAGTTCTCCTCTGATGTATTACATATGGACAATGAGAAAGGGCAGTCTTTATTGTTTGGGGTCTCTAAGATAGATGACAAAGCTGGAGTAGTCCATAGCAAAGCCTTCCCCCACCAGAGGAAAGTCAATTAAAACAGGAGACAAAACATTAAAAAAAAATTCAATTTCAGGTATCTTCTCTGACCACAATGAAATAAAACTAGAAATCAATGACAAGAAGAATTTTGGAAACTTTACAAACACATGATAATTAGACAATATGCTCCTGAATGACCAGTGGGTGAATGAAGAGATTAAGAAGGAAATAGAAACATTTCTTGAAGCAGAAGATAACAGAAATACAGAATACCAAAACCTATGGGACACAGCAAAAACAGTACTAAGAGGAAAGTTTACAGTTATAAGGAACTACATCAAAAAAGAAAAACTTCAAATGAACAACCTAATGAGACATCTTAGAGAACTGGAAAAGCAAATACAAACCAATCCCAAAGCTAGTAAAAGAAAAAATATAATAAAGATCAGAAGAGAAATAAAGGAAGCTGAAATGAAGAAAACAATATAAAAGATAAATGAAACGAAAAGTTGGTTTTTTGAATAGATAAACAAAATGGACAAACTTTTAGCCAGTCTAAGATAAAAAGAGAGAAGACCCAAGCATATAAAATCAGAGATGAAATGATAACCAATACTGCAGAAATTCAAAGAATCATTAGAGGCTTCTATATGCCAGTAAATTAGAAAATGTAGATGAAATGAATAAATTCCAAGACATACACAACCTACAAAGATTGAACCATAAAGAAATCTAAACCCTGAACAGACCACTACAAGTAACAACCATTACAACTAAACTCATAATAAAAAGTCTCCCAGCAAACAAAAGCCTAGGACCTGATGGCTTCACTGCTTAATTTTACCATACATTTAAAGAAGAACTAATGCCAATCCTACTCAAATTATTTCAAAAAATAGTTTCATAATTATTCTATGAGGCCAGTATTACCCTAGTACCAAAAGCAAAGATGCATCAAGAAAAGAAAACTATAGGCAAATATATCTGATAAATATTTATTAAAAAAAAAAGTCTTCCACAAAATACTAGCAAACAGAATTCAGCAACACATTAAAACGATCATTCATCATGACCAAGTGGGATTTATCCCAGAGATACATAGATGATTCAACATACACAAATCAGTCAATGTCATACATCACATAAACAAAGGACAAAAACCATAAGATCATTTCAATTAATGCTAAAAAATCATTTCATAAAATTCAACATCCCTCATGATAAAAACCCTCAAAAAACTGGGCATGGAAGGAAAATGCCTCAACATAATAGAAGCCATATATGACAGACCTAGAGCAAATATTATACTGAATAGGGAAAAAACTAAAAGCCTTCTTTCTCAGATCTGGAACACAACAAAAATGCCCACTTTCACCACCGTTACTCAACATAGTACTAGAAATCCTAGCTAGAGCAAACAGATAAGATAAAGAAACAAAGGGCATCCAAATTAGAAAAGCAGAAGTCAAATTATCCTTGTTTGCAGATGATATGATTTTATATTTGGAAAAATGTAAAGACTCCACCAAAAAACTATTAAAACTGATAAATTCAGTAATGTTGCAGGATACAAAAGTGAACATGCAAAAATCAGTAGCATTTTTACATGCCAACAGTAAACAATCTGAAAAAAAATCAAGAAAGTAATCCCATTTACCATAGCTACAAATAAAATTAAATACCTATGATTTAACCAAAGAAGTGAAATACCTCTACAATGAAAATTATAAAATACTAGTGAAAGAAATAGAAGAGGACAGAAAAAATTGAAAGATATTCCATGTTCATGGATTGGAAGAATCAATATTATTAAAATGTCCATACTACCCAATGCAATCTACAGATTCAATGTAATCCCTATCAAAATACCAAAGGCATTCTTCACAGAAATGGAAAAACAACCCTACAATTTGTAAATTTTAGGATGGTCTTTTGTAGAATCACAATAGACCCAGAATAGCCAAAGTTATCCTAAGCAAAAAGAACAAAAGTAGAGGCATCCCTTTACCTGACTTCAAATTATACTACAGAGCTATAGTAAGCAAAACAGCACGGTACTGGCATATAAACAGACACATAGACCAATGAAACAAAATAGAAAACCCAGAAACAAATCCATACATCTACATTTAACTCATTTTTTACAAAGGTTCCAAGAACATACATTGGGGAAACAACAGTCTTCAGTAAACAGTGCTGGGAAAACTGGATATTCATATATAGAAGAATGAAACTAGTCCCCTATCTCTCACCATATACAAAAATCAAATCCAGATGAATTAAAGACTTAAATCTAAGATCTCAAACTATGAAGCCACTAAAGGAAAACATTAGGGGAACTCTCCAGGACACTGGACTGGGCAAAAATTTATTGAGTAATACCCCTAAGCACAGGCAATCAAAGCAAAAATGAACTAATGGAATCACATCAAATTAAAAAGCTTTTGCACAGCAAAGGAAATCATCAACAAAGTGAAGAGACAACACACAGAATGCGAGAACACATTTGCAAACTATCCATCTGACAAGGGATTAATAACCAGACTGTAAGGCACTCAAACAACTCTATAGGAACAAAATCTAATAATCTGATTAAAAATGGGCAAAATATCTGAATAGACATTTCTCAGAAGAAGACATACAAATGCCAAATAGATATACAAAAAGGTGCTCATCATCATTGATCATCAGAGAAATGCAAATCAAAACTACAATGAGATATCCTCTAACCCCAGGTAAAATGACTGTTATCCAAAAGACAAACAACAGCAAATGCTGATGAGGATGCAGAGAAAAAGGAACACTTGTACACTGTTGATGGGAATGTAAACTAGTACAACCACTATGGAGAACAGTTTAAAGGTTCTTCACAAAACTAAAAATAGAGCTACCATATGATCCAGGAATCCCACTGCTAGGTACATACCCAACAGAAAGGAAATCAATACCTCAAAGATATCTTCACTCACATATTTATTGCAGCAGTATTCACAATAGCCATGATTTGGAAGTGACCTAAGTGCCCATCAACAGAAAAATGGATAAAGAAAATGTAGTACATATACACAATATAGTAATATTCAGTCATAAAAAAGAATGAGATCCCGTCATTTGCAACAACATGGATGGAACTGGAGGTCATATGTTAAGTGAAAAAAGCCAGGCACAGAAAGACAAACTTCACATGTTTACACTTATTTGTGGGAACTAAAAATTAAAACAATTTCACTTATGCAGACAGGGAGTAGAAGGATGGTTACCAAAGTCTGGAAGGGTGGGGGCTCGGGCAGTGGGGATGCCTATGGGTACAAAAACATAGAAGGAATGAATAAGGTATAGTATTTCATAGCACAACAGAGTACAGCCAATAATTTAACTGTACATTTTACAATAACTAAAAGAGTATAACACAAAACATAAATGTTTGAGGTAACAAATACCCTGTTTACCCTGATGTTATCATCATACATTGTATGCCTGTATCAAAATACCCCATATATGCTATAAATATATATACCTACTTTATACCCACAAAATTTAAACACAAAAATATCTTAAAATAAAAATAAATAAAACAGGAGAGAGGCCAACCAAAATGCACAAATAAGCAGATCTGAAAGTTAGATGAAGACAGAGAGCAAAAGAATTCTGAAGTAATTTGAGTTCTTAGAAGTTAGGTTCTTCCTACTTACATAAAACAGTACAGTCTCTTTATACTTAATATGGTCCAAATTGCGGTTTTTGTTCCTTAAAAACTAAGGATTATGACTAATACGGCATCAATCTCAGACCCACTATTTTGTTTCCTGACTTGTCTCCTTCCTAGTTACCCAGTATTCCTTTGTCTGGTTTCCCTGAGTTTTCACCTTTCTGTCTTAAGCCCTGTCTCCCAAGGGCATCCCTAGCAGTAATATCAGGCGGTGTCCCTCAGATAAACTTCTCTCTCTTAAGTTGGCCAATAAAGGGTACATATTATACTCCTGGAGGAAGTATCCCTCACTAGTTGTGTGACCTGGGCCCTTATTTTCCTCACAGTGTTGTTGGATACAGAACAGTACTACATATAATTCTGAATATTTCTGAATAGCTTTCAAAAATAGTGGATGTACACTATGAGGCTCACAAAAGCTGGGTTGCAAACATTTGCAGTGATAGAATAAATGAAGTTGAACGGACTATTTTGCATAACCAAGAGGCATTTGTTATTTCAGTTTTCTAGTAAAGGCTTATGCCAATTTTACAATATCAATGTAGTTTCTGTAGTCATTTGCTAAAAAATCATATGACCTTCTAGGATAAGCATTTTTAATTTTTTTCTATTTCAAAAACAAAAACACTAAAAAATAAAACCATGCTTAATTCTAACACCCTAAAACATTTCCTTCCAGTTTGCATCAAATGTCTTTATTTTTTTCCACAGGTGAATAAGAGTGGTGTAACTTTATGTTTCCTTTTTTCACTTACATTTAAAAATAGGCTTTGCCAGGGCCAGGCAGAGCGGCTCATGCCTGTAATCCCAGCACTTTGGGAGGCTGAGGCAGGTGGATCACCTGAAGTCGGGAGTTCGAGTCCAGCCTGACCAATATGGAAAAACCCTTTCTCTACTAAAAATACAAAATTAGCCAGGCGTGGTGGTGCGTGCCTATAATGCCAGCTACTTGGGAGGCTGAGGCAGGAGAATCACTTGAACCCAGGAGGTGGAGGTTGCAGTGAGCCGGGATTGCACCATTGCACTCCAGCCTGGGCAACAAGAGCAAAACTCCATCTCAAAAAAAAAAAAAAA
>NW_012116944.1:343942-368041 GCF_000951035.1 Colobus angolensis palliatus
AGATCGCATCACTGCACTTCAGACTGGGAGACAAGAGGGAAACTCCGTCTCAAAAAATAAATAAATAAAGTGAGATATCAGACATGTCAGCCTTAAGGAATTACTGCTTCTAGGGGAAAGGAAGATAAATATATAGAAGTAGTGATGCCCTCAGATGTGTGCCACAGAGAGAAAAAAGAAAGTAAGAAGAAAAAATTAAAGATCGTATGAAAACAGAAGAGAATTACAAGACATGCCAATTCTTCTCCCCTCCTCCACTACATCACCACCAAGACCTTTTATTAACAAAATTACATTTCACTATGCTGTCTGAACTAAGCACTCATAAATTAGAAACCCTATCAACAAATGCCTAGACTTAAAAAATAATCAGACCACTGCTGTATGAAGCTACCATAAGAAGATGAAAGAAACTGAGAAGCTGAACATTTCAGCTAATGAAATGTACTTCCCCAAACCTAACCCTGAAGCAAAATCAAACTGTAACACAACATTGCAAATTGAATATATCCTCAAACAAGTATTTGAAGATAAAGAAACCAACTAAAATTGGCTGGGAACGGCAGCTCATGCCTGTAATCCCAGCACTTTGGGAGGCTGAGGGAGGCAGATCATTAGGTCAGGAATTCAAGACCAGCCTGATCAACATGATGAAACCCTGTCTCTACTAAAAATACTAAAGTCAGCCGGGCGTGGTGGCACATGCCTGTAATTCCAACTACTCAGGAGGCTGAGGCAGGAGAATCGCTTGAACCCGGCAGATGGAGGTTGCAGTGAGCCAAGATTCTGCCACAGTACTCCAGCCAGGGCAATACAGCAAGACTCTGCCTCAAAAAAAAAAAAAGAAAGAAAGAAAGAAAAAGAAAAAAGAAACCAACTAAAAAAAAAAAAAAAAAAAGGAATAAATGGGCCAGGCACAGTGGCTCACGCCTGTAATCCCAGCACTTTGGGAGGCCGAGGCAGGGGGATCACAAGGTCAGGAGATCAGGACCATCCTGGCTAACATGGTGAAACCCTGTCTCTATTGAAAAAAAATACAAAAATTAGCTGGGCATGGTGGTGGGAACCTGTAGTCCCAGCTACTCGGGAGGCTGAGGCAGGAGAATGGTGTGAACCCGGGAGGCAGAGATTACAGTGAGCTGAGATCGCACCACTGCACTCCAGCCAAGGCAACAGACCAAGACTCCGTCTCCAAAAAAAAAAAAAAAAAAAATAGGAATAAGTGAAATGAGACAAGTGAATACAATAAAGAGGTTTTTAATGACAGATATCTCAGAATAATGAATATATTATAATGTATCTGAGACTACAGTCCAATGAAAATATAATAAGGGACACAGGAAAAAGAAAAAAACAACAAAACCGACCAAACAAAAAAACACCCATAGGATAATGAAAATAAGATGAAGAAAGAAGTGAAAAGGGTCAGAAGAAAAGTGTCTGGAATGGGAAGACAAAGATAATCCAACATATATATAATTGCAGACCATGAAGACAATAACCCAAACAATGGAAGATGACTATATATTTAAAACTGTAATCAAAACTTTCCAGAACTATTTTTAATCCAAAATTTATAAAATGAAATGTACTACTATGTATATAGGAAACTTGACACAAAATGTCAAGAGTGTGTCAAAAATATGACTAAGAAAACAGTAGAACAGCAATTTTTTTTGGAAAAGTCAATGAAAGACAGTACATATCAAGGTCTCTTGTATCCAGATAAGTTATCCTTCAAGCATTAAGATGTAGAAAAACAATTTTAAACATATAAGTACTCAAGAATAATTTATTCATGAATCTTTCCTAGAGAATATATTTGACCAGGGTTAATAAACCACAGCACATAGGTCAAACCTGACCAGCTACCATTGTGTGTGTGTGTGTGTGTGTGTGAACTAAGAATGACATTTACATTTTTAAGCAATTATATTTTAAACTGTTATATAAGTAGTTTCCTAATAGCCTCTGTTTTGCCTCTTAACCCATAAAGCCTAAATATTTACTATCTAGCTCTTTCAATGTTTGCTGACTCCTGTACAACAGGATAAGCTTTATCCAACCAAGAGATGACTAAGCACTATCTAAATTATAAATACAAAGCTAACCTTTAGAACAAAAACGCAAACCTTCCTAAATATCAAACAAAATTTTTAAAGAAGGGGCCACAAAGTTACACCATTTAGAAAAAAGAAAGTATATCTAATAAACACAATAGCTATAATATAAAATAATATGGGATTCAAAGCCAAACATATCAGTTATATTAATAAATGTCCCTGGGTGGGATGGCTCATGCCTTTAATCCCAGCACTTTGGGAGGCTGAGGCAGGTGGATCATGAGGTCAGGAGTTTGAGACCAGCTTTACCACTATGGTGAAACCCCATCTCTAATAAAAATACAAAAATTAGCTGGGCGTGGTGGTGCACGCCTGTAGTCCCAGTTACTTGGGAGACTGAGGCAGAAGAATCGCTTGAACCAGGGAGGTGGAGGTTGCAGTGAGCTGAGATCATACCACTTCACTCCAGCCTGGGCAACAGAGCGAGACTCTGTCTTAAAAAAATAAAAAGAAAGAAAGAAAGAAAGAAAAAAAGAAAAAGAAATAAATGCATTACAGTGAAGAAAATACAGTATTTTAGTATTTTCAACAAATGGTGCTGGAACAAATGGATGTCCATATGCAAAAAAAAAATAATAATAATCTAGACACAGACCTTATACTCTTCACAAAAATTAACTGAAACTGGAAAATAAACCAACGTGTAAACGTAATACGATAAAACTCCTAGAAAATAGCTGATGTGGTTTGGCTGTGTCCCCACCCAAATCTCACCTTGAATTGTAATCCCATAATTCCCGTGTGTCGTAGGAGGTACCCAATGGCAGATAATTGAATCATGGGGGCAGTTTCTTCCATACTTTTCTTGTAGTAGTAAATAAGTCTCATGAGATCTTATGGTTTTATATGGAGAAACCCCTTTTGCTTGGCTCTCATTCTCTCTCTTTGCCTGTTGCTATCCATGTAGTATGTGACTTGTTCCTCCTTGCCTTCTGCCATGATTGTGAGACCTCCCCAGCCATGTGGAACTGTAAATCCATTAAACCTCTTTCTTTTGTAAATTGCCCAGTCTTGGATAGATCTTTATAAGCAGCATGAATATGGACTAATACAATAGCACAGGAGAAAATCTAGATGACCTAAGGTTTGGTAATGGCTTTTTAAATATAACACCAAAAGGAGAAAACATCTGCAAAAGACATATCTGATAAAGAACTATTATCCAAAAGATACAAAGAACTATTAAAATTCAATAAAAAGAAAACAAGCATTAAAAAATGGGCAAAGATCTTAGCAGACACCTCACCATGGAAGCTATAGAGATGGCAAATAAACATATGAAAAGATATCATACATCATCAGGGAAATGCAACTTAAAACAATGAGGCAGGGCACAGTGGCTCACTCCTGTAATCGCCTGAGGTCAGAAGATTGAGACCAGCCTGGCCAACATGGTGAAATCTCATCTCTACCAAAAACACAAAAATTAGCTGGACATGGTGGTGGGCGCCTGTAGTCCCAGCTACTCAGGAGGCTGAGACAGGAGAATCGTTTGAAGCTGCGAGGCGGAGGTTGCAGTGAGCCAAGATTGCCCCAGTGCACTCCAGCCTAGGTGACAGAGCAAGACTCTGTCTCAACAAAAACCAAACCAAACAAAACAAAACAAAAAACCCACACAACAATGAGATAACACTACATACCTACTAGAATGGCCAAAATCCAGAACACTGACAACACCAAATGCTAGCAAGAATAGGGAGCAACAGCAACCCTCATGGTTGGTAGCAATGCAAAAAGAAACCACCACTTTGGAACACAGTTTGGTGATTTCTTATAAAGCTAATCATACTCTTACTTTAAAATCCAGCAATTGTGCTCCTTGGTTCTTACCCAAATGAACTGAAAACTGATGTCCATACAAAAACCTGCGTATGAATAGATATAATTGCCAAAACGTGCAAGCAACCAAGATGCCCTTTGGTAGGTGGATGGATACCTAAACTGCAGTACATCCAGACAATGGAATATTATTTGGCACTTTAAAAAATTAGCTGTCAAGCCATGAAAACACATGCAGGAACCCTTAAGTGCATATTACTAAATAAAAGGAGCCAATCTGAAAAGGCTGAATACCATATCATTCCAACTATATGCCATTCTGGGAAAGGTAAAACTATGGAGAGGACAAAAAGATCCGTGGTTTCAAGGGGTTGGAGGTAGGAGGTAAGGATGAATAACTGGAGTACAGAGGATTCTTAGGGCAGTGAAACTATTCTGTATGACACTATAATGGTAGATATATGTCATTAAACATTTATCTAAACCCATAGAATGTACGCTATCAAGAGTGAACCCTAATGTAAACTACAGACTTTGGGAGATTATAATATCTCAGTTTAGGTCCATCAGTTGTAAGAAACGTACCACCCTGTGGGGGAGATGCTGACAATGGGTGAGACTTATGTATGTGTAGGCATAGGGGATATATGGGAAATCTCGAAATCTTCCACTCAATTTTGTTGTGAGCCTAAAATTGCTCTAAAAATTGAAGTGTGTTTGCGCATAATTTTTTTAAAGGCAGGGTTGCAATTCTTATCTCAAACAAAATAAAATTCAGCCTCCGAAAGTATTAAATGAGACCAAAACAAAGGACACAGTCGAAACTAAGGTGATAGAGTCAGAAACAGAAAAAGTAATAGGCCGGGCGCGGTGGCTCACGCCTGTAATCCCAGCACTTTGGGAGGCCGAGGCAGGCAGATCACAAGTTCAGGAGATCGAGACCATCCTGGCCAACTCCATCTCTACTAAAAACACAAAAAATTTGCTGGGCGTGGTGGCGTATGCTTGTAATCCCAGCTACTCAGGAGGCTGAGGCAGGAGAATCACTTGAACCAGGGAATTGGAGGTTGCAGTGAGCTGAGATCTCACCACTGCACTCCAGCCTGGCAACAGAGGGAGACTCTGTCTCAAAAAAAAAAAAAAAAAGAAAGAAAGAAACAATAATAATAAAAGCCTTTAACATCACCCTCAGCACAAAGTGAGACCATTAGACAAAGAATAAGTGAGAAAATAAGCCTTATTTTATGGAAATATGGATGCATATATATAGTAATACACTCTGAAATCATGATTTAATAAAACTAGAAGTTAAAAAGCAAAATCTACTAAATAGCTCAGGTAAAATAAAATATAAGCAAAAATTAAAGAATTTCTGAAAAATGATAATTCTATGAGGTAAAAACACTTTATGTAAAAATCTGTGGGATAGATTTAAAGCAAAAATCAAAAGAAAATTCATAGCCTTAAACACTTATATCAAGGGAAACAAAAAGCAAAAAATAAATGAATTAAATCTCCAAATCTCCAACTCAAAAAACTAGGAAAAAAACAAAAACTTAAGATGGGGGAAAAAAAATCAGAAGTTACTACGCTGAAGAATAGATAGATCAAAGTAATAAATTTGTAAAAATCAACAAAATAGACAAGTCTTGGACTGTATTCTACTTATTATAAAGGACGTTATTGGGACAACTGATGAAATTGGAATATGCACTGCAGCTTGGATGCAGGTATTGTATCGGTTTTACATTTCCTGAATTGGTAACTGTACTGTGGAGAATTGTCTTGTTCTTGGAAAATACACGCTAAAGAATTTTGAGGTAAAGAGGTAAAATGTATGTAACTTATAATCAAATGGTTTAGAAAACAATTTATATAAATATTGACATGGATAAGGATCTATAAATGTGTGTGTGAGTCTGTGTGTGAATAAAGAGAGCAAATGGGGAGAGTGGCAAGAGAGAATGCCAACGTGACAAAACTTTAAGAGTTACTGATGAGACCCTCTAAAGTGCACACAGTTTGAAGTTCCTTTCACTATTATTACAAACATTCTGTAAGATCGAAATTGTTTCAAAATGAAAAGGTAAAATAAATAAATAACCCCTGAGTCCTGAATCCAACCACTTCTCATAAAATTTACTACCATCACCCTAGTCCAAGCTGCCGTCTTCCCTTGTTTACTTACACTGCTGCAATAGCCTCCTAACTGGTCTTTGCCTCTACTATCAATTCCCACACAGCAGCCAGAGTGATCTCTTAAAATAAAAAATACAGGTCAGGGCAAGGTGCAGTGGCTCATGCCTGTAATCCCAGGACTGCAGGAAGCTGAGGTGGGTGGATCAGTTGAGGTCAGGAGTTCAAGACCAGCCTGGCCAACGTGGTGAAACCCCGTCTCTACTAAAAATACAAAAATTAACCAGGCATGGTGGTGTGCACCCAATGCCAGTTACTTGGGAGACTGAGGCAGAAGAATCTCTTGAACCTAGAAAGGGAGGTTGCAGTGAAATGAGATTGTGCCACTGCACTCCAGCCTGGGTGACAGAGCAAGACCCCATCTCAAAAAACAAACAAACAGGCCGAATGTGGTGGCCCAGCCCTGTAATCCCTGCACTTTGAGAGGCCAAGGTGGGCGCATGGCTTCAGCCCAGGAGTTCAAGACCAGTCTGGGCAACATAGAGAAACCCCATGACTACAAAAACTACAAAAATTTTCTGGGAGTGGTGTCACACCCCTGTTGTCCCAGCTACTCAGGAGGCTGAGGTGGGAGGATCACTTGAGCCTGGGAGGTAGAGGTAACGAGCTGAGATCTCACCACTGAACTCAAGCCTATGTGACAGAGTGAGACCCCGTCTCAAAAAATAAAAAAATCATAAATATAACCATATTATTATCCTGCTCAAAATACTCTTATGACTTCTTATCACACTTAAAATCTAACTCCTTATCAAAGCTCCTACACCATCTGACCTCTGGCTGCATTTCAAACCCCTTCTGCTGCCACTCTCCAGCATGTTTACTCTGGTCTGACCACATTATCTTTCTTCCAGCTACTCCAAAACATCAAGTTTGTTCCAGCTGCTTGGTCTTTGCACTCATTGTTCACTCTGCCTGGAATGTTCTGCCCGCAGCCCTTTAGAGGGTTGTCCCTCCCTTCATTCCAGCCTCTGATAAATGGCCTTCCCTGATTACACTAACTAAAAAAGCAGCCCTATCATTCTCTAAGCCCTCTCTCCCTGCTTTATTTTTCTTCATGGCACTTTTGGACATGTTTCATTATATTATCATAATGGAACAAGAAATGATCAGATAACATTAGGAAATAACCCATTAGCAAAGTTTTAACACTGTAATACTTCAGAGATAGTCATAGGTTAACCTTGTAACCAGGTCCTCCTCTGCCTTTTTTCTAAACAATAAACAGTTTTGATCAGACTAGCAACTTCAGGTTTTAGAATGCCAAGTAGCATGTGAATTCATTCATTAATTTATTCATCAATTCAACAAACATTTATTGAGTTGTTAGTATATGTTGGGTACTGTTCTGTGTACTGTAGCTACAACAGGGAACAAAACTGAAAAAAATCCCTGCCCTCAAGAACCTTACATTCCAGTGAGGGTGTCAGACAATAAACAGAACAGTAATAAGTGCTATAGAGGAAAGTGATAGGATATAACAGAGTTACTTTGGAGGCGGGAGCTGATGGTAAATAGTGTGATCAAAGAAGGACCCACTAAGAAAGTCACATTTAAACTGAGGCCCAACAGGTGTGAGAGAGTGCCATGAAGATATCTGAGCATTGCAGGCAGGCAGTACATCAAAACCAAAATTTCTGAGGCAGGAATTATCTGGCGTGTTCAAAGCAGAACAGGTAGACCAGTGTAGCTCGAGAGAAATGAGCAAAGGAGAAAATGGTAAAAGGTGAGTTCAGAGAGGAAGGAGGAGGCAGATGGGGCAGGGTCTGGTAGGCCATCAGAGGGAAGGCCTTGCAGGCCATTGTGAAGCCTCTGATCTTTACTTTAAGTGAGATTGAGAGTCATGAGAGAATTTTGAAGATATGTTATTACTAGTCTTCTGTTTTAGCAGCATTGTGCCCACTGCTATTTACAGAAGGGACTGCAGAGGAGCAAGAGAGGAAGAAGTGAGATCAGACAGAAGAATTTTAAGTAATCCAGGCACAAAAAGACTGTGGACCAGGGTAGTAGCGCAGAGGAGGTGGTAAGAAGTGTTGGACCCAGTAGAGCTAACAGGATTTACTAATGGACTGAAAGGATGCTAAGTGAGAGAGAGGCATCAAAGATGATCCCAAGATTTCTGCCCTGAGCAACTAGAAAGGTGGAGTAATCATTCTCTGAGATGGTGATACTTGTGGGAGGGACAGATCAAGGTTATAAGTATTTTACAAAAATAGACTTTTCTGTGATTAAATAAAATAGAACTTTCTAGTTAATAAGCCAAATGGATTAGAGATGTACTGAAATACTGCCCCCTTTGAGCATGAGGGTGGAACCTCCAGGGCTCTTCCCTCTATTGAGTGCAATCTCCTCTCTCTACCCCAGCGAGCCACACAAATACTATCATCTTCAGTGTGTACATGATGTGGAAAAGAGTAGTAAGCACTGAAATAATAAAAAGAGGAACTTGTCTTGCTGCAGGCTCACTAACATAGGCAAATAATCTTTACAGACAGCTTGATTTTTAAGTTGTATGTATATGTGTGTACTACTTCCACAGAGTCCATTCAGCTGGACTTTTTGGATGTGGAAATAAATTAATCTAAAATGTAGATTTTTTTCTCTTCTTTCCAGCAAAAGAAGTCTGTAACTAGCCTCCTGCAATTTTTTTTTTTTTTTTTTTAGATGGAGTTTTGCTCTTGTTGGCCAGGCTGTAGCGCAACGGTGCAATCTCAGCTCACTGCAACGTCCACCTCCTGGGTTCAAGTGAATCTCCTGCCTCAGCCTCCCAAGTAGCTGGGATTACAGGCACCTGCCACCACACGCAGCTAATTTTTGTATTTTTAGTAGAGACAGCATTTCGCTACGTTGGCCAGGCTGGTTTCGAACTCCTGACCTCAGGTGATCTGCCCACCTTGGCCTCCCAAAGTGCTGGAACTACAGGTGTGAGCCACTGCGTCTGGCCAGTTGTCTATTGTTTATGTCTGCCTCTGCCATTAAGACTAAGCTGCACTGCATGAGGGCAGAGACCCTGTCTGTTTCACCCATTGCTTATCCTCAACACCCAGATTTGTTGAATGAATGAATTCCAAGAGGCCTAAGACATTATGCCAGCACTTTTTTTTTTCTTTTTTTTTTTTGAGATGGAGTCCCACTCTTGTCACCCAGGCTGGAGTGCAACGGCATGATCTTGGTTCACTGAAACCTGCACCTCTGGGGTTCAAGAGATTCTCCTGCCTCAGTCTCCCGAGTAGCTAGAATTACAAGTGCCCACCACCACACCCAGCTAATTTTTTGTATCTATAGTAGAGACAGGGTTTCACCATGTTGGCCAGGCTTGTCTCGACCTCCTGACCTCAGGTGATCTGCACTGTTCAGCCTCTCAAAGTGCTGGGATTACAGGCGTGAGCCACCGTGCCCAGCCATGATGCCAGCTCTTGAAGAACTCATGGTCCACTAAAGGATTCATGCCCATTGATTACCTTTATCAAATAGCTTATTCAGTAGTTCTCAGATTGTCCTGATAAGATCATTCTGTTTTCTCCATTTGGGTGCTCTCATCTCTTTTATTCTCACCTCAAAATCTGGTTTATGTTCCAAGGGCCTAGGTCCCAAATCCCAAATTCTTCCCAGAGCTTTCTCACTCCAGTTTGAGATAGTGCCTCCATTCTCTGAATTTCCTTGCATTTTTACTGACAAGGAATTTTTCTCTCATTTAAAAATCTTATTGTATACTCGTTCACGCTGGCCTCTTTGGGAATATTTTCAGCTTCTCAAGGGCAGTAACCACGTCTTACCGTTTGTTTTTGAGACAGGGTCTCACGCTGTCACCTAGGCTGGAGTGCAGTGGTACAATCACGGCTCAGTTTACTGTGACCCCAACCTCCCAGTCTCAGGTGATCCTCCCACCTCAGCCTCCTGAGGAGCTAGGACTATAGGCACATGCCACCATGCTCAGCTACATTTTTTTGTATTTTTTGTAGAGACAGGGGTTCATCATGTTGCCCAGGGTGGTCTGGAACTCCTGGAATCAAGCAATCCTCCCGCCTCAGCCTCTCAAAGTGCTGGAATTACAGGCCTAAGCCACCGTACTTGACCAAGCCTGTTCCGTTTCCCACATGGCCCAGTGCCAAGTACAAAATAGGTGCCCTATAAATGTCTATTGGACTAAGTTTAATTTAAACCTGAAGAGCTGAGCTCCTCTGTGAAAACGCAATTTGTATCTAACTGAAACTCAGGTCAGCAGAGTAATCTATTCTTGTTTTGATGTAGGCTTTTTTCCCGTTTTGCCCTCCTGTTTGGTTAATAATTCTGTCCCCTTGTTTCTCTGGAAGGAGAGACTAGCAGTGATCAGTTCTGGCAAATCATCAGGGTGACGGCCAGACACATTAGATTCAGGTGTGAGAGACATAATCGGCACCTGGCAAGGGTTCTTAGGAGGTATTTAGAGGACAATAATTTGTTACACCGACGAAGTACTAGAGCTTAACTATACTCTGGAATCATTTAATGAACACGAACTAATTAGAAAAATGCCTAAGAGTACACTCCACCAATTTAAGTTCCCTATGACTAGCAGTCTCGCCTTCTGCAGGACTTCGGCCATGACTAAGTTTCTAAATGCACGTCTCCCTGGTCCTGCAGAATATCACCCTTGTATACAAGATCCCAACAACACTGACATCCCTCTTTCCAGCAACTGGCTGCTTTGTCTCTCCTGCAGGGTTGACACCCCCATTTCTGTTTCATAGGCATGCCCTGTGTTTTGCTGGGTTTTTCCTTTTTGCTCCCTTTCGGCTGCTACTCTCTCCCTTCTACACTCTCTTACCTATATATTTTCTCTTTCTTTCCCTGAGGTTGCTTATTTTCCCTGCGGAAACTCCATCATCAAAGACAGAAAAGGCTGGTTTCCAAATAGTACTGTAAAGGAGATACTACCAGTGCCATACAAGAAACAGGCTTTCCATACCTAGCACTCTAGAACCAGTATGTATTCATATATACAGCATAGACCAATGTGTTTATGGAAACACACGCCCACATTTTTTTTCCTAATTTCAAAGAGTTCCACTATGGAAAGGGCTCCATGGAACATTTAGGTTCCTCTTCATAAAATTCTCCCAGTTGTGAGAATTCACTCCGTAACTGTCCAATACCTGTGTTGCCTCTTCTAGGCCTATTCCAGTTCTCCAGTTCTGATGCTGGCAAGCTTCTTTCTGACTCCTGGTTCCACTCAATTGATAGCTCTCTCTTACCTTGATCTTTTCTGCTGTTCACTCTTAGCTCCTCCTTAAGGTATTTTCCCTGTTTGACTCTTTTTATTGAGAATACCTGTGTATATCTGAGTGACTTGGGGAGGAGATATACTACTGTAGAGGACTATGAAGATAGGTATGAAGATAGTGTCCCCAAGTCCAGCTGATAAATGTTGCACTGACAGGACCCACCTGGCCTCTGCAGGGAGTCTATTCAGACACTTTCCTGTAGCCAGCTACAGGTATTAAGGGATCATGTTTCAAAGAATGAGAGCCTGCTGCCATGAAGACAAGTCAAGAAATACCATCTCCACTTTACTAGGTAGGTTTACCCAAGCATGCAGATGCTGGCCCTCTGCTTCCAGCACCTCTCAGTTGTTGTGGGGCAATACCAGTCCACTCCAGCTGAAAAAGCACCTGGTGAAGCACCCTAACTGACATGTATGACTGGGATCCCTTTGCTGCCTGTTACAGAGCTATGGCAACGCAGTAGGCCTCTCTTCCAGATACCACGCCTCCTAAGCACCTGCTTCTGATAAACTGTAAAGTTTGTGTTGCTTCCCTATACTTCCTTTTCTATACTTGTCTCTCCTTCGGTATATAAATCTTCATTCTCCCAGGGTTATAGGAGCCTAAGGTTCCTTCCCTTGACAAAAATTAACTTTTAAATTGTTTGGCAAACCCATTTATATTAAGGTATAAAAACCCGGGCCTTGATTTAAAGAAATAAATGACAAAGTGTGGTATTTGAGGCATGAGTACACATTTAGGAAAGGTCTCAGTGGCAGCCCCTTGCCTCACATTCAGAGTTTTAAATTTAATCTATGTAAGGTCAGCACTGCTAGGTGAGAGTGTTAATTGTGCAGTTGCCAATGATATACACATCTATTATTCATTTTTAGGCTATACGTATAATGGACAATGAGAGAGATCCTGGGTCAGTTCGTGGTCAACAGAAAGACCAAAAATTAATCTTATTTCAGTGCGATAAAAATTTAATTAAGAAGATTTTTAAAATATGTCATTCCTAAGTAAAGCAACCACCCCAGTGGTGCCTGGCCCACAGTTGCCAGAGGATCTGATGCTTGTGTCTGGGGCCATGTGGGTGGGTGTTAAACAGCCCATATGGTATGATGTTCATTTCCTGTGTTCCAAGCAAACAGCAGGTGGACTGCCTTCTTACTGCCTTTTAACAGGCAAGTCAGCTAGAAAATCTAGAATGTGATGGGCAATGCAAGATCACAGAAAAAGTCAAAGGGCACTGAGAAAGAAATAAGTATGTCCTACATGCTGCTGCTGATGATAATATCATAACGGGGCAATATTTGAAAGTATTAAATATATTTGTATTTATAATTAACTCTAGTTCTTAAGTGACCTGTAATTCTCACATCAAGAGTCATGCAGTTTCTTATCATGTAGGGATTTAACCTTTCTGTCATCAGAGTTGAGCAGTGGAGCTTAACGGTATAAGGGAAGTTCCTGCAAACAAGAAGATAAAGGAGAAGGCCTATCCCAATCAGCACCTAAAAATCATGGACAAGAGAGGAGGAAAATGTCAAGGAAGCAGGCTATCTGACAGATGAACTGCATTTGGCCAGAATGGCAGAGGCTTGGTACTTAAGTTGAATAAAAAGCCAAAACAGAAGGAGTTTCGATCTACTCCCATTTGGAAACCCCGGAATAAGAATGAGACCTCCATGCAAGGCACTCTGCCAGCCTCTGGCAGAGGGTTAGAGTGGATGGGTTGAAGAGAAATAGGAGAGGCAGGTAGTGCTCTTTATTCCCTGTGGTCTGTGAATGGTATGCAGTGAATCTAGAAAGTTCGTGTGTGTGCCGGTGAGGAAACAGGGAGAGGCTGGGAAGATTGTTGGAATTGCAGAGGCCTAGAGTTGGGAAAAGAAGGTCTGCAAGCTCAGGACCTTTAATGGCTAGAGGCAATGTCAAGTCAGGCATGTAAAGGCAGCAATGGATACCATTGTTTACCAAAAGACCCAAAGGAACCAGTTTTCCTGCAATAGATGCCAGTGCAGTGACTAATCATCCATTCCATGGTGAGACAAATTAAGAAAGATTACAGGTAAATTCCCTCTGTCGCTAGGAAACCTCATAAGCTTTTACCCTATACAAAGAAATCTTTAAAAGAAAATTACTTAGTGTGGAGGCAACAGTTTCATTATAAAGATGGACTTTAGACTGACCAAATATTTCCTTGAAAGGCTTTTAAAACCAAAATATAACATGGTTTCTTCCACCACCATGAGCCACACCCTGCTATCCAGCAAAGGGTTACGAGAAAAATCTATTAAAAGAAGTAAACCAGGTGCAGTGGCTCATGCCTGCAATCCCAGCACTTTGGGAGACCAAGGCAGGTGGATCACTTGAGGTCAGGAGTTCAAGACCAGCCTGACCAACATGGTGAAACCCCCTCTCTACTAAAAATACAAAAATTAGCCAGATGTGGTGACACACGCCTATAATCCCAGCAACTTGGGAGGCTGAGGCAGAAGAATTACTTGAACCTGGGAGACAGAGGTTGCAGTGAGTCGAGATAATGCCACTGTACTCCAGCCTGGACAACAGAACAAGATTCTGTTTGAAAAAAAAAAAAAAAGGAAAAAAAAAGAAGGAGCTACATTTTCTTTGCATATTTCAATAGAATGTGTAAATTTGCTACCCTGTTATCAAATGAACATTTATTGAGTGTCAACAACATGCCAGGTATTGCACAAAATGTTAAATAAAACCTAATTTTATTTATTCCTGACTATGGAGTAGGTATTATTCTTACTATTCTTATCCTCCTTTTACTGTTGAAGAACTTGAAGCACAGTATGATGAGGTAACTTTCTCTAAATCAGTGATGGGATGAGGATCTGACCTCAAGTACTCTGGCGCAGAACCCATACTCTTAGATATATTCTCAAAACCCTTCTTATTACGTGTTATATAATTAGCAGAGTTTCCCACATAGATCTCTCTAATTTGACTAAGAAGAATTTTAAAATAATACTGTTTGATGATAAAAGGAGACTACCCAACAATATGGAAAGCATGAAATTATTTATACAAATTGTGTATTTTTATACACAGAGAGTTATCTGGAGTGACATTTGCCAAGAGATTGAGAATTGTTGTCCCTGAGGAGTAGGATTTAGAATGACTTTTAAATTTTTCTTTATTCTTTTTTGTTTAACTACAACGTATTCATTTATTTTTGAGATGGAGTCTTGCTCTGTCACCCAGGCTGGAGTGCAGTGGTGTGATCTCAGCTCACTGCAATCTCCGCCTCCCAGGTTCAAGTGATTCTCCTGCCTTAGCCTCCTGAGTAGCTGGGACTACAGGCGTGTGCCACCACGCCTGGCTAATTTTTTTGTATTTTTAGTAGAGATGGGGTTTCACCTTATTGGCCAGGATGGTCTCGATCTCCTGACCTCATAATCCACCCGCCTCAGTCTCCCAAAGTGCTGGGATTACAGGCGTGAGCCACTGTGCCCAGCCTTTAACTATAATTTTTATATAATTACAGATTCACTTTATAAGCAGAATAATACAATGAGGCTTGTATTAGAAAAGAACTGGTTTCACTAAAATAACAAATCAGAAAACCTGCGCTTAACACGTGCAATTTTATTTCTTTTCTGCTGCAGGTCAGGCAGCTTCCCTTCGAATGGTAACTTGGCAGTCCAGTCTACTTCTATCTTATAATTCCACCATTTTAACCAGCAGTTTCTAGAGACACAGAGGCAGCGGATGAAAGAGAATGTAGAATTTACACCTGCTGTTAAATGCCTTCATTGGCCCAGAACAAGTTACATGGCCGCAATTAAATTCTAAAGGATGGGAAGTGTGGTTTCTCATGTGCCCCAGAAGGCAAAAACTGGATATGGATAAACACAAGTAATCTCTATCACAATGTGATTTCCATTTTGAAGATCATTAAAATAGAGGATAGCCTCTGGAGTCAGGCTGCCTGGGTTCATCTCCCAGCTTAGACACTTATTGACTATGTGCCTTTGCACAAGTTATTCACCCTCATTGTGCCTCAGTTTCCTCACCTGTCCAATGAGAATAACAGGGTTGCCATTCAGATTAAGTGAGATTGTATGTTGACAAGTACAATAGATTATGCACAAAGATGGCTATGATAGATCCTCCTGTTCCTATACACCTGTCCATTTGCAATGTGACTTTTCCACTCCTCCCATCAAAAGTTGGTGTTTTATTCCCCCATAGATCTAGATCACCTTGATCCTGTGACGTGCTTTGACCAACAGAATATGGTAGAAATGATATGTTTTCCAGGTCTAGAATACAAGTAGCTTGCAGCGTCTCACACCTCTTGGAATTCTGCTCTGAAAGTCTCATGTGAAGAAGCCTAATCTAACCTACTGAAGGATGAAAGATCACATGGAAGAGAGACAAACTCCCAGCTGAAGCCCCCTCAGCTAACCAGTTGTAGCCATTTCCAATTGCCAGACATACAAGAGAGGACTAGTTAGGCCATCAGAGCTGACAGATAATTTGCAGTCACATGCATGATCCCAGGCAAGAAAAGCAGAAATACCATGCAGCTGAGTCCAGCCCAAATTGCTGATTCACAGAATTGTGAGCAATTAAAATGGTTGTTGTTTTAAGCCACTAAATTTAGCACGGTGTCTGGCTTAGCACAGTACCTGGCACACAGTAAGTACTTACTAAATGTCAAATGTAATGGTGTTATCATTACTATCTTCATCTAATTTAAAGCTCATAATATTTCTATAAGGCAGATAGAGCAGGAATTTCTAATTTCATTTCATAGGTGGGGAAATAAAAGGCCAGAGATGGTAAATGGTTTGCCTGACATCACATAGTCTTTAAGAAATCAAGTAAGTATTTACAATTTGATTTTATAAACTCCTCTCCTGTGCAGCCCTATTCTACAAAAATAAATCCCTTCATGAATAGAAACAATGAGCCACAGTGCAACGTATTTGCTCCTATAGTTTCCAAATTACTAATTTCCCATTAAAGTGCTTAAGCAGCCTCCCAGTACCTGTCTTTCCTGTTAATGACCTTCATTCAGGACCTACAATGTCAAGTTGAACTTGTCAACTTGAGAAAAGTAAGTAAAGCAATTATTATTATTTTGAGACAAGTTCTTACTCTGTCGCCCAGGCTGAAGTATAAATGATACAATCTCAACTCACTGCAGCCTTGAATTCCTGGGCTCAAGCAATCCTTCCACTTAAGCCTCCCAAGTACCTAGGACTACAGACACATGCCACCACACCTGGCCAATTTATGTCTTCTTTTTGTAGCGATGGAGTCTCTTTTTTCTGCCCAGGCTGGTCTCAAGCTTCTGGCCTCAAGCAATCGTCCCGCCTCAGCCTCCCAAAGTGCTGGGATTATAGATGTGATCTACAGTGCCCGGCCTGCAATTTTTGTTTTAATGTAAAGGAAAATAATTTACTTGGTAGAGGCTTGGAAAAGAGATCTTCTCTTTGTAATCAGAAGTGAGATTTACAGGGTATCCATGTACCTGACTCAGTAGTGATCAAAATTTCCTAAGAATGATTCCTACCACTTTGGCAATGGATCCCACTGACCCGTCAATCACATGTATTAACAAGTTCCAAAATCCATCATTTCCCCACCCATTCCTGCAGGAATTTTTTTTTTAGTCATATATGTATCTCAGTGAGTTTTAAAGGTTCTTGCTCTCTTACAGTTAAATGATGAGTTCTATCCCACTGAGCCAGCAGAGATCCAATTTTTTTTTTTTTTTGGCAAACATTTCTAATCTTTCTCTTTACACCAAAGTAGGCCTTCAAACATAATTAGTTTATCTCTTTCCTTCATTTCCCCATATCCAATTCATAAGCAAATGTCTGGCTTTATCTGCAAACCTACCCTGAGTATAAGCACTTCTCACCAACTCTACTGTCAAAGCATCTAGTCTAAGTTATCAATATGTTGTTTTTTTTCTATGACTGCATTTATCAGAGGACAGGAAATGTGTTATAAAAAAGAATCCAGAACATATAAGGAATTAAAACAACTCAATAGTTTAAAAAAAGCAGTAATTTTAAAATAGGCAAAAGACTTTAATAGACATTCAAAGACATACAAATAGCCAACACACATATGAAAAAATGCTAAACATCATTGATCATTAGGGAAATGCAAATCAAAAGCACAATGAGCTATCACCTTACTCCAGTTAGAATGGCTACTATGAAAAAGACAAAAGATAACAAATATTGGAAAATGTAGAAAGAGAATTGGTAAGAATGTAAATTAGTACAGCCATTATGGAAAGCAGTATGGAGGATCCTTAAAAAATTAAAAAGAGAACTACCATATAATTTAGCAATTCCACTGTTTGGTATATATCCAAAAGAAATGAAATAAGTACATTCAAGAGATATCTGCACTCCTATGTTTATCGCAGCACTATTCACAATAGCCAATATACAAAATCAGCCTAATTGTCCACCAACAGACCAACAGATAAAGAAAATGTGGTATAGATACACAACTGAATACTATTTAGCCATAAAAAAGAATGGAATCCTATCATTTGCAACAACACAGATGGACCTGGAAGACATCATGGTAAGTGAAATAAACCAGACACAGAAAGACAAATACCACATGATCTCACTCATATGTGGAATCTAAACAGCTGATGTCACAGAAATAGAGAATAGAACAGTGGTTACCAGAGACTAGGGAGAGGAAGGTGGATGGGAGAATGGAGAAAGATTGGTCAACGGGTACAAATTTATAATTAGCTATGAGGAATAGGTTGTGGTGTGCTATTATTGCACAGTAGTGTGATATATATTTTAAAATACCTAGAAGAATTTTGAATGTTACCACTACAAAGAAATGATAAATGTCTGAAGTGACAAATGTGCTCCTTACCCAATTTGATCATTACACAATGTATACATCTATAGAAACATCACATTGTACCCCATGAATATGTATAATTGTTGTGTGTCAATTAAAAATTCTAAAAAAGAAAAATAGTTTAGGATGCTTAAATGCAAAGATTACTTGCAGTTTTCAACTGAATGATCCATACAATATAAATAAACTCTTCATGGTTACATGCTTCTCAAACCAGAAGAGTTTAAAAAGAATAGCTTTTAAAAATAACAAATATGATTTTGTCCTTTTGCTACTGTGTTTTCCTTCTCATGACACTGAGGAACATTATAATGGCAACAGCAACTAAGCTGTATCAATAACGTTGTTCCTTTAAATAAATCTATGAAGACAATACAGACATTCATTAAGAACAAAATAAAACAATGAGATGAAAGGTCTGAAATAATGTTAAGTGAAAAACTTAATTGGTATTTTTATCTTCATACTGGAATGAATGCAAATGAGAGGGATCAAAAGAAATCAAAACATGAAAACCTTTTTAAAGGAAATGAGGCTGTGGGTTGATTTTTACTATTTTCCCTCACTATTGTATAGTAGGTGAGAACTAAATAAAACCAAGGGGCGGCGGGGAGCGGGAAGAATATACCTGGCTGATGTGGTTAAGAGTTTTTCTGGGAAGGTCTGAGAGCTGCAGAAATTATTATTATTATTATTTTTATTGCACATCACTCCTTTATTATACTGACCTGGAAAAAGGATTTAGTAGAGTTATGCTCAGGTGAACACTGGACCCATGTGGCAGAGCCAAGCAACTAGAACATGATTCAGAAATCAGTGAAAGATACACTTGGACAGGACCAAGGGGCATTTCACTGCCATGAAACAAGGCAGGAAGGGATTATAACACACACAGCAGGAAGCACTCCTGCCCCTCAGAGGTCAAGGAACTGATCCCATACTGGTATGAGGAATGGCTTATTTTCTGATGACCACATATGGGACTATTTCAACCGCCACAAGAAACCCCAGAAGGGTTATTGTTTTGTATTATTTATATATACTATACTTTTTAAATAAAAGTAAATGTAACACATAACTAAATTCAGGATTGATCCCAAACTTCTAGAGCCAGGTCCTCTAGGGTCAGGGAGGAAACAGTTGTCACATCACCATGCAGGTTACATTCATCTTCCACTGGAATGACTAGAGCCCCCAGGCAATGGCCTGACTGCAGAAGAGCAGAGGACTGGCTCCTGGGGACAGACAGGCTCTGTTGCTTCTCCTCATTGGTCATGGCTTAGCATGGTTCCTCCCCACAAGTCCTTAGTAAACAAAGAGCTCGCAAAAACCCAAGTTACTACCTTTAAACTCTGTTGGATAAGGGGAGCTTTTCCATAGCTTGGACTGAGAACCTATGCTCTAGAAGTGCTATTCTGACTAGATTGTACGAAGGGAGTGGGTGCAGAAGACAAAATGGCTAAAATGAAAATGGGAGCCACCGGTCCCCATCTGCAGCTACAACTCAAGAAGTCTACAGATGTGGTCAGTGTGACATGTGCAGGTGGGAGGGGCAGAGGGACAAGACTGGGCAGGGAGGGTGCTCCTGGGGACAGTATCCTCCCTGCTGGCCTTCACTTCTTGGCCTTGCCCTGGCCGGCCACAGCTTCCATGGCTTGCGCACCGTCTCTTCATCCCCCAGGAACTGCATGGGCTTGATAGGCTTCAAGTTCTTGTCCAATTCATAGACAATGGGAATACCAGTCAGCAGGTTCAGCACCGTGATAGCCTCTTCAGTGAGACCCTCTAGACGCTTGACAATGCCCCAGAGGCTGTTGCCATGGGCTGCAATCAGTACACGTTTCCCCTCCTTGATCTGGGGAACTATTTCTTCATTCCAGAAGGGCAGAGCTCTGGCAATAGTGTCCTTCAGACTCTCACAGGAGGGTAGCTGATCTTCTGTGAGATCTGCATACCTGCGATCCTTACTGATGTTGCTGTAGAAAGGGTGGTCGGGCTCCATCGGAGGTGGTGGTACATCATAGGAGCGCCTCCAGGTCTTCACCTGGGCCTCACCATACTTTGCAGCAGTTTCTGCTTTATTGAGACCGGTTAGACCCCCATAGTGCCGCTCATTGAGGCGCCAAGTCCTCACCACTGGCAGCCACATCTGATCAATGGCATCTAGCACTGTCCAGAGGGTCCGGATAGCTGTCTTCTGTACTGAGGTGAAGCAGACGTCAAACTCATAGCCAGCATCTCGCAGCACCTGCCCGCCGCCCTTCGCCTCCTCGTGGCCCCTGGCCGGCCGGGCTCAGGGCCGGGCTCAGGTCGGCGTAGTACCAGCCGCTGAAGCGGTTCTCCAGGTTCCATGCGCTCTGCGGTGCCGGATCAGCACCAGTTTGTAGGCGGCCATGGCGACGGGGTGGGGATGCGGCACCGACTGCGGTTCGCAGATTCCGGAGTCGAGCTGCAGAAATTATTTACCCTGTCCTTCTCTTTTTCTCTAAGACTCTGTGATTTTTCTCACTAGTGACAAAAGGAATAATCTCTGGTGAGAATGAAATGATGAAGGGTCTTTGAAATTCTCTACTCTCTGAACACAGTGAATGTGAATGAAAGATCTCAGGAAGAGTTTTCAAAAGGCTTATTGCTCAATCACCAGCCTTTGCGAGGAGCTGTGGATTGACTGCTGTCTGAAATAAGGTCACCAGAAACTGCCATAGCTCTCAAGGCAAGCACATGCTGATAATGACAAGCTGCTGAGACTCAAAGCCATGTTTTAGCCCCAACCCCGCCACAGACTCACCACGAAGCTCTTTGATTTCCAGACGGAGCTTTCATGAGGACACACCACACTTAACTAAACCCTTGACCTAATAGACCTATACTGAAGATGAAACCCCAAAGGTAGCCAAGGGATTTGGTATTTTAGTCATGTTCTTTCATACCTTAGTACTTTTAAGGTAAGCTGACACAGAGGTGGCCATGAAATGGTTAAATAACAAAATCCCTGACTTCTGTAGTCAGTGAGAAATATCCTAGAGAGAGTGTCATAGGGTCAAAAGCCTCTTTGCAAAAAGGAAAACATTTCAAGTCACAGATTCATTCTTTTATTTCTATTCATTCATTCATTTTCTTCAATAAACATTTAGGAAGCTCCTACTGTTTGCCAATAACTCAACAGAGCTCTGGAGAAAGAGACAAATTCAATGTGGCCTTTTGACTAGCGAGAATTCCCCCACACTTCTGATAACAGACAAGCCCTTCCTCAGCACCACAGGTTAGCCAACCACAGTATTCCATCCCTCTGGCCTCAGTCAGAACCTTTCCTCCAGGAATTTTCCTCTGGAACTATCAGGAAGGACTCCCACTTATCCCTGGAGATGCAATTTTGGAAACCTAGTACCCCTGGGGACGCCATTTTGGAAACCTATCTATCTTGGAGGAACAGTGCCTACAGGAGTGAAGCCACCACACAGATGGAAACACAGGAGGAAGGAAGGGAAACGGAGAGGAAGAAGGAGGAGTAAGAAGAAAGAAGGGGGGAGGGAAAAGAAGATAAGAAGGATACCACTCAGCATTGTTTGCTTGGATCCAGTCCTGCCACAAGCCAATACCACCACCACCCTTTTTTTAAAATCAATTTTGTGACCCTGAGGCAATAATTCTTGCCCTCCTCCTATGCATACTTTTCACTACACTGATTTTAACTACCTGAAACTGAGAACATTTAGATAAAAATCAGAGAATTTGAGATCAATTTAGTAGCACAGCAACCACACACATAAAGAACTTGCAAAAAAAAAAAAAAAAGGACGAAGCATAAATACAATACACTATCATGGTACAAAAAAGAAAGATCAACTCAGCTTAGACACTTTATAGTTCATCAGCCAGAGGTCAGCTTATTCTTGTTTTTTAAGGGACGTGGCCTATAACTACATCACAGAAAAAACAAACATGTAGGCCTCCTCTTAAGAAAGGCCTTGTGACACTGGAGGTAAGTTTGGAAGAACATCAATCTGTCAACCTGAGGAATTGGGAAAGATGCAAGTAGATAAAAACAGAACTGTGGTCCAACAGATGTGGTATATTTGGTATGGTAGATTAGATACATCCACAAATTCTTTCCTGCCCCTCCTAGTAAGAGGCATGGCCTAACTCCTCTCTCCGTAAAAATACACTGACATTTAGCGACATTTTATTAAATCTGTACCCTTTCATACCCATCCTTTTCATGTGGTGAAATGAAAAATACAGCACTTCTGCTGTCTCAGCACATTTTCAAGATATCCTAAGAAATGTCTTGAAAAATCTATAAAAACAGAAAGTAAATTAGTGGTTGCCTAGGGTTAGGGGTTAGAAATGGGAGTGATTGCAAATGGATGTGAGATTTCTGTTTGGGGTGATGGAAATGTTCTAAAATTAGGTTGTGGGAATGGTTGCACAACTCGGAGAATATACTAAAAAAACACTGAATTATATACTTTAAACAGGTAAATTCTATGACATGTGAATTACATCTCAATACAGCTATTAAAAACTTAGATGAAATGGACAAATTCCTTGAAAAACACAACTTAACAAAACTAATACAGACGGAAATAGAAAATCTGAATGAAATTAAATATCAATGAAATTGAATCCTTCATTTAAAAATCCTTCCCACAAAGTAAATTTCAAATCAAAATGGCTTCAGTGATGAATTCTGAACATTTAAGTAAAAAATAATACCAATCTTGCAGAAAACTTTTTCAGAGACTTGAAAAGAAGAGGGTATCATTTCCAACTAATTTTATAAGATCAGCATAACCTCGAAGCTTCCTTCTATTCCAAGATTACTGAGAGTTTGTAAAGAAGTATTAAATTTTATGTAAAAATTTTTCTGTATCTATTGAGATGATTATATATATATATATATATATATTTTTTTTTTTCTCCTTTATATAAAAAGGATAATATGACCAAGTGGAATTTATGCCAGGAGTGCAATCTTGGGATAAGCATAAAAAGGACAAATTGTAAAAGATTGTTAAATTATACTTCACTAAAATTAAGAATTTCTGTTCATCAAAAGATACCGTTCAGAGAAGGAAAAGACAAACTACTGACTGAGAGAAAGTATTTGCCATCATCCAGTGGTGTACCAAGGGCAAGGTAATGGGAAAGTCTGCCTTGCATGCAGACAGTAAAAGGGTTTATTGTTTGACAATGTAAAAGCAATACTAAAACTCACTGAAAGTCAATCTGCACTTGATTATTATCATGCACTGGAAATTCTAAACATTGTCATAATAAAATATTCATCTAGAAAAAAATATCTTTTATTAGTTTAAGTTCTAAATGAAAGTATGATCTACAGATCTGGAGTAATCCAAGATCTTTTCAGAGAGTCCATGGAGTCAGAATATTTTCATAACTAAAATATTGTTTTCCTTTTTCATTGTGTTGACTGTGTGCGCTGATGGTTCAAAACAATGGTGACTAAATCTACTTGTTCCTTAGCAGGAAACAAGGCAGTGGCACAGATTAGATTAGTACACAATGTATTCTTCACCACTACACACTAACAGTTAACAACAATAAGAAAAACCTAGTTTTACTTAAGAAATACATCTAATGAAGCAGTAAACATTTTATTATCATTTAACTTTTTATGGCCAGGCATGGTGGCTCATGCCTATAATCCCAGCACTTTGGGAGGCCAAGGCGGGCGGATCACCTGAGGTTGGGAGGTCAAGACCAGCCTGACCAACATGGAGAAATCCCGTCTCTACTAAAAATACAAAATTAGCTGGGCGTGGTGGCACATGCCTGTAATCCCAGCTACTAGGGAGGCTGAGGCAGGAGAATTGCTTGAACTTGGGAGGCAGAGGGTGCAGTGA
>NW_012116944.1:368166-382752 GCF_000951035.1 Colobus angolensis palliatus
CCATTCTCCTGCCTCAGCCTCCCGAGTAGCTGGGACTACAGGCACCCGCCACCTCGCCCGGCTAGTTTTTCTATTTTTAGCAGAGACAGGGTTTCACCGTGTTAGCCAGGATGGTCTCGATCTCCTGACCTCATGATCCGCCCGTCTCGGCCTCCCAAAGGGCGCAAGCCAACGTGACCACCCCAGTCTATTGTTTTTTAGAAACAAAAAACAAAACATACCCCAAGCTAGATTAGCTCTGTTTTTTTTTTTTTTTAGCAGAGACAGGGTTTCACCGTGTTAGCCAGGATGGTCTCGATCTCCTGACCTCATGATCCGCCCGTCTCGGCCTCCCAAAGGGCGCAGGCTTGAGCCACCGCGCCCGGCCACCATTATATATAACTTTTTAAGCAACTATACCTCAAGCTAGAAAAGAAATGACTTAATAAACTTTAAAATAAAAGATTTTATTAAATGTGGACCTTAGCATACCCATCTTTTTTATGTGATGACATGGGGAAAAAAGCAGTTCTGTTGTCTCAAGGAAAAGCACTTTTTGATTATTTGACTGTGAGCTAATCTAGCCACTTTTTTTTTCTTTTTATGGAACACAGCTTGACTTAAAAAAAAAAAAAACTGATAGGCTGCAGTTATTCAGACTTAGTTATTTAGCAGAAATTTTCTTTAAAATGATCAAAGTAAGCCCGGTACTTCAAGGAAAAGAACTAAAATATCTGTTATCTAAAAGTTGAGCTTTCAAACCTAAATTGCACGTTGGAAACTTGTATCTGCTACTGTGAGCTTTCACAAAAGCTGCCGTGAGCTTGAAAACTCTTCTGATGAGATTGGTGATGATATTAATAAATGTAGTGTTTTTGCTATTATAAAATGAAATGTGTCTATCAAAAGTATTTTAGAGAATCTCTCAATTCTATCCGAAATGATGTTATTCTGATAATAAAGCTCAGATCTGCAACTTTAATGTTATACATTCTTCACTTCAATAAAATTAATGACTGGTTTTTCCTGACAATTTATAGGAACGGTATCTTTCATCATACCACCCACATTATCCTCCAATACCTGTGATACTTTTCTTTAGCAACTGTATTTCTGATAAGATTATGATTTGATGGGAAACAATTGAAAATATAGCTGATCTAATCGAATTGAGTCAGCTTGCTATTGCTCTCAGGTGTTGCCTATCTTCAGGTATGATTAATATCTATTGACTTTGTTCTTAGGTGATTTTAAATCGTTTCAGTTCTCTTCAGCATGAACTGTAGCTTCTCATCATGGATGCACATAGTAACTGCATTCTCAGAAGATTTATGCAATTAACCAATTGATGCAAGGTTTCTTTTTCTTGAAACTTTTTAGAAGATGACAATATTTCTCTGGATTCAGTTCTAGCTGAGTCAGAGAACCCTGAACTCATACAAACTCAAACCCTCATACAAACATAAACGTTGCTTTGTATTTATCCCAAAAAACAAATACCTGGCCGGGTGTGGTGGCTCACGCCTGTAATCCCAGCACTTTGGGAGGCCGAGGTGGGCGGATCACGAGGTCAGGAGTTCAAGACCAGCCTGGCTAACACGGTGAAACACTGTCTCTACTAAAAATAAAATTAGCTGGGCGTGGTGGCGGGCACCTGTAATCCCAGCTACTCGGGAGGCTGAGGCAGGAGAATTGCTTAAAACTGGAAGACAGAGGTCACAGTGAGCCAATGTACCACTGCACTCCAGCCTGGGCAACAAGAGTGAAACTCCATCTCAAAAAAAACAAAAAAACAAAAACAAAACAAAACAAAACAAATACCTTATGGTCTGGGTAGGAGTACCTATAGGAAATTACTGAAGTTATTGTGTAAAAATTCTGTTTTAGTCATCCTTGAGGATTACTTTAACTCTTTTATCTGTGAAATTATCTTAAGCATTCTTAACATGTTAAATCACAGGGTTTTAGCTCAGATTTCCAAAGAGTCATATTTTTTGGTCCATAGTGAGTATAAATTTATGGGTGTATTTGCGTTCTGATTCTCCGATATTTGAACTTGGCCATCTGTGAGTGTCACTCTTGTGAGATTATAAAACACTCACTAAATAGGAGCAAGGATAACCAGTTCTACCAAAAACATTACCAACCAAATCTCCCCACTTCTTTTTTTCAGACTTTCCTTTTGCTTTCAGCCTATTAAACTCTAAAGCAGAGATTTAACATTTCCCTATTATTCTGCTTTGCCTCATGTACTGAAATGACCACACAGCACTCCACTGGATCTTTTCAGTTGTTCATGAATTAAAATAATGCCCACATTTTACAGTTTTTGGAATAGTCTCAGCAATGCATCTGTAGTTTCAGGACCTGTATTTACAAGATCAAGATACTTTTAGGTGTTTCAAAAATAGCTGGTTTTTTGTTTTTTGGTTTGTGTTTTGTGGGTTTGGGGCTTTGTGTTGTTTTTTTTTTTTTGCATGGAATACTACACAGCCATAAAAAAGGATGAGTTCATGTCCTTTGCAGGGACATGGATGAAGCTGGAAACCATCATTCTCAGCAAAGTAACACAGGAACAGGAAACTAAACACTGCATCTTCTCACTCATGAGTGGGAGTTGAACAATGAGAACACATGGACACAGAGAGGGGAACGTCACACACCAGGGCCTGTCGGGGGCTGGGGGGCCAGGAGAGGTATAGCATTAGGAGAAATACCTAATGTAAATGACGGGTTGATGAGTGCAGCAAACCACCATGGCACATGTATACCTATGTAACAAATCTGCACATTCTGCACGTGTATCCAATAACTTAAAGTATATAAAAAAAAAAAAAAGTCACAATGTTTTCAGCCTGGTGTAAATGCCAGGAATATTATATGGACTTGGTATCTGCATCTCGTTAATTTTACCACACAACACTGGCATTCAAATAATGAATAATATCTGGTCAGGAGAAGATATGTGATTTCTAAAATAAACTTTTTGTATATAGTGATTTAAAAAAAGCAATGTGTCAACTTGTGGAAAAGTTGAATTAAACCAGAGAAGTAATATTTTCCAAATTGTTAATGCATGATGCTACAAACTCAGGCATCAGTAAAAAGATTGATTCAGAATATAAGATAAGTCAACAGATTTTAATGTGAGATAGTATGAAAAGTTCACTTATATGGTTTCAGAACACATTATAACTAACCTTAAGAAACTAACTTCTGTCAAGTTTTGATGTAGCGTCAAAGAAGAATTATTTAAACAGCCTACAATTATTTAAAGAGCCTACTAAAATACCCTCCCTCCTTGAACTACATATTCATGTAAGGTCAGATTTGTTTCATCTACTTTAGAACAATATATGGCAACAGATTGGATGCAGAAGGATATTTGAGACTCTAACTGCATCAATGTAAAACAAGACCACTTTTCTCACTAAATTTTGTTTTGTTTCAGAAAATTAATTATTCTTCATAAATATATTATGTATGTTAATATGAGTTTATGTATTTTTATGGTGTAAACTTAATTTTAAAATTAATACTTTTGCTGAGTTTTAATTTCTAATAGGGTAAATATCAATAGATTTAACCAACATAAACAAAACCAAAGAGTTCAGCAATTTACAAGAGTAGAATGATGTTCTAAGACCAAAAAGTTTAGGCACTGCTGTTTTAAACAACTATTATTGTTGAGTTTTAGTAATACATGTAATTATCAAATTAGTAGATTATTATCACTTATTCTGTAATAAGCATTTTCTTATTTGCATATGTTAATTCGGAGGACTCTACTTCTACAGTTAGCTCAATTACACACAGACTCAGCTACATGCCTTCATTTGAAAAAGTTCATAACGATCGACAGTTGAGCTTGCTTGACACATCGTTCTTCTTTCCACCTCTGTGGTACTACACACTCCAGCATTTAAACAGTGAATTCAAAATAAAACAATGAGAAAAGTGATTGTAAAAACAAACAGAACACAGGTTACTTCAATTCTGTCATTCAATGTGACTATTTGGAGCTTTTATTTCTGTTTAAATTTTAAAATAATTAAATAGTGTTAACTGTGAAGTATAATTGTTTTAGTAAGAGTAAATTTAGTTCCTACATGAAATATTTTGCTAAATTTTAATAGAATCTATAAAATGGAATATATTCTTTTTTAAATTGTTCATTTTTTAAGATAAAATATTAAGAAAACAATTTTTACTGATTATTACATTATTATTAAACAATAATTTTTATAGAGGCGGGGGAGGTTAACAAAAGATCCTCTTGGGGTGTCATGTACGCTAGGTATATCACTGCTAACACCATAATAAATGGTCACATGTGGGATGTTTTCTCCCTGAGTTCAGCATCAAGAACTTCTTATTGTTGTTGTATTTAATTGAGACGGAGTCTCACTCTGTCACCCAGGCTGGAGTGCAGTGGCATGATCTTGGCTTACTGCAGTCTCAGCCTCCTAGACTCAAGCAATCCTTCCACTTCAGCCTCCCAAGTAGCTGGGACTATAGGCGATGCCACCATGCCAGGATAATTTTTGTATTTTTAGTAGAAAGGAGGTTTCACCATGTTGTCCAGGCCAGTCCCAAATTCCTGGGATCAAGTGATCTGCTCATCCCAGCCTCCCAAAGTGCTAGGAAGGATTCGTTTTTCAAGGATGGCTATAGCACCTTTATTCATCTGTCCTCTTTTGTGCCTTTTTTTTACTCAAAATTATGACTGTGAAATTCATCCATGTTGTTACATGTACCAAGTAATTAATTTTATTTAATCCTATCAATCTGGTGTCATTTTTCACAACCCTGCTTATGTCATCTCTTCAGTGAAGTCCCCTCAACTCCTTAGGCAATTATAACATTTTGTAAAGCACTTTTCACATTGAAGCTAGCCTATCATCTCTTTTGAGCTAGACAGCTAGGGAACCCATCTCCTAGTCTAAGGCTTGACACATAACAGTATCTCCTTTATTGTATTAGGGTTCTCCAGCAAAACAGAATGATATGTATATGTATATACGTATACACATGTATACATACACACATACAAACACACACACACACACGTTTCAGTTCAAGGTAGGAAAAATCCGAGGGTCTAGCTCAAAAGCAGTCAGGCAGGAGAAATTCCCTCTTATTCAGCCTTTTTGTTCTATTTAGGCCTTCAACTAACTGGATGAGGCCTACCAACATTAGAGAAGGTAACCTGTTGTACTCAGTCTATTGATTCAAATGTTAAACTGATCCAAAAACACGCTCACAGAAAGACCCAGAGTAATATCTGACCAAATATCTGGGTGCCAAACGGGCCACTCAAAGTGATACATTAAAATTAACCATCACAGCCCGGCGCAGTGGCTCACGCCCATAATCCCAACACTTTGGGAGGCCGAGGCAGGCAGATTGCCTGAGCTCAGGAGTTCACAACCAGCCTGGGCACCACGGTAAAACGCCGTCTCTACTAAAATACAAAACATTAGCTGGGCATGGCAGCATGTGCCTGTAGTCCCCAGCTACTTGGGAGACTGAGGCAGGAGAATTGCTTGAACCCGTGAGGCGGAGGTTGCAGTGAGCAGAGATTGTGACACTGCACTCCAGCCTTGGTGACAGAGCAAGACTTCGTCTCAAAAGATATAAATAAATAAATAAATAAATAAATAAAACCATCACATTTGTTAGTATTTGTTAACTAACTTGGTCTTTCTATCAGTATCTCAGGAAATAAATAGACATGTCATATTCACAAAGTAGAATAAAATAAGGGCTAATGAGGGGTACACAGATTTCAAGTTTCACTCCATCTAAAAATTAACTTCTTATCTGAGGAGCAAAACATAAATACAATTTTGATAGGAGAGGACTTGTGTAGTGGGGACACGATTGTATTGAGGCAGCTTCAGCACAGCAGGTTCTTCCCCAGTTTAGATTCAGATCACAATTGGAAAGCAGCCTTTGACTAAAGAAGGTTTCTGAGATGGATGCTCAGATAACTAAATGCCCAGAATGTTCCCCAACCTGGGGGCAATTTTAAAAATTTTCCAGTGCTGGAATATTTTCTGTTGTTGTCCTCAGGGATCAGTCTTGGCTGTGAGTTAGTTACCATGGAGACCAACTAAGTCTTATGTTTTTCCCTTAGCATTGTTTAAGAAAATCCAGACAGGTACCTATTGAGAAAATATTCTAACATGTGGCTTTACACCAAAACAGATGACTAGGTCCTTTGTAATTAAAAAAAAAAAAAAAAGGCAATGGCATTTGTACAACAATGTGGAGGCTACCATGCTCCAAAAATGCAAAACTTGATAAGTGATTATACTCTATTCATACTGTATTTCACTTTCCTAATTTCCAAGTAAAAAGTGTTTATTTTAGAAAATTTGAAAAATAAGTTAAAACCCCAAAAGGAAATTTAAAATCACGTATAATCATTTTTCTCCTTTTGTGGTGGAAAATAATATAAAGTAAAACATGTGTAAGCGTTTTCCTCTTCCCCTCCAATCTCGCCACCCCCATCTCTGAGATAGCCACCTTTATCAGTTTGGTCCTTATCAGTCCTGCCAATTTCTCTCCTGTTTATTCATTTATTGATTCAGCAAATACTTACTGGGTGAGCACCTTGAGCCAAACTTGATTCTAGACACTGGTATTTCATTGAATCCAATAAGATCCCTGTTCTCATGGATGTTTTATAAATTCTAGTGAGAGAAGACAAAAAGTAAATCAGTAGACAGAAAAATACTGGCTAACAATAAGCGTTATGCAGAAAATAAAAAGGTGCTATCATACCTGAGACTAAACTATGACAATAAAATCAGCCCTGTGAAGATTGAGGGAAGATATTGCAGGTGCAGAAAACAGTAGTAAAAAGGCCTTAAAGTAGATAAAGAAGGCCAGTGTGTGTAGTTCTATAGCATGGTAGGAGTAGAGGGAGTAAGCAAGAGAGAGTTATGCGATGAGAGGTGAGCATGGGACAACTCATGGAGGGATTTGGGGAAGGTAAGTATTGAAAAAGTCTGGTTTTGGCTGGGCACGGTGGTTCACACCTGTAATCCTAGCACTTTGGGAGGCCGAAGTGGGTGGATCACCTGAGGTCAGAAGTTCAAGACCAGCCCGGTCAACATGGTGAAACCCCGTCTCTACTAAATATACAAAACTTAGCCAGGTGTAGTGGCAGGTGCCTGTAATCCCAGCTACTTGGGAGGCTAAGGCAGGAGAATCGCTTGAACCTGGGAGGCGGAGGTCGCAGTGAGCCGAGATCATGCCATTGCACTCTAGCCTGGACAACAAGAGTGAAACTTCATCTCAAAAAAAAAAAAGAAAAAGAAAAAGTCTGGTTTCTAAGTGCAAGAGAAAGCCACTGAAGAGTATTAACAGGGGAGGAATATGCTCTGCTTTATATTTTTCACATTTTCACTCTGGCTTGCCTGTGGAAAGTAGATTTTGGGCAGAGATTCCCAGCATGAGATCCATAGATACTCCTAAGACATTTGTAGATAGAATTCAGGAACTTCATTACCTTGAATGGGAGAAAATTACCTGGCGAGTCCCTCAAAGAAGAAAAAAACCTCAGAATTATTCTATTTGTCAACCCTACAATTCATCTTCCCAAAATATCTAAATAATTGTCTCTGGCTTCAGGAGGGTAGCGGGATCCTCAATTATGATAGCAAGATTCTTCCTTTTTCTGTTTCTTCTCTATAATTGTGTTTAAAACTAAATCCTATTGGAGGCCTACTTGCATAAAGGACTTACACAAAGAGAAACCTAGGCTTATGGAAGGTGACCAGATTGAGAGTAACTTGGGGGATTAGGGTAAGAGTCCCCACAACTTGAACCTAGCACCTTCATAGCCCACCCCATCTTATCTGTGATTTTGGCTCCCTGCTGCCAACAGCAAAAGGAAAGCAGAAGTAAAAAAAAATACCTTGGAACAGGGCAGGAGAATGAGGCTTAGGACGCACATCTTGAGAGAAAGAATCAAATGCTACTTGAAACTGTTTAGCGGTATTTCCCAAACATGAGCACTTGTGAAAAACGAATTCCTCGGCTCCACCCTAGACATATTAACTTAGAGTTTCTAAAGCTGGGACCCAAGAATCATTGCTAGCAATTATAATGGTCAGCCAGTTTGGACAACACGGAATATCTGTGAGGAAAGAAATCTAGAAGAACCCATGGAGCACAATACTCAACAGGTTCAGACTCGAGAAAGTACAATTTGACTCTCATAGCTCTCACATGTGGTTTTTGGTTTACATAATTATGGGCATCTTCACTGGCAGGTTATTAGAAGGGTGACTAGCATATTCATACACTAAACAATTTATATTAAATGAAACTGCTGAGATTACTGACATTGAAAAAGAGAATGACTTATATATCTCCCATTGTACCCTTCAAGATGTAAAATTATTTCCTTTCATGCTGCCAGAACAAGTGGACTCCATTTGGTGTTGCCCAAGACCAAACAATGTATTAAATGACACTTGGAAACCCTAATAAAAGTGATTAATATGTGTGCACTCCAAGCTCTGAGTACATTTTTCAGATAATCTATTGTTTCTACATTCAGAGAACTGACTATGTGCTTGTGTGTGTATACGTGTGGCCAGGTATGGTGGCTCATGCCTGTAATCCCAGCTCTGTGGGAGGCCAAGGTGGGTGGATCACTTGAGGTCAGGAGTTCGAGACCAGTCTGGCCAACATGGCAAAACCCCATCTCTACTAAATATACAAAAATTATCCAGGTATGGTGGTGGGTGCCTGTAATCCCAGCTACTTGGGAGGCTGAGGCAGGAGAATTGCTTAAACCCAGGAGGCAGAGGTTGCAGTGAGCCAAAATGGCACCACTGCATTCCAGCCTGGGCAACAGAGTAAGACTCCATCTCAAACAATAACAACAACAAAACAAATGTGCACATATGTGCATGCAAACTTTTTGTAGAAGGAGGGTTCTTTTTTTTCAATAGAATTACAGAATATTAGAGAATTAGAATTGGCAGTATCATCTAGTCACCTGACTTTAAATACTATTTATATACTTCCAGCTCCAAATTCATATCTCTAGCTCTAATCTTCTCCTGATCCTCAGATTCTTATACCCAATGGTTTACTTGACATCAACACTTACTTTAATACACATCTAAAAGTTTATAAGACTAAAACTAAACTTTGGATTCTCAACTAATGGTAGCAAAGCTCTTGCTTTTTCATTTTTTTCTCCAAGACCATGTTTAAATCTAAACATGGCTTCCTATTGGAAGCCAACTTATTTAAAGGACTTATACAAAGAAAAACCTAACCTTACGAAAAAGACTAGGCTTATGGCAAATAAGGCGTCCCCTTTTTTTCCCATCTCATTTTATAGCAACTCCTTTTTCCCAGGTGCTCGGTCATCCTTAATTCTTGTTTCTCTCCCATTCCTCATCCAAATCCTTTAAGCAGCCCTTTCTTTCTTTTGTTTTCTTGTTTTGTTTGTTTTGTTTTTGAGACAGAGTCTCACTCTGTCATCTAGGCTGCAGTGCGTTGGTGACGTGATCACTGCTCACTGTACCTTGACCTCCTGGGCTCAGGAGATTCTTTCACCTCAGCCTCCTGGGTAGCTGGGAACACCCAGGATGCCCGTGCCACCACAACCAGCTAATTAACCAATCCTTTCTGCTTGCCCTTTAAAAATATAACCAGAATCCACCCACTTCTCAATACCTTCAGTGTAAACATCCCAAGCCTTCCCTGGATAAGTGTAGGAGGCTTCTAACTGGTCCCCTTTACTTCTACACTTGCCCCTCTTCCATCTACTTTTAACATAGCAGTGAAGGGTTCTTGATTGTTTTATTTTTATTATGAAAATTTTCAAACAAATACAAAAGAAAGGTAAATAATGTGATAAAACTCCCATACCTTATCATCATCAGCTTCAACAATTGTGGCCATTTATGTTTGATCTACATCGCTGTCTACTTTCTCCTCACCACAAAGGAGAGTGGGGTGGGGAAAAACCATTAAATGACTTTCTGTCTCATTCAAAACAAAATCCAAAATCTTTTCTGTGGCATGCCGGTGCTCTCATGCTCCCTCTTGCTTACTCCCTCCCCATAAAATTAACTTCCTGGGTCTTTCTCAAACACGTTAGGATGGTTCTGTCTCGGGGATCTTGCACTTTGTTTCCTGGAATTCACATTCCCCTAACCCCTAGATATTCCCCTGCCAGGCATGTTCCCTCTCTTCCTTTAGGTCTTCACCTTGTTAATTTAAGTTTAGACTAAAGCTACCTTCTTATTTAGGTTTGGCCTGAAGTTCTCTCCATACATAGTGAAAATAATCTAACTGGATGTATAAACAGGCTGTAACCTACTCTTGTACCAATTACAGGGTTTGGCCAATCATAGGCTGCCAACTATTAAAATCATGTTGACATAAGGCAAACACCAAGCAATAACCAATTCAGCTATTTCTAAACCTCACTTTCATCTTCGGCACGTAAATGTTGTCTTATCATGTGGCAGCCCCAGAGTCACTCTGAACCTGTTCTTGTTCTGTGGGCTGCACAGTTGATGAATCATTCTTTACTCAATTAAAGTTTGCTCAATTTAATTTGTCTGAAGTTTCCTCATAACAATTGCAGCATTTCCTACCGCCTGGTTTTGCTGACATACGACAAACTTCAAATATTTCTCTGCCCTTTGAGATTCCTGCAAATTGGCTGCTAAGAGCCATAGTTTAAAAGTCTGCACTGTTCACTTTCTGGCTACTCATCCTTTTACACATATGTAAATTTCCATACAACACCTTATTCCTAACAAGATGCAACTACCTTTTGTAAAAGGCATTCTCACCCTTTCTCTGGGCTGAGTGATGTGCTCTCTGTTGCACCTAGACCAACTGGTGACCAACAAGCCCCCAAAAGCAAAGACAACAAAAACAAAAATGAATAAATGGGACCCAATTAAACAAAAAAGCTTCTGGACAGCAAAATAATTACCAGAGAAAATAAGTAACCGACAGAATAGGAAAAAATATTTGCAAACTATACTCCAATAAAGGACTAATATCCAAAATCTACTGGGCACTCAAAAAAAGTCAGCAAGGAGAAACCAATCCCATTAAAAAGTGGGCAAATGATATGAACAGACATTTCTCAAAAGAAGATATACAAATGGCCAACAAACATGAAAAAATGCTCAACATCACTAATCACCAGGGAAATGAAATGCAAATTAAACTCAACAGATACTATTTTGAAGAAGGAATACTTTCCAATCCTGCAAGAAGGTCAAAGCAACTCATTGTAAGCCAGGATAAGCACTCTGAATTTTATTAATAGTGTTGCACCATAACACGGTAAGACTTCAATAAATTTTTTTTGTTAAAATTTATTTTAACAATAAAAATGGCTTGTGAATGTACTTAATGACACTGAAGTGTACCCTTTAAAATGGATAGAATGTTGTTTTACGTCATATGGGTTTACCATGTAACAAAATTTAAAAATGATCTTTTCAGCAGATCACCTCCTTCAACCTCTGAGGCTTTCTCTGTCCCACCTGCACCTCAAGGATCCAGGTGGACAAGCCTGAGGCCAGCCAGGTCCCTTTTTGTACCTGTGCCTCTGAAGATGCCATCTGACTATCAGCCCTGTGTGTTTATTTACTGGTAGATGCAGTCATCTATTGACTCATCACTGTCTGATCTCAATACCCAGGAGAAGGCCGTTGCAGTGGGCAATGAAGCACTAGCATCTAGTCGTCTTTCCCAGCGTCCTCTGGGCCCGCGGTGTCTTCTGGAAGCAGTCGTCCTGGCACACCTGAAGAGTACACCTGCGCCTGCGCGGCTGTCAGCTCTGCTTTCTCGCACTGTGCCACTGCTAGAGGTGCGGGGTCAGCGGGAGACTGAGGCTCAGCTCTTGGTCTTACACCTCTCTAATCTTGCCTTTCTATGGAGTTCTGATTCCCTGTCTTACTCAGGCCTTCCTTCTCTTAAGGCTCTAGAACTCCAAGGCCAGCACCATCTTTTTACAACATCCAAGCTCCATCCCTTGACAGTGGCTCTTCCCGCGCATCACCTAAGCCCCTCCTTGGACTCCCTTGGCCACTTTTCTAAGGATTCTCAACCCAAATACTTCACTCAAATAGGAAACTCAGGCTGATGCACTTGCGGTTTAAAATATTTTGAACACCTCTTCAGAAGAAGAGTCTTACTATCCTGCATATTCATGACTGAGAAATCCAGTGTAACTAAATAAGATCTTTAAAAAAAAAAAAAAAAAAAAGGCCGGGCGCCATGGCTCGCGCCTGTAATCCCAGCACTTTGGGAGGCCGAGGTGGGCGGATCACGAAGCCAGGAGATGGAGACCCTCCTGGCTAACACGGTGAAACCCCGTCTCTACTGAAAATACAAAAAATTAGCCGGGCGAGGTGGCGGGCGCCTGTAGTCCCAGCTACTCGGGAGGCTGAGGCAGGAGAATCGCTTGAACCCGGAGGCAGAGGGTGCAGTGAGCTAAGATCGAGCTACTGGACTGTAGCCTGAGTGACAGAGTGAGACTCCATCTCAAAAAACAAACAAACAAAAACCACCGAAAGAAGGAAGGAAAGAAATGAAGTCATTAGAGAATATTTTTAGTAAAATGTGTATTATGAGAGGATTTCAAGGCATATGACAAATAGTGTCATAATGTTATTGATTGAGCTACAGAGCAGGGAATATACAACTCCTGAACAAGTACAACTAATGAATACTTAGCCAGGCACAGTGGCTCACACCTGTAATCCCAACACTTTGTGAAGCCAAGGTGGGAGGATTGCTTGGGGTTAGGAGTTCGAGACCAGCCTGGCCAATATGGTGAAACACCGTCTCTATTAAAAAACAAATACAAAAATTAGCCGGGCGTGATGGTGCACACCTGTAGTCCCATCTGCTCCGGAGGCTGAGGCAGAAGAATCACTTGAACCCGGAGGCAGAGGGTGCAGTGAGCTAAGATCGAGCTACTGGACTGTAGCCTGAGTGACAGAGTGAGACTCCATCTCAAAAAACAAACAAACAAAAACCACCGAAAGAAGGAAGGAAAGAAATGAAGTCATTAGAGAATATTTTTAGTAAAATGTGTATTATGAGAGGATTTCAAGGCATATGACAAATAGTGTCATAATGTTATTGATTGAGCTACAGAGCAGGGAATATACAACTCCTGAACAAGTACAACTAATGAATACTTAGCCAGGCACAGTGGCTCACACCTGTAATCCCAACACTTTGTGAAGCCAAGGTGGGAGGATTGCTTGAGGCCAGGAGTTTGAGACCAGCCTGGGCAACATAGTGGGACCCCAATCTCTACAAAAAAATTTTAAAATTAGCTGGGTGTGTTTGGTGGTGCACACATGTACTTCTAGCTACTCAAGAGGCTGAGGTGGAAGGATCACTTGAGCCCAGGATTTTGAGGCCGCAATAAGCCATGGTCGCACCACTGCCCTGCACTCCAGCCTGAGCAACAGAGCAAGACTCTGTCTCTAACAACAGCAACATTTACAACAAAGAATATTCCATGACTGGTTAACACTGAACACTTCCTATGGGCTAGTCATCAGACTAAATGATTTATATGCTTTAATTTAATACTCACTACAACTCTATGGAGTATCATTACTCTTTCTTTACCTTACAGGTAAGGAAGCTGAGGCACATATTCATTGAATAACTTTTCCATGGTCACATGGTAGTTAATCAATAGACACGGGAATTAAACTCCAGCAGATTAATATCAGTGCACTCCTCCTCAATGGCCATGTATACTGGCTCAACAGCAACCTGACTGGAGGACTTTGTCCTTATACGCTATTTCTGTTAATACTTTGGATGAAAATGTGGATGGCATGCTGGTCAAATTTAAGCATAATCCAAAGCAGGAAGAAGGAGATAATGTATTAGAGGACAGAATCTGGATTCAAAATTAGTTCATCAGGCTTGTTTGGTGCTAGAGTAGATAAAAACTAACATTTTCAATTTAATGCAGGTTTCTCAAACCCGATGTTATTAACATTTGGGGCTGGATAATTTTTTCTTGTGAGGATCTGTCCAGCACATTGTAAGATGGTTAACAGCATCCCTGGCCTCTACCCACTAGATACTAGTGGCAGCTCCCAATTGCGACAAGCAAAAATGTCTCCAAACATTGCCAAATGTCACCAGGGAGGTAAAATTACTCCCAGATGAGAACAACTGACTTGGCCTTTACCACATATTATTTATAGTTAATTCTCACAATTGTGGTAAGAGGTAGGTAGATTGAAATTGAAGCCAAAGTTATCTGATTACCAGGTGGCATACTCTCATCAAGACGAAATTAAGAAGAGATGAATGTAAATTTCTGCACTTAGAGCAAAAACAAACAAACCCCCAAACCAAAACAAAACACAACATAAACCCATGATACAGTCTGAATATGTGTCCCTACCTAAATCTCACGTTGGAATGTAATCCCCAATGTTGGAGGTGGGAAATTGTGAGACATCTTTGGATGGGGGTGGATCCCCCATGGATGGCTTGGCCCAGCGCCTTGGTGATAAGTGAGCTTTCACTCTGAGCTCACAGGAGATCTGGTTGTTTAAAAAC
>NW_012116944.1:383313-385008 GCF_000951035.1 Colobus angolensis palliatus
GGCACCTCCCACCCCTGTACTCTTGCTTTCACCAGGTAAGATGCCTGCTCCTGTTTCCCCTTCTGCCATGATTGAAAGTTTCCTGAGGCCTTCCCAGAAGCAGATGTCAGCACTATGTTTCCTGTACACAGTCTGCAGAAACATGAGCCAATTACACCTCTTTTTAAACAATTTACCCAGTCTCAGATAATTTCTTTACAGCAATGCAAGAATGGCCTAATACAACCCAGGATGACAGAAGTATTAGAGTTAGCACATGTGGAAGAGAATACAAGTTTTAGATGAGTACAGAGTAAATAATAGTAGCCAACATTTATGGAGGGCTTATGCTTTTTCAGATTCTGCTATGTGCTGTGTACACGAATTCATTTAATCCTCAGAAGTATCCCCATGAGATTTATTGTCCTTATTTTAAAGATGAGGAAAGTAAAGCTTAAGGAAGTAGCATTGCATAGTAGCAGAGATAAGTGATGATGCCATGATTTGATTTCAAGCAGTCTAACTTCAGAGTCAGTTCTTTTGACTGTTAAATAATACTTCTCACAAAAGATACATATATTAATAGAAGGAATCATCACTGTAATGTGGCTGAGAGAAAAACACTAGTGCATATAAACAGAAATATAAATAAGAGAAGTTATAGTCCTCCCCTGCTTTGATGGTTAGGATGTGCATAATACAGGCATATCAGGTGGAATTACACAGGTTCTTAAGAACCTGATCAGAGGCTGGGCATGGTGGCTCACACCTGTAATCCCAGCACTTTGAGAGGCGGTGGCGGGCGGATCACTAGGTCAGGAGCTGGAGACCACCCTGGGCAACATAGTAAAACCCCATCTCTACTAAAAATGCAAAAATTAGCAGGGTGCAGTGGTGGTGGGCGCCTATAATCCCAGCTACTCGGGAGGCTGAGGCAGGAGAATTGCTTGAAACCGGGAGGCAGAGGTTGCAGTGAGCTGAGATGGCGCCACTGCACTCCAGCCTGGGTGACAAAGCAAGACTGCGTCTCGGCGGCTGGGAGAGGGGGGAAAAAAAAAAAAAGGACCTGATCAGATTGGTTTGAATCTACATTACATACCTTACAAAAGGTCAAAGTCCTCCACGAGAATTCTGTAGATTCCGCTGTCTCTGGGCTCCTGTTGTACACAATTTGTTTGTATTTTCACTACATCAGCCCAGATCAGAAACTGAGCCTCCCTCTTTGGTTCACAAAACATACAACCTGACCCAAAGCTTTCCAAAATATAGTAAACTTGATTATAAATTGTTACAGAATAAACACAGCCGCAAATTCTAAAAATCTCATAATAGACATTTGTGTACTGAAATCCCCTTAGGCAGAAAAACAGGACTTTCTTCTGAGTATGCCCCCTCTTTCTCCTCTCACCCTCACCGCATCCTCTTAAACTATAAATTTTCTTTCCTCTGTTATGAAGAGCAATCAATTCTTCCCAAACTGCAAGAGTCCCTTGTTTTTCCAATGGAAAATTTAAGTATTTGTTACATTTGGAATAATAACTATGTTATTTTCTGGTGGCTAGACCAGCAATTCTCAACTAAGGGCAGTTTGTCCCACAGGAGACATTTGTAGATATTTCTGGTGTCAAATCAGGGGAAAGGGGAGTGGTACTACTGGCATCCAGCCTTAAAGGCCAAGGATGCTACTAAGCAACATAGGATGCACAGGACAGCTCC
>NW_012116944.1:385759-391561 GCF_000951035.1 Colobus angolensis palliatus
GAAACCCCGTCTCTACTAAAAATACAAAAATTAACCGGGTGTGGTGGTGGGCACCTGTAATCCCAGCTACTCAGAAGGCTGAGGCAGAATAATTGCTTGAACTGGGGAGGCGGAGGTTGCAGTGACGGAGGCAGAGGTTGCAGTGAGCCGAGGTCGTGCCATTGCACTCCAGCCTAGGCAACAAGAGCAAAACTCCTTCTCAAAGAAAAAAATAATTGAAGAGTCAAGGAGCAGGTTGAATAATGGAGACAGGCTGGTGATAAATGTCATCTGGATGTAAGGAAGACTATCCTAATAAGTCTGTCAGAAAATGAAATGAACTTCTGGAAGCTTTCTCTCGTATATGAAGAGAATGGGTGACCCTTTGTCAAGGATGTTGTAGAGGAGTGTGAAGTACTAAGTAGAACCACATGAAATTTCTGTTTTTGTTGGTCAACAATGGTCACATATCTGCAATTTCTTAGGACTCAAACTAATGTTATTTAAGATCATTTCACTCTGGAATTCAGTAAGCTGCAATGATATCTATGGGGTACTTTCAACTCAAAACTCGCCAAGATTCCTAGAATTTATCAAGCTGAGCAATGATCCAGAGCAATAAAATCACTTGAAGGTGACACCTCGGAGTCTTGAGCCTGTCTTTTCTTCCTACTTATATTTATATTCATAGATAATTTTGGCATCTGAGAGAATTATTTTCTCCCACGGACTTATGCCAAGAGCTACCTCTGTTCAGAGAAAGCTTCTAGTTTTATGCAGGGAACTTGGTCCATAGATTCATGCAATGCTAACAGACTAAATCCCTTACCTCCCTTCCAATTTTCCTCTGGGCTACAGAGTTCCTACATATTCTTAAGTCTCCCATATGATGATATAGGCTGTAGGAAATAATGCCTAGTTCATTAAAATAAAAATTGAAGCTTTCCCCTCCCCCCATGTTTTTATTATGAAAAATTTTAAATATGAAAGGTTGAAAGAATAGTACAATAATCATTCATATGCCTACCATTATATTCAGCATTTTTTTACATTTTGCCACTTTAAAATATTTTTATATGTATGTTTGTATACATATTTATATTTTTGTTTGAGAAATCATTTCAAAAGAAGCTATAGGCAACACATTGGTTTACCTCTTCAGCATGCATCTGCTAAAAGTAAGAAAATTATTCTACATAACTATAATACCATTATCACATGTAAAATATTAATACTAATTCCTCTTTATCATCCAATACACAACCTTCTAATTTCTCTAACAATCTCAAAAAGTCTTCTATAGCTGTTTTTTTTTCCTCCAAAGTAGGAAGCAATCAAGTTTCTCTACTGCATTTGGTTGTTATGTCTCTTAAATATCTTTTCATCTAGAAATTGCCCCACCTCTTCTTTGATGATGAGTATTTTAAGAGTCCAGGTAGTTGTGTTGTAGAATATCTTACCTTCTGGATTTGCTTTATTGTTTATGATGTGTTCAACTTGATACTCTATCACCTTTATTTACCATAAACTGGAAATTACATCTAAAGACCTGGTTCAATTTGGGTTAAACATTTTGTCATACATATTTCATAGATGACACTGTATAGTTCATATTGCATCCCTTTAATAGTCACACAATATTTCCCTATCCCATTACTTGTATTGCTAAATTAGGTGAGTTGGTTAAGATGATAACTGTTGGGCTGTTTCCTAGTAAAGATACCATTTTCTTTTTATCTTAGGGAAATGCTTTGGCAACGTGATAATATCCCTTTTCCCAACAACCTTTCACTGAGTTATTTAGCATGTACTGATGTCCTTTGCCTGTGTCTATTATTTCATGGGGCAGAAGGGTGTGCAGAATGCTGACTTTGTAGTTACATCACCTCTTCTACATTTATTTAGTTGGCAGTCTTTTGTAAAAGAGCATGTATTCTTATTAACTAGAATGAAACTATATTTCCTTCTTATACAAGAAGCAAATGCTTATTTCTTTCCCTTTAATTAAAAAAAGAATGAGTCCAGGTGCAGTGACTCACAGCTATAATCCTACCACCTTGGGAGGCCTAGGCGGGAGTATTGCTTGAGCCCGGGAGTTCAAGATCAGTCTGGGCAACATAGAGAGGCCGTGTCTCTACAAATAATTTTTTAAAAAAATAAGCTGGGTGTGGTGGTGCATAATTGTGGTCCCAGCTACTAGGGAGGCTGAAGTGAGAGAACTGCATGAGTTTGGATGGTAGAGATTGCAATGAGCCATGATCGTGCCACCACACTCCAACCTGGGCAACAGAGTGAGACCCTGTCTCAAAACAAAAACCAATTTTTGTGGGTTTTTTTCTATGGTTTTTCTTAAGGAGACAGTTTCTATTACTTGAAACAGAGTAAATATTTCCAAACCAAAAGCAAGAAATTATCTCTAATCTTCTCAATAAAAGAAGAGGAAAACAACAACTTAACTACAATCTACAAAATGCAATTTATTTCTCTAATTATTATGTGAACACATAAGAATAAAACTGAAAATTCACCATCTTCAAGAACGAGATTTCAAAGAGCAGCACTTACGTGGCTAGTAATTCATTTCCATAAATTACTGCTGCAAACATTATTTTTTTCCAAACATTATTTAAATATTCAAATATTGCTTTATTAAAGGAATGAATAACCAATTGGAACTACTGGAAGTTTATTTGCAAAGATGAAAAATTATTACCTATAGAATTATATTATGTTTGGTGCTTTTACCATCCAATAAAGTTATCTTAAGAAGCCAAATCATAAAAGGTTATCAACAGAAATAATAAAAATATATGAAATAATAATAATAAATATATGAAGGTTAAAAAGTATTTCTTTAATAATTAATTGATTATTTATATGTTATAAATATTTATAATTAATAATTAATTGATTGTTTCCCATAGTTAAAACAAATCAAAACTTCAGTAGAGACACTACCCCAAAATATGGCACCTTGGCATTTGAGAAAAAAAACTGCAGAAGCAGGAAGATCTCTCTGACCTTCTCCTGCCCTTCCCCCTGAGGCAGGCCATAAAAGAATTCCCTGATCTTCTCCTGAAGTAGGTCATAAGACCCTCATGTAAGCAGTACCTATCCTGTATGTGGAGGAAAGGAATGTTCTTATCTCTAAAGAAAGGAAGACAGAGAATAATTTGACAAATGAGATTGCTACATTATCTCCAGTTTATTATCATACCATCATACCCCCTTTGTCCAGTCATCTTTCTCCATGACTGTTCCCTCTTCATCAAACTTAAGCATAATAATACTCAGCTTTCCCTCTTTGGGAGAGTCTTCATTTTTGAAGGCTCCCATGTAAAGTAAAACTTACATTAAATAAATGCATATGCTTTTCTCTTGTTAATTTGTCTTTTGTTGTAAGGGCTTTAGTCATGAACCTAGCAATGGATGAGAAAAAAATTTCATTTTCCTTACAATATAGTCTCTAAAATTTATTTTGTCATAGACTCCAATAAATATTTATTCCAGGCAATGTTATGCGGCCTGAAATTATAACTATATCACAATAAACTAAAAACAATACCTGCATAACTCAATTACCTATGTTCCTTTGGTACCTTTTCCTGTACTACCCCATTCTTTCCTGAATTACGGAAATGTTAAGAAACTTTCTTCAAAAATCTGTTACTCTCTAAGGAAATACTGTATCGATACTGCCAACATTACATATGTCTTATAATATTTTTTCTTGTGGGGAATAAGGAATTCAAAGCCCTTTAAAATTGTGATTAAAAGTCTCCTGAACAAAAAAAAATTCATTTCTTAATGGTTAGCGATTTCTGAGAACTTTAGTAAAACTTTTTTGAAATTGATGACTTTTGGAAGAAAGAGGAAGAAGAGAAAAATGTGCCCACAGTGAACAACTTGGAAAACCCATGAATCAAAAAAGAGAATTCTCCAGATGATACAAACTGCTCTAGAAAATCCCCTTTCAGTTTGGACCACAGAAGCTTAATTTCAAAGGCATGTTTGATTCTACCTCATCCTTTCTAACAAACAAGTAGATAAATGCATACGCTACAAGGAAATGAGATGGAACTCTAGCCCGGGAAGATCCATGGCACATAATCTTTCCTGGGGCACAGGGAGTGAGTGCCACGACCCATCAGACTCCCACAGTTTTACAATGTATTTTCTCAGTGCTACTTTGAAGAGGTGGAGAGATCTTTGTTATTCTATCAGTTCTGCTATGACACTTATTTTGAAAACGAGAATTTATTCCAATGCAACTGATGTATTAGAAGATAATTTGAGTGTAAGGCAATTTTTTTGCTTGTTTATCTGTGATTTTTACAGGTGTAAAACACTAGGGGTAACTAGAAAACTGCACCCAACTGAACACACTGAAATAAGAATGCATAAAAGATACTGCACACACATCAAACATCTGCCAGTTACTTCAGATCACTATGTGTGCTACAAACCCACCCACCCACATCTCACATTAAAACTTTCTAATTTCAGAAAATCCTTCTTAGATCACCACACAAGAATTCACAAGAGGCAATTCCACTGAGTCCATTTCTGCATCCAAACTTCAAGTCTTTTTCAAGGTAAAATACCGTATTTAGTATATACATTTCTTACTATTTAATGTGCATAAATCTGTGCTGCCATTTTCATCAGGTTTCTATAATTTTTAACATGTCACTGAACTTCCCTCACTCCAAGAAAATATAAATGCTTACTTATTTTACTTTAGTAATTTTATTGTTTGTTCTCTGTTGACAAAGTTTTAATCCACCTGGAATTTATTTTCATATGAGGATATAGGGTAGATCTAGCTATTTATTTTTAAAATTCCAAATGAGGCTGGGCACAGTGGCTCATGACTGTAGTCCCAGCACTTTGGGAGACTGAGGTGAGAGGATTGCTTGAGCCCAGGAGTTTGAGACAAGCCTGGGCAACATGGCAAGACCCCATCTCTACAAAAAAATACAAAAATTAGCCAAGCATGGTGGCATGCACCTATAGTCCCAGCTACTTGAAAGGCTGAGGTGGGAGGATCACTTGAGCCTGGGAAGTCAAGTCTGCAGTGAGCCAAGATCATGCCACTGCACTCTAGCCTGGGCAACAGAGTGAGACCCCTTTTCAAAAATTAATACATAAAATAAAAAATAAAATTCCAAATAGCTAGCAAAATACCTAACACAATTTCTAGTATAGTCTATCATTTTCTAACTGCTTTGAAATCCTTTTTGGTTATGCACAAGTTATGAGTATTACTTGTGTTCATTTCTGTACTTTCTCCTCTTTTCTGGTAATCTGTATTGCTATTTCTGCACCAGTACCATACCTACATTATACTGTAGGTTTATTTGTTTATTGCCTGTCTCACCCCAGTATAGTGTAAGTTATCTCATGAGTTATCTTACAAGTAAGCCCTATATCTCCCACTATTACTGTATTATTTTTACTTTGAACTGCCAATGTGGCAAATTTTATTGATAAATGTCCTTGCATCCCTGAGATTAATCCTATTTTATAATTTTTTTACTACTAAATTCTATTTGCTAACATATTATTGAAAGTTTTTATGTAAATGAGATTAATCTGTAGGTTTGCTTTTATTTCCCATCTCCCACTCCCAAGATACTTTTGCTAAATTTTGGTATAGGTATTATGCTGATTTCACTAAAAAGAACTGTGAAGATGAAATGGTATAAAAGGTCAGGAGATTGAGACCATCCTGGTTAACACGTTGAAACCCTGTCTCTACTAAAAATACAAAAAATTAGCCGGGTGTGGTGGCGGGTGCCTGTAATCCCAGCTACTCGGGAG
>NW_012116944.1:391846-418503 GCF_000951035.1 Colobus angolensis palliatus
AAATAAATAAATAAATAAATAAATAAATAACATACAGCCAATAAGCATATGAAAAAATGTTCAACATCACTAATCATTAGAGAAATGCAAATCTAAACCACAATAAGATACCATCTCACACCAGTCAAAATGGCTATTACTGAAAAGTCAAAAAATAACAGATATTGGCAAGGTTGCAAAGAAAACGGAAGGCTTATACCTTGCTGGTGGCAGTTCATCCACTGTGAATAGCAGTTTGGTGATATCTCAAAGAACTTAAAACAGATTACCATTCAACCCAGCAATCCCATTATTGGGTGTATACCCAAAGGACTATAGATTGTCCTATCGGAAAGACACATGCATACATATGGTCATCTCAGTACTATTCACAACAGCGAAGACATGGAATAAACCTAAATGCCCATCAACAGTAGACTGGATAAAGAAAATGTGGTATATATACATCATGGAATACTATGCAGCCATAAAAAAGACAAGGTCATGTCCTTTGCAGCAACATGGATGGAGCCAGAGGCCATTTTCCTAAGTACACTAATACAGGAACAGAAAACCAAATACCACATGCTCTCATTTATAAGTGGGAGCTAAACACTGAGTATGCATGGACACAAAAAAAGGAACAACAGACACTAGGGCCTACTTGAGGGTGGACATGAGGATTGAAAAACTACCTACTGGGTACTATGTTTATTACCTGGGTGATGAAATAAACCGCACACCAAACCCCCACAACACACAATTTACCTGTTTAACAAACCTGCACATGTACCCCCGAAACCAAAATAAAAGTTAAAAAATTTTGCTGGCTGGGCATGGTGGCTCACACCTGTAATCCCAATAGTTTGGGAGGCCGAGGTGGGAGAATCACCTGAGGTCAGGAGTTCGAGACCAGCCTGGCCAACATGGTGAAACGTTTTCTCTACTAAAAATACAAAAATTAGCTGAGTGTGGTGGTACACGCCTGTAATCCCAGCTATTTGGGAGGCTGAGGCAGGAGAATTGCTTGAACCCGGGAGGTGGAGGTTACAGTGAGCTGAGATTGCGCCACTGCACTCTGGTCTGGGCGACAGAGTGAGACTCCATCTCAAAAAAAAAAGGAATAAAATGTCTAATAAAGATAAATAAATAAAATTTATCAAAAAATAAATAAATAGGAAGTCCATTGTCATCTCTATTGTATTAAAATATCTATAGTGAAAAGTTCACTTTAAAAGAAAAGAAGAAAGAGAAAAATGAAGGCAGGAAGAAAGGAAAGAAAGAGGGAAGGAAAAGATAAGAGTGACAAACATACATAAAACAATCACTCAGGCTTAACATACCCTGCTTTGTTCATCATATGAGAACATGCATTTAAAAACAAATACAACTCTGAAGCCTACCTGTGTGTGTGTGTGTGTGTGTGTGTGTGTGTGTGTGACTCTGAACAATATTTACTAGCATTTGTCTCTCATTTCTCCCTTTCCCAACTGCCTGAAAACTGTGAGTCTACTTTCTACCCCTATAATCTTCCTAACTAAACATTTCATACAAATGGAATCATACAATGTATGTATTTTATGTCTTCGTCTTTCTTTTAGCATGTTTCCAAGATTCATTCATGTCATAGTATGTATCAGCACTTCATTTCCTGTAGTGGCTATATCCATTGTATGGATATACAGCATTTTATTTATCCATTAATCAGTACATTGACATTTGGGTTGTTTCTACTTTTTGACTATTCTGAATAATGCTGCTATGAACATTTGTATCCAAGTTTTTGTATGGATATATGTTTTCAATTCTCTTGGTTAAATACCTAGAAATGGAATTGCTGAGTACCATAGTAACTCTAGGTTTAACATTTTGAGAGACTGCCAACCTGTTTTCCAGTGTTTGCCAATTTATAACCCAACTATCGATGTATGAAGATTCCAATTTATCCACCTCCTAACCAACACTTGATAATGTCTGTTTTTGTTTGTTTGCAGTGTTATGAAGTAGTATCTTATGGTTTTGATTTTCAATTCCCTACTGACTAATGATATTGGATATTGAGCATTTTTTCATGTGCTGTTAGCTATTTTTATGTCTTCTTTTAAAAAGATGCCTAGTTAAATCTTTTATTCTTTTTTCTTTGCTCATTTTTTAAACTGAGAAATTTTCTTTTATTGTTAAGTAATAAGAGTCCTTTATATATTCTAGATACATTCCATTGTTAGCTATATGAATTGCAAATATTTTTTCTCATTATGCCGTTATTTTACATTTTCTCGATGGTGTTCTTTGAGACACAAAAGTATTTACATTCTAATGAATTCTAGTTTATCTATTTTTGTTTTGCATCACTTGTGCTTTTGTTGTCATGTCTAAGAAAGCAATCTTAATACAAAAAAAAACTTTTTTTTTTTGAGGCAGAGTTCCACTCTTATTGTCCAAGCCAGAGTGCAATGGCACCATCTTGGCTCTCTGCAACCTCCATCTCCTGGGTTCAAGCAATTCTGCCTCAGCCTCCTGAGTAGCTGGGATTACAGGCACCCGCCACCATGCTCAACTAATTTTATGTATTTTTAGTAGAGATGAGGTTTCACCATGTTGGCCAGGCTGGTCTCAAACCCCTGACATCAGGTGATCTGCCCACCTTGGCCTCCCAAAGTGCTGGGATTACAGGCGTGAGCCATTGCACCTGGTGTCAATGCTTAATAGAAGTTTATGAAGATATTTTCTTTTAGGAGAATCCTTAAAAGAAAGTTTAGGCCGGGTGTGGTGGCTCACACCTGTAACCCCCGTACTCTGGGAGGCTGAGGTGTGCAGATCACAAGGTCAGGAGTTTGAGACCATCCTGGCCAACATGATGAAAACTCATCTCTACTAAAAATACAAAAATTAGCCTGGCATGGTGGCAGGCACCTGTAATCCCAGCTGCTTGGGAGGCTGAGGCAGGAGAATCATTTGAACCCGGGAGGCAGAGGTTGCAGTGAGCCAAGACTGCGCCACTGCACTCCAACCTGGGCGACAGAGTGAGACTCTGTCTCAAAAATAAAGAAAAAGAAAAAATAAAGTTTCATTCCTTTCATTTAGGTCTAAAATCTATTTTGAGTTAATTTTTTTGTATATGGCGTGAGGTAGGAGTCCAATTTCATCCATTTGAACATGAATATTCAGTTGCACAGCACCATTTGTAGAAAAGAATTCTTTCCATACTGAGTTGTCTTGGCATTTTTTTTTTTTTGGAAACCAAGTAAATATAAACGTAAAGGTTTATTTCTGGACTCTCAATTTTAGTCTATTAATCTATAGGTCTATGTTGATGCTAGTACCACATTGTCTGTGACATGACTGTAGTTTTGCAGTAAGTGTTGAAATCAAGAAGTGTGAGTCCACCAGATTTGTTCTTTTCAAGATCATTTTCGATATTCTGGATCTCTTGAATTTTCATATGAAATTTGTGATCACCTTGACAATTTCTGTGAAAGAGGCAGCTAGGATTTTGTTAGGCATTGGATTGAATATGTAGATCAATTTGGGAGGTATTGCCATCCTAACAATATTAAGTCTCCCAATCCATGAACACAGGACATCTTTCTATTTATTTAGATCTTCTTTAAGTTCTCGGTTCTTTTTTTTTTTTTTTTTTGAGATGGAGTCTTGGTCTGTCATCTAGGCTGGAGTGCGATGGTGGGAGGCTCACTGCAACCTCCACCTCCCGGGTTCAAGCGATTTTCCTGCTTCAGCTTCCCGAGTAGCTGTGATTACAGGCACGTGACACCACACCTGGCTAATTTTTGTATTTTTGGTAGAGATGGGGTTTCACCATTTTGGCTAGACTGGTTTTGAACTCCTGACCTCAGGTGATCTGCCTAACTCGGCCTCTCAAAGTGCTGGGATTACAGGCGTAAGCCACTGGGACCAGCCATGTATTACAGTTTTTAGTGTAAAAGTCTCGCACTTCTTTTGTTAAATTTATTACTAAGTGCTTATTCTTTTTGATGCCATTGTAAATGAAGTTGCTTTATTAATTTCTTTTTTTAGTTTTTATTGCTAGTGTATGGAAATATGACTGATTTTTATATACTGACACAGAATTCGGCAAACTTTCTAAATTTATTTATTACTTCTAATAATTTCTACTGGATACCTTAAACTTTTTTTAAGGAAAGACCATGTCATCTGTTAAAAGAGTTATTTTTATTCCTTCCTTTCCAATCTGGATGCCTTTTGTTGCTTGTTCTTACTAAATTGCTATGGCTAGAGCCACCAGTTCAATGTTTCTGGATCAATGTGTGAGTCTATAAGTTGGCCAGTTTGGTTGTGCTTGTCTGGGCATAGCTGGGTTCAACTGCATATGACCGTCTATAGCTCTACACTGAGGCAGTAGACTCTAGAATGGAAGTTGGGTTTAAATCTTCTCTACAGTCTTTTTGAACCTGTAGCTACCAATATTTGTTGGATCACTGGAGTGCAAGAGGCTAAGTCCAAGCCATGAAAACACCTCTATAGTTTCTGCTTACGTCAATGGGACAGGAAATATACTCTGCTTGGAAAGACAGGGTATTGCAAAGGTAAGCGAAAGAGGGGTAAATGTGTATTTTTATTAGAGAGAAATGAGTAACCAGGACAAACTACTTGAATTGAAAAAAGTCTGGGGGTAAAGATGGTGTGAGGGACAAGTTAGATAAAGTATTTTTGCATTAGATTCATAGTGCTTTATTTGTTTATATGTTATGAATGGGTAGTTTGATCAGATCTGCTATTTAACACAATTAGTTCATTCACTCATTCAACATTTACCTCTATGCTACCACTCTGTCAGGTAGCAGAATTCACACAGTTCTCTCCTTACAGGTCCTTTGCTCCTTCAGGAAGATTCCTACATCACTGTTTGTGTGCTTCCCTACATTCTGCCCATATACCTGTAGTACTTTTTATTAAATTCGCCTCAAATTGTCCTAATTTAGGTCTATTACTTCTTGTTTCTTGCTAGAATCATGACTAATATATATTTATTGATAAGAGTTTCAAATAATGCCACTGTAATTATTAAAATAAGACTACTCAGTATAACATTTCACCATTTTTTGTACTTCTTTTTATCCTTACAAAATATCCCTCCTGGAAAACATAGCCAAAATGTGTTTTAAAGTGTATTGCTTTTTTATTGCTACCATAATATATTACCACAAACTTAGCAATGTAAAACAACACAAATGTGTCATCTCACAGTTCTATAGGTCAGAAGTCCAGGTTGGCTTGGCTGGTTTCTCTGCTTCAGGTTTTGCAAGGCTAAATCAAGAGTTGGCCAGCCTGGGCACTTATCTGGATGCTCTGGGGGAAAATTCACTTCCAATCTCACTCGGGTTGTTGACACAAATCAGTTTCTTATGGCTGCAGGACTGCAGGACTGAGGTCCCCATTTCTCTGCTGACTGTCAGTTTGGGACCACTGTAAGCTCCTAAAGGCTACCCTCTAGTTTTGGGGAATGGGTCTCTCCATCTCAGTGTCAGCCACATCACACTGAGTCCTTTTTATGCTTGGAGTCTCTCTGATTTCCACCTCTGAAATGTCTCTTCTGCTTTCAGTCAAAGCTCTCTGCTTTAAAGGGTTTATGTGATTAGATCAAACTCACCTAAATATTTCAGGCAAATTTTCCTGTATAAAGTCTGTACCTTTAATTGCATCTGCAAAGTCTTTTTTGCCATTTTAATGTAACCTATTCAGAAAGTCCAGGGATTAAAGTGAGGATGTCTTTGAAGACCATGATTTTGCCTACCACATATAGACATTTAAAAAATTATTTTCTCGGCCGGCCGCGGTGGCTCACGCCTGTAATCCCAACACTTTGGGAGGCCAAGGCAGGCAGATCACAAGGTCAGGAGATCGAGACCATCCTGCCCGACACGGTGAAAGCCCGTCTCTACTAAAAAAAAGTAGAAAAAAAAAAATTAGCTGGGCGTGGTGGCAGGCGCCTGTAGTCCCAGCTACTTGGGAGGCTGAGGTAGGAGAATGGCGTGAACCCGGGGCGGAGGCAGAGCTTGCAGTGAGCCGAGATTGCACCACTGCACTCCAGCCTGGGCGACAGAGCAAGATTATGTCTCAAAAAAAATTATTTTCTCTGTGATTATGTCACCAACTTAATACATAGTTAAGATTACTTGTTTAGGTAATTTTTTAAAACATTTTCTTTCAGAATAATTTTAGACTTATCAAAGAGTTGCAAAGATGGAACATACAATAATTCCCATATTCCTTTGTTCGGGTTAGTTTTGACTTTTAGAAATTTGTTGTTTTTTAAATTATGTAAAATATTTTATTTTGTTTTGTTTCAGTTCTGTAAAATATTCACATGATTCCAAAATCAAAATGTAAAACCAGATACATTCCGAGATTTGGCTTCATACCATCTTACCTTACTCTTCTTTCTTTTCCCTTTAAAAAACCACTCTTTTACTCCCACTTATCTGCAGATACCCCCAAATGCTGTTATATCCCTTAGCCTTTCCTACCTGAAATAGTGATTCTTCAGAGGTTGTTTCCTCTTTCCTCCTGTGTTTTTAATCAGGAAAGGGGAGAATACTATGATGGAGCTCAATGATATATTCTGCCCAAGTAGAGCAGAGGCTAGCAAGGGCTTCAGGTGGAACATTCAAGTGTCTACTCAATCACAGACCACATTCACATCACTCCATGGAATCACTGGATATCATTCAATACAGCTTATCAGAGTTACTTCAACTGACTATATTGCCTGTATTCCAAACACCATCAATGATACAACCATCATCAGTTTGAAAACATTTTAAGGGGAATAAAAAGAGTATGTCCACATTGAATGAGCACATAGATTGTGTGGGATGCATTCCAGTTTCGAAAGTGTAAAAAGCATAAGATAGAAATACATCTTGGCCAGGCGCAGTGGCTCACACCTGTAATCCCAGCACTTTGGGAGGCCAAGGTGGGAGGATCACAAGGTCAGGAGTTTGAGACCAGCCTGACCAACATAGTGAAACACCGTCTCTACTGAAAATACAAAAATTAACTGGGCATGGTGGCATACACCTGTAATCCCATCTACTTGGGAGGCTGAAGCAGGAGAATCACTTGAACCTGGGAGGTGGAAGTTGCAGTGAGCAGAGATCGTGCCACTGCACTGCAGCCTGGGCAACAGAATGAGACTCCATCTCAAAAATAAATAAATAAATAATAAAATAATAAAAATACATCTTAGAACAAGGAAATATGGTCCAATCCAAGTCATTCTGTAGTTACATTAGACCCAACCTGAATATTGTCTTCTTTCTTTTTTTTTTTTAATCAATTTGTAATTGTGGTAAAGTACACATAACAAAATTTGTGACCTTAACCACAGTTCAGTGATATTAAATACGTTCATAATGTGGTGCTACCATCACCACCATCTATCTCCATAACTCCTTTCATTTTGTAAAATTGAGATGTTGTGTTATTCCCTGGCAACCATCACTCTTCTTTTTGTCACTGTGGTGTTGACTACTCTAAACACATCATATTAGTGGAATCATATCGTATTTGTCCTTCTGTGACTGACTCATTTCACGTAGCATAATGTCTTCAGTGTTCATCCATGTTATAGCATATGCTGAAATTTCCTTCCTTTTTAAGGTTGAATAATATTTCTTTGTATGTATATACTATATTTTGCTTATCCATTCATCCATCAATGAACACTTGGATTGTTTTCATGTTTTAACTATTAAAAATAATGCTGCTAAAGACTTGAGTGTACAAATATCTCTTATTTGTGGTTCCCATAGAGATTACACTTAATACCTTAAAGTTATAATGCTATAATTTGAATTTATACTAGCTTAACTTTAATAACATACAACTTTGCTCCTTTACAGCTTCTTTTTCGTCTCTTTCAATTGTCAATATCACAAAATTACGTTTATACATTGTGTACCCCAAAGCATAAACTAATAATTTTTAAAATACATTAGTCTCTTAAATTATGTAGAGAACAAAATACGAAGTTACAAACCAATGTTATAATAATACTAGATTTTAATCTAATAATGTTTTAATATGTTAGTCTCTTAACTCATGTGGAAAACAAAAATGTAGTTACAAACCATTATAATACTTTTATAATTGTCCATGTAATTACCTTTATTGAGATCTCTATTTCTTCATACAGCTTGTATTACTGTATAATATCCTTTTATTTTATCCTGCAGAATTCCCTTAAGCACTTCTTGCAGAAAAGTTCTCATGGTCACAAACTCCCTCAGCTTTTGTTTATCCGTGAATGTCTTATTTTCTCCCTCACTTTTGAAAGACAGTTTCATCAGATATAGAATTACTGGTGGGCAGTTATTTCCATTTAGATTTAGCCCTTTGAATATGTTGGCCCACTGCCTGCTGGCCTCTGAAGATTCTGATGAGAAATATGCTGATAATGTTATTAAGGATCCCTTGTATGTGACATGTTGTTTCTCTCTTGCTGCTTTCTCACTTTTTCTTTCAAAAGTTTAATTACAAGGTGTCTCATTGTGGGACTCTTCCAGTTCATCCTACTTGGGGTTTATTGAGGTTCTTGGATGTTTATATTCATATGTTTCATCAAATTTGGGAAGTTTTCAGCCATTATTATTTTTGCATATTCTCTCTGCCCCTCTTTTTATCTCTTCTCCTTCTGAGACTCTCATGTTACTTATGGTGGTTTGCTTGATGATGTCCCACAAGTCCCTTCGGCTCTCTTCCTTTAATTTTATTTCTTTCTGGTCTCAGACTCTATAATTTTCATCGTTATATTTTCAAGATTCCCGATTATTTATTCTGCCTGCTCAAATCTGCCTTTGGGTCCCTCTTGTGAGTTTTTAATTTAAGTTATTATACTTTTTAGCTCCAGTATTTCTTTTTGGTTTCTTGTTAGGCTTTCTATCTCTTCATTGATATTTCCATTTCTTCATACATGTTTTCTCGGCTTTCTTTGCATCTTCTTTAGTTCACTGAGTATCTTTAAGACAGTTGTTCTTAAATGTTTGTCTCGTAGGTTCTCCATCAGGTCTTTCCAGGAACAATTTCTGCTGGTTTATTTTTTTCTATGTTAAGCCATATATTTTTAATTTCTCTGTGTGCCTTGTGATTTTTTTTTTTAGTTTTGCTTTGTGATTTTTTTGTTGAAAACCGGACATTTGAATCTAATAATGTTGTAATTCTGGAAATCAGATTTTTCTCCTTCCCAGAGTTTGCTGGTTTTTGTTATTATGTTTTTAAAAATTGTTTTGGAGGTTCTTCAATTGTTGGAGGGTGTCTCTTTGCTAAGGATCGGCCTGAGGTATAAACTTAAGGTCTTCTTAGGTCTTTTCTGGGTCTACATCTTCTCCTTGGCATCTATGGTCACTTTCTAATTTTCCTAGATTTTATGGTTGTCTTACAAGTTTTCTAGTCTTTAACGTCTGGCTCCCAAAAGGGGAAAAAACAAAGAAATGAAAACGAGGAGGGAAAGAAAAGGCCACTGGCCTTTAAGTTCTTTGGAGGTCACTTCCACTGGAGGAAAAGAGGCCTGAAACAATGAGAGAAGTGCAAAAACAATGGCCACCTGCTTCTTGTCTGTACCACAGTGATCAGGAGCAGCAATCATCAATCAGAGCACAAATCCTCAATATTTGGAAAACAGAATGCTTTTTGTTCATCCTGGCTCCTACAAGCTGTGAGCAAGCTGCTCCTGGAACACAGGCACACTTGCCTGGGTGTAGGGATGAGTGGCTGCTACTGTGCTAAAAGCTAAAATTGACTAAAATTAACTACAATTTACCATTTCAACCTTCCTTTGGTAGTTGCAAGCTTTCAATAGACTACAGGATTCCACAGTAGTTACATCAGACAGATTCTGCTAGTGCAATTTTTGTCAATATGCAGAGAGAGATTCCTGGTGCTTCCTACTCTGCCATCTTCTTAGAATACTTTGTTTCCTATATATTTTCAAATTTTTCAGGGAGAAAAAATTTGAAAGGCTGCCCCTTTCTTGGAAGTATATATTATTTTAAATTAAATGCAGTTGATCCTTGTTATTCATGGTAGTTATGTTCTATACTGTTGCTGCAAACACAGAAATAGTAAATACTGAGTCATTGCTCCTAGAGGAAATATAGGGTTAGGCTCCAATAAACCTCTGGTCACCATATTTTCATCAACTAATCAATACATAAACTTGTTTTATGTGTGTTTCTATCTAAACACACCTGTTTAACGTCTTGTTGATTCATTAACATTGAACTCATGGCCAACAAAACTGTAATTCATGCCTGAATGTAACTTACCTAACAAACATATTGTCTCCCTAAGGCATAACACAGCCTTTTTTGTACTTAGAATCGCTAGCTATCACTTCAGCACTATGCTTGGGAGCTATTTAAAGAGTGAAATTACCAACAAAAACACAAAATTGTGAAATGCATGTGTTTTAGTCCATTTAGTGTGGTTACAAAGGAATACCTGAGGCTGAGTAATTTATAAAGAAAAAAGGTTTATTTGGCTCATGGTTCTGCAGGTTGTACAAGAAGCAAGACACCAGCATCTGCTTCTGGTGCAAGCCACTGGCTGCTTCTCTTCATGGCAGAAAGTGACAAGGGACCAACATGTGCAGAGATCACGTTGTGAGAGAGGAAGCAAGAGAGAAGGGAGAGAGGTGCCAGGCTCATTAACTATCAGCTCTCATGGATGGAACCAAGCCATTCATAAGGAATCTATCCCCATGGCCCAAACACCTCCCATGATGCCCCATCTCCAATATTGGAGATCAAATTTCAACATGAAGTTTGAGGGAACTGAGGTAGGAGGCAGGACTTGACTCCAGAGGCAGGGCTCAGGCTGCAGACCTGACTGAAGACTAGCTGAAACAGGGAGGAGGTGAAAGCACCCTCCACAAGACATACTCACCAGTACCATGTCAGTTTACATTGCCATGGCAACACTTGGAAATTACCACCCTTTTCCATGGCAACAAACCAACCCAGATGTTACCACCCATTTTCTAGACATTTCTGCAAAATCCTCCTCTTAATTTGCATATAATTAAAAGTGGGTATAAACATGGCTACAGAACTGCCTCTGAGCTGCTACTCTGGGCACACTGTTATGGGGTAGCCCTGCACTGCAAGTAGCAATTTCTCTGCTGCTGCTGTACACTGCCGCTCCAATATAAGTTGCTGTCTAACACCAATCAATTCTTTCTTGAGTGAAGCCAGCAAACTTCCCAGGATAACCTCCAATTTGGGGACTCACCTGCCCTGCATCAGAACAAACATCCAAATGATAGCAATGTAGTGCTAAAGAGACTGTGAAAAGGACATTTTTCACAGTATGAGAGCTAAAGTAAGAAGGCAGAGTATCATCTCGTTCTGATTCAGGTAAGAATGTACATATTGGGTGACAATTTTTTCACCACTCCGTTCATATCTGCAAATGTTACAAAAGTGCAATGGGTATTGACTTGGGAGTTACAAATACATTTTAGCAGGTAAGCAAATTAATGAATATTGCATCCATAAATAATGGGATCAACTGCATTTTAAACATACAAAAAATTATTGAACACCTTAAAATACATGATCCAGCCTTGTCAAATCTTAACATTTTGTTATATTTATATGAGGTCCTTCGTACACTTATTTTTTAAAATAAAACTTTGGCCAGGCACGGTGGCTCACGCCTGTAATCCCAGCACTTTGCGAGGCCGAGGCAAGCAGATTATGAGGTCAGGGGTTCAAGACCAGCTTGGCCAACATGGTGAAACCCCGTCTCTACTAAAAATATACAAAATTAGCTGGGCACGGTGGTGCGTGCCTGTAATCCCAGCTCCTCAGGAGGCTGAGGCAGGAGAATCGCTTGAACCCGGGAGACAGAGGTTGCAGTGAGCTGAGATCGTGCCATTGCACTCCACCCTGGGCAACAGAAGGAGATTCCACCTCAAAAAAAAAAAGGAAAACAAACAAACAAAAAAAATTACAGACTCATTTGAAGTTCCCTGTTTTCATCTTTCTTCATTCCTGCAATACAAGTACTAACCAGTTCCAACCCTGATTATCTTCTGCTCTCAAACAAGATCACACATTCAGGGTGATATGGCCATAGAACTTTTTTCCCTTTCTAAAGGCAACCACTATCCTGAATTAGGTGTTTATCATTATGTATGCCTTTACACAATTACATATATAAGTACTCACAATGATTGGTTTGCTTGCTTTTGAACTTTGTGTAAGGCGTATCTTCTGTACTATGCTTCTGCTACTTGTTCTGTGTTACCTTTAACATAATGTTTTTGAGAATTATCCAAGTTCATACATATTACTAAAGAGAATTTAGTTTTCTTGCTATATAGTATATCTGTATTTAGCCATTCTCTTGCTGGTGTTTTTTGTTTTTTTTTTTCACTTTGCTCTTTATGCAAAGATAAAATTCTGCAAAGATTCTTGTCAATGTTTCTTGTGCACATGTGTGATTGTTTTCTAGAATGTATACCAAAGAATGGACTTGCTGGAATATAAAACATAATTTATTTTTAACTTTATTAGATTTTACTAAATTATTCTCCAATTTATGCCTCTATCATCAGTGAATGAAAGAAAAGAGTTCTTGGCCGTGCGCGGTGGCTCACCTCTGTAATCCCAGCACTTTGGGAGACTAAGGAGGGTGGATCATGAGGTCAGGAGTTCAAGACCAGCCTGGCCAAGATGGTGAAACCCCGTCTCTACTAAAAATACAAAAATTAGCTGGGCGTGGTGGTGTGTGCCTGTAATCCCAGCTACTCAGGAGGCCAAGGCAAGGAATTGCTTGAACCTGAAAGGCAGAGTTTGCACTGAGCCGAGATCACACCACTGCACTCCAGCCTGGGTGACAGAGCCTGTCTTTGTCTCAAAAAAAAAAAAAAAAAAAAAAGAAAAGAATTCTTGTTGCATCCTAGTCTCATCAACACTTGTTATCGTCAGATATAAATTTTGTTGCTAAACAAAATTTAGCAAGGGTATCTCACTGCAGTATTGCATTAGAGTTCAGTGGTTACTAGTGAGATTGAGCACTTTGGCATTTCTTTATTGGCCATCTGTTCGGTTTTTTTTGTTTTTTTTTTTTACTTTTACTCAATTATCTGATCAATATCCTTTGTCTTCTCGTTTTTTTTCTCACTTACAAGAGTTATTTTTATACTCTGGATCCTAATCCTTTGTCAGTTATATGAAATGTAAATATCTGCTGCATGTGATTTCTCAGGGACACAGTCTGGGGCTCTGCCATCTTGAATTTGTGTCTTCTGTGGTGGCCTTGGGGGTCACCATTACAGTCAGTTATAAAGGAGAAGAGCCTGGAGGACTGTGGCTGGAATTTTTTATGCTCTATATTTGTCAGTGGGATACATCACTTCCACTTATTACAATATAACATTGTCACATGCCCACATCTGACTATAAAGAAGATTAAGAAATATTGTTTCATCACATGCCCCCAAAAAGAGAGAACAATTCTAGTGAACAGTTAGCAGTTTAATAGCCTTTAATTTTTTTCACACTGCTCTTGTCTGTTTTTAGTATTAGATTTATATTATTTTCATAAAATAGCTGTGGGTTATTGCCTTGTTTTCTATTCTCTGGAACAGTTTGCACAAGGCAAGTATTATTTGTTCTTTGATTGTTCAGTAGCACTCTGTCATAAATCTTTCTGACCTCAGCGGACAGTGTTTTTAGTGGAGGAACATTTTAAACTTCTGATTAAATTAATTCAATGGTTATATTCAAGTGTTTTACTTGTTCTTGGTAAATTATTTTTTCTTAAAAAGTTGTACATTGTGTCTAAATTTTTAAATTTCTTGGTGTAAAATTGCTTATAGTTGTTTTCCCTTTATTTTTGTTTCTGAATCTCATTGTTTGTCTGGTATTTTGTTACTTTGTTTAAGCTTATTATTTTTATAAATATCGGTCAATTTTCATGTTCAATTTGCTTTTGACCTACAATTTATTTAGAACCTATTTTAAATATCTAAATGTAAATATTATTTCAGGTATTTTTATTAATGATTTCTCATTCAATTGCATTATGATCAGAAAGTTTCATAGTGGTTCTTTGCAGAGGCGAAATAGCCCGGTTGTATATGTCCTATAATTAAGTATTTATAACTAAGTATTTATTTGGTAAGATTTATATATCAGGGCAACTAAATAATCTCAGCTAATAAGAAAAGGCTCTACTTTACAAAGGAATGACAGCAAATACATCTAGAAGAAGTAACAAAACTAGAAAATTATCATTTTGTAACCCCTAAAGAAATTACTGATTGAGGCATGAGCCTGTAATCCCAACACTTTGGGAGACCAAGGCAGGCAGATCACCTGAGGTCAGGAATTCAAGACCAGCCTGACCAACACGGAGAAACCCCGTTTCTACTAAAAATACAACATTAGCTGGGTGTGGTAGTGCATGCCTGTAATCCCGACTACTCGGGAGGTTGAGGCAGGAGAATTGCTTGAATTCGGGAGGCAGAGGTTGCAGTGAGCCGAGATTGAGCCATTGCACTTCAGCTTGGACAATAAGAGCAAAACTCTATCTCAAAAAAAAAAAAAAAGAAATTAGTGATTGAAACTAGGATCACCAATGTATGCCAGAGCCATTGGTCAAGTGATAAGGAGAGACAGGATGACAACGTATCCAGTGCCAAGTCATCACCCCAAAGATTACTTGCTGGGAGAAGAACATAAACTACTACAACAGTGCAATGGTGAGACCTGCAATGTTTAACTCAGTGATTAATCTTAGCATCCATTTTTAGTCAACAACCAGATATCATGTACCTCCTGATGTATTACATCATCTATCAAGTATTCTTGCTAAAAATATTTAACCTGAATCGAAACAAGCTTTAAACCTAAATTCTGTTTTGTAGGAAATACAAAGGGCAGAGGAAAGAGTTAAAACAATATCAAAAGGAAAAATTGGGGAAAATCTAGAAGTGAGATGTTCTGTAAGTGTCCAGCATTTTAATGACATGAAAAGAGTGATGGGGGGCTTTATTAAAACTAAAGGGATTGAAGAGATGAACCAATTGCAATGCAATGTGTGGTATTTGATTAGAACATGATTTGAATAAACCAATTTCAGAAGACATGCTGGAGATCATTGAGGAAATTTTGATATCAAAAGGATATTTTATTATATTAAGGAAATTGCTATTAATTGTATTATGGATAATAATTGTATTATGTTGTACAGGAACATTATTTGAGATAAGACATTATGATGACTCTATTTTACTTAAAAGTATCTGAATACACCACTTTCTTCCTTAGAAAGAAAAAATAACTGTTCTTATTCCTATAAGATAAAGTCCAATCTTGATACTGTGGTATTAAAAAAAAAATGCTTTAAATCTGGTCCCAATTTATGTCTATAGACACTTGCTCTCATACAGCTTATGTTCTAGCCTCACTGAATTTCTCACTGTTTTGGGTTTATATCATAAGCTATTTTTTTCCTACTCAAAATGCTCCACCCTACGTTCTCCATATAACTATTAAAATTTATACCATACATATGTACACATTTACATGTCCATACTCATCAAAGCAATATTGTATAATTCTAATGGTGGCAATGGCTATTAAAAACATATAAAATGTAAACTTGAAGGATATATACCCACCATGGAGAAAAGGCATTGGGAGTCAAACTGTGAGAGGTTATCAAACTTGACTGTAAGTGTGCTACATCTTTTTTTTTTCTTTTTTTTTTTTACAGTTGGCAGAACTAGCTGAGGTTTTATTTTGGACCAACAAATAAAAATAAAAATAAAAATAAAAATTGAATTGTTTTGTAGCTGGAGGCATGGGCAAGCAGGGTCTCCAGGCAGTAAACTCCCCCGCGGGTGGGCTGAGGGCTAGGGCTGAGCCTCAGTTGGGTCTCCTGTTCCCTGTGCTCCCCTGCACAGTGGCCTCCCTCCCAGGCTCTGGGGCAGCGCAGAAAGGGTAGGCTGAGAGGGGCTGCCGCAGCTGTCACTTGGACAGAACGTCAGAGGACTCGGACACCAGCTTCCCATCGCGGGTCTCGATCTTCTTCACAACCACGGCTGAAGGAGCTAGAGCCCGCGCCAGGGCCAAAGCTGGAGCCCAGGCCGCAGCTGAGGCCGGGGATTGTGAAGCCCCCATAGGCCGAACTCAGACCACCTGCAAAGCTGCCGGTGGTCTTCCTATGAATATTCATGTTCTGCATCCCAGACTCTAGCCGGCTCTCCTCACCCTCCAGCAGCTTTCTGCAGGTGGCGATCTCGATGTCCAGGGCCAGCTTGACGTTCATCAGCTCCTGGTACTCACGCAGCTGCCATGCCATGTCTTGCTTGGCCTGCTGCTGGGCGGCCTCCAGCTCGGACAGCTTGGCGTTGGCATCCTTGATGGCCAGCTCTCCACGCTGCTCAGCATCTGCCATGGCATTCTCCAGGGAAGCCCTCTGGCCTTTGATGCCCTCAATCTCAGCCTGGAGCTGGCTGATGTTCCAGTTCATCTCAGAGATCTCAGTCTCTGTGCGCCGCAGGTCATCCCCGTGCTTCCCAGCCAGCATTGCAGCTCCTCATACTTGATCTGATACATGCTCTCAGCCTCAGCTCCGCTGCAGTTGGTGAGCTCCTCCTACTGTGCCTTGACCTCAGCGACGATGGTGTCCATGTCCAGGGAGTGGCTGTTGTCCAGGGACAGCACTACAGATGTGTCCGAGATCTAGGACTGCAGCTCCTGGATCTCCTCTTCATACAGCTGCCCGAGGAAGTTGATCTCATCAGTTGGTGAGACTCCAGATCTATCTTGTTCGTATTAGCTTCATCCACATCCTTCTTGATGAGGACAAATTCACTTTCCTCCTCTGTACGCTTATTGATCTCATCCTCATATTTGTTCTTAAAGTCCTCCACCAGCCCCTGCATGTTGCCAAGCTCCCCCTCCAACTTCAGCTTCTCCTGGCCCAGAGTCTCCAGCTGCCACCTAAGGTTGTTGAAGTAGCACTCGAATATGTTGGGCATGTTGCTCCCAATGGTTTTCTGCTGCTGCAGGAGGCTCCACTTGGTCTCCAACATCTTGTTCTGCTACTCCAGGAACCCTACCTTGTCTATGAAAGAGGCAAACCTGTTGTTGAGGGTCTTGATCTGCTCCTTCTCCTGGGTGCTCACCACCTGGATGTTGGGGTCCACCTCCAGGACAAGGGGGCTCAGCAGGCTCTGGTTGACTGCGACTGTGGTGATGCCTCTCATGCCGCTGGCCCCACCATAGCTGCTGCCCTGGCCATCCCGAAAGCTGCTACTGTCCACTCCAGAGAAGCTCAAGGAGCTGATGTGGGACACCGGGCCCACTCGTGTAGGAACGGCTGCTGAAGGCCGGACGGTCAGAGGTGGACATCTTGTAGGACTTCTGGGTCACCCTGATGGACATGGTGGAGGCAGGAGTGGAGGCAGGTGGGCCAAACAAGACGATGATCCCAGAAGGAGCAGAGAAGCTGCTTCTTGGTCAAGTGTGGTATATCTTTTAGAAAGAAGGAAAAGATTCTAGGAAATACAACTAAATGGCTAAACTTGTTAATTCAAGGTGTTGAGACTATGTGCTTATGTGTATCTTTAAAATTTTTTTCTAAAAGGTGCACATGTGTAGCTTGTGCTAGTTGAACCCCATCTTCCAATTTATTGGTTGATAAACTTCAGCAATTTTCTTAATTTCTTCTAGCTTGAGTTTTCTCATCTTTAAAATGGGGATAACAATAGTGCCCACCCAAGTAGGGTTGTTGTGAGGATTAAATTTTATATATAATGTATTGTTTCATATTATATATGTAAAGCACTAAAGCATTTAGTTTGGCACAGAGTGCATGCCTAATACATATGAGGGATTCTCCGCTGGGACCTCCTTTGTGGCCCAAGTTCATTGTCAGTTTTGGCATATTGTGTGCCTGAATAAAATGCTTTATCTATAAGTGTTGAGTGCAATTCTATATATGTATATTAGATCAAGCTTGTTAATAGTGTGCAAATCATCCACATGCTTTTAAATTTTTCTTTGATTTTTCAACAGAAAACTGCTATGATCACCTACAATAATTGTGGATTTGTCAATTTATTTGTATAATACTGTTAATTTTATATATTTATATATATTATATATTTGAGGCTATATTAACAGGTGTTTAAATACTTAGAATTGTTATATTTTCCCTGGTTATTTTTTGAATTATTAGATGTCTACCCTTTCTTATATCACAGTGTTTTGTTTTTTTTTAAAATTTCTTTGAGGAACTTATTTTATTAGGGCTTCTCCAGGGTTTTTTTTGGTAAGTATTTGCATCATATATATTTTTCATTCTTTTACTTTCAAATTTTCCAAGGTTTTGGTTTTAGTGTCTTTTAAGTCTTGTAAAACACATAACTGAATTTTTTTTCCAATTTAATCATTTCTGTGTTTTAATAGGTAGGTTTTAAAAGGTTTAATTACAAAATGTGCTCCCTGATAAATTTTAGTAATTTCTATAGACTTTCTTTTTTTGTTGTTTTTTGAGATGGGATCTCTCTCTGTCATCGAGTCTGGAGAGCAGTGGCGCAATCTCGGCTCACAGTAATCTCCACCTCCTGGGTTCAAGCAATTCGCCTGCCTCAGTCTCCTGAGTAGCTGAGATTACAGGCACCTGCCACCACACCCAGCTAATTTTTGAATTTTTAGTTAGAGACAAGGTTGGCCAGGCTGGTCTGGAACTCCTGACCTCAAGTGATCTGCCCACCTTGGCCTCCCAGAATTCTGGAATTATAGGCATGAGCCACCATGCCCAGCCAGCAAATATTTTTAACTTTCATTTTGGTTTCAGGGGGTACATGTGCAAGTTTGCTAAATAGGTAAATTGTGTGTTGTGGGGGTTTGGTGCACAGATTTTACCAGTATATGCTTAAATATTGTCAATGCAGTTTTATTTGTATTTGTTCTATTGCATTCTCATTGTCCCTCCTGAACATGAACATTCACATCTTCTATCAATTCTGGAAAGTTCTCAGATGTTATCACTTTAAATATTGCCGCTCCTTTCTTTCTCTTTGTTCTCTTATTCCTGAATGTCTATTATATGTATGTTGGACCTTGTTGCTCTATCCTCTGAGTCTCTCATCTGCTCTTATATTTTCCATCTCTGTAAGTCTTTGTGCTACATTCTAATTTCCTCAGATCTAACTTCAATTTTGCTAATTCTCTCTTCAGCTAATTTGCTGATTAATTTATCCCTCAAGGGGTTAAAATTTTAATCATGTGATAAAATTAAAAACTGCCTAACTAGAAGCTGCTAGCTAGATCATGATATTCCTAACTCAAATAAAACAATGTTAACAGAATAGAAAATGTCTATATAAGGATACTTCATGTCAATGGTTAGAGCAAAACAGAAAAGACACTTTGCAACTACAAAAATGACTAAATTTCTCACTCTTGACTAACATAAGTGACGACTACTGCTCTGTTACCAGTGATAACTCTGACCCTCCTTTAATACTCCTGATACTTATCAAGTTATTAAATCACCAAATTTCCTCCATTTCTTGACAACGTCTGATCCAGAACTGACCCCTGCTTTTTTTTTTTTTTTTTTGTAGATGGAGTTTCGCTTTTGTCACCCAAGCTGGAGTGCAATGGCACGAACTCAATTCACTGCAACCTCTGCCTGCAAGGTTCAAGCAATTCTCCTGCCTCAGCCTCCTGAGTATCCTGAGTAGCTGTGATTACAGGGGCCACCACCATGCCTGGCTAATTTTTGTATTTTTAGTAGAGATGGGTTTCACCATGTTTGTCAGGCTGGTCTGAAACTCCTGACCTTGTGATCTGCCCGCCTCAGCCTCCCAAAGTGCTGGAATTACAGGCATGAGCCGCCACTCCTGGCTAACTCCTGCTTACAAATAGCCAGTTCAAGTGCAAATCCCCATCGCACAATTCCTCTGGTGTGTTTTCTTTTTTGCTGCAGGAAACAAAATAAAGCTAGCTTTTCCAAATAGCTTCAAAGTGGGTTTTAATATACTATATTTTTAACTTCTAGGTGTTCTATTTGGTTTGTTTGTAATCTGTTTTGTTTTTAATTTTGTCTGTGTTTTATTTTCTATATTTTCTACTCCTTCTTTTATAGCTCTAATTATTTTAAACATACTTAATTTTCCCAATCCAGGTCTATACAACACTTGTGTTGATTGAAGTTGTGGAACATAATTCTACTATTTACTATTTGCTAGTTTTTGTTCAAAAATGGATTATTTCTGTGTGTCTTTCAATTTTCCATTGTAATCCCATTTTGTTTTGAAACTATGTCCTTCCTTAGTGAATTTGTGTTTGCCTCTGCTAGGTATACCAGGTATAGTACCATTCCAGCACTAACTATTTTAAAGTCTGTTTATTTTTTCAGTAATATTTTACATAGAATGCAATTCACTCTTTATGTATGAGGAGATTTGACAAATATGTACATTTGTGTAACCATCCCCACAGTCAAGATACTGAAAATTTCTGGCCAGGTGCAGTGGCTCACACCTGTAATCCCAGCACTTTCAGAGACTGAGGTGGGCAGATCATGAGGTCAAGAGATCAAGACCATCCTGGCCAACATGGGGAAACCCTGTCTCTACTAAAAGCACAAAAATTAGCTGGATGTGGTGGTGCACACCTGTAGTCCCAGCTACTCGGGAGGCTGAGGCAGGAGAATCGCTTGAACCCAGGAGGCGGAGGTTGCAGTGAGCTGAGATTACGCCACTGCACTCCAGCCTGATGACAGAGCAAGACTCCATCTCAAAAAAAAAAAAAGATATTGAACATTTCTGTCACCCAGAGTTTCCATTTCAGGTCAACCTTCAAAATAAGATGCCATCTTGGAGAATTCTGGACCATGGAAGTAGCACGAAGTATGTATGTGAACCCTCTAACTTCATTAGGCTTAGGTCTGGGTTATAATTTTCTAAAGAGACATTTTTTAAAAAGGAAACAAAACTCTGAATTCTGTTTAAGGCAAACAAGCTTCATTGTTTTCTACCTGTTTGTTGGTATGGAGATTTTTCCCTCTAGTTCAGCCTTTTGGTGTGGGTGTAACTTTTTGATAGTTTCAGCATTCCGTGTATGTCTTAGTTAAATCTTCTTTTCTTGTATGTCCCCAAGGCCTCAAGTTCTCTTGATGGACATTAAACTAAAACTCCATGTTTAATAAAACCCACAATGCTGTTACCCAAGTTTTTTTTTTTTTTTAAGATGGAGTGGCGCGATCTCGGCTCACTGCAGCTTTCACCTCCTGGGTTCAAGCAATTCTCCTGCCTCAGCCTCCCGAGTAGCTAGAACTACAGGCGCATGCTACCACACCCGGCTAATTTTTGTATTTTTAGTAGAGACGGGGTTTTGCCATATTGGTCAGGTTGGTCTCAAACTCCTGATCTCGGGCGCTCCACCTGCCTCAGCCTCCCAAAGTGCTGAGATTACAGGCATGAGCCACCATGCCCGACCCTGTTGCTCAAGTTTTAGCTGCTAGGTTTACATCTTTGGTTTTTGGTTATCTCTTCCCCTTTTTTCATACATACATTTTAATGACATATAATGTATATACAGAAAGGTACACCAATCATAAGTATAGAGCTCAACATCTTTTCATGAGTGAACATTCCTATGCGACAAGAACTCAGCTAAAGAAAAAGAACATTACTAGAAACCTGTTAGGATTCTTCCAATCACTCCCTTCTTCCAACAAGAATCATTATTCAGACATCTAACACCATAGATGAACTTTACCTATTTTTGAACTGCATATAAATGCAATTATACAGCATATACTCTTTTGTGTCTGGCTTCCTTTGCTTATAATTATGTTTGTAAGACTCATTCATTTTGTTTCATGTAGCCACAGTTTGTTCATTCTCATTACTGTTACTATTCCATTGAACAAACGCAACAGGATTTATATTATAGGTGGACATTTGGGTTGTTTAATTTTCCTCTTTGCTACTGGAGCCTGGGATTTCTCTTTACTTTCTTTGAGCTCTGCTGTGTATTGAATAGGATTAAAGCAGCATTTCCTGATCAGCAATTCTAGATGTCCTGTGTCAAGGAAAGTTTTAGATATTACTGACTGCCAAAGCTCCAGACACATAAATCATATGTGTTTGTTTTGTTTTGTTTTGTTTTCTTTTGTTTTTTTGAGACCGAGTTTTACTCTTGTTGCCTAGGCTGGAGTACAGCGGCACAATCTCAGCTCACTGCAACCTCCACCTCCTGGGTTCAAGCGATTGTCCTGCCTCAGCCTCCCGAGTAGCTGGGATTACAGGTGTGCACCACCATGCCCGGCTAATTTTGTATTTTTAGTAGAGATGGGGTTTCCCATGTTGGTCAGGCTGGTCTCAAACTCCTGACCTCAGGTGATCCGCCTGCCTCAGACTCCCAAAGTGCTGAGATTACAGGTGTGAGCCACCACTCCCAGTCTGATATTCTTACTTCTCAAATGATTTACTTTAGCTGATGACTTATTTCTTTAGACTGTCATCTGTATTTGATTCCTGTGAACCAATAATGAGTGAATAAAAACAGGAGCACAGGGATGAGATATGTAATTCATTTTGTAGTCATGATCTCTTGCCGAGTTGAGATGCTGCATGTGCAAGGCTAGTTTAATGTTAGTAAGTGTAAAATACTGAAAAAGTATGTTGTAGAGATCGAGTGGCTGGGCCGGGCACGGTGGCTCATGTCTGTAATCCCCCCACTTTGGTAGGCTGAGATGGACGGACCACCTGAGGTCAGGAGTTCAAGACCAGCTTGGCCAACATGGTGAAACCTGGTCTCTACTAAAAATACAAAAAACTAGCCAGGTGTGGTGGCTGGCACCTGTAGTCCTAGCTGCTCTGGAAGCTGAAGCAGGAGAATTGCTTGAACCCGGGAGGCGGAGGTTGCAGTGAGCAGAGATTGTGCCACTGCACTCCAGCCTGGGCGATAGAGCGAAACTCGGTTTCCAAAAAGAGAAAAAAAAAAAAGAAATAGAGTGGCTAAAGACAGCAATAGTATAAAGTGTGGATATGGTTGTTTGGACCCAGGATCTCTTGTCTAATTGACACTGAGAAGATGAAATGAGAAGCACATTCTCTTGATGACTCAGTGGTATCTAATCAATGTGTAACCACTCCTAAATGGGGCTGTCTTTTATACTACTAGCTCAGTGGTTTCAAACTGGAGGCAATTTTGCAGCCCAGGGGATATTGGCAATGTCTGAAGACATTTTTGGCTGGCATACTACTGGAATCGACTAGGTAGAGGCTAGAGATGCTGCTAAACAGCCTACAATGCACAGGACAGCCCCTACAATGAAAATTACCCAGTCTCAAGTGTCAGTGCTCAGAAATGCCTTGCTAGACCTAGACAAAAATTCTAAATCAAAGGCGTAATTAAATAAATAAACAATCAACTACTTTTCAAGAAATGATAGCCTTAGGCTGGGCACAGTGGCTCTGGCCTGTCATCCCAACACTTTGGGAGTCCAAGGAAGGAGGATCACTTGAGGCCAGGAGTTTAAGGCCAGGAATTCAAGATGAGAGTGGTCGACACAGAGAAACCTAGTCTCTAAAAAAAAAAAAAAAAAAAAAAAAAAAAAAGAAGGAGAAATAATAGTGCTACATGGACACATCCTTCTATATTTCTATCCAAATTCGGACACTCTGTGACATCCAGCTCATACTTGGCTCGCCCTAATTCTTTCCAAAACTGTAATGGTGAGTCCTGCAACAACTAAATCCAGTTAGAATCTGAATAAAATTACTCAGATTTGACATTAATGTAACTGGATATGTACAATTTGTTTATAGATATTAAAAATTAACAAAATTGCTCTATGATTTATGCCATTATTGTTTTATCTTATTGTTGAAAACACTGAAGTTCCGAGGCCATAGAGTAAGTCATTTGCAAAAACGGCATTAGACAAAGAAAAATCTTGATGTTGTGCCTTGCAGTTAGGCTACAAGGTATTCTTTTCCTTTGTTCATGTGTTTTTGCAGCTTAAATTTAGGACAAAGCTAAATTTCATTATTACTCCAAAGGAGGTGATTACCTAAATCTGTCCCTTCTTCCTCCAGGCAGCACATACTACTATTTGTTCTTCTGATTCATTTCCCCTAGAAAGCTGAGAAGGAGTTTTATAATGATATTATTGGTTTTGTAAGTGGTGTTTCCATTGTAATGCTATTACGGAACCAGTGTTGTGATAAATGATCTGTGTATAAGGGAAATCACTTTTACAAGACGTAGAAAATTAGACACGCTTCTGCTTTGCAATAACAATAAAAACCACGGTGAAAAAATATTCTCCAGTTTATTCCCATCTGCACCAGCAGGGAAGCTTTAGAAGATGGGTTCTCCCTAAAGTCTTCTAAACACGATTACTACTTACAAGTACCATGTCAAAATGCAAATTTCCTCCAAATCCTATTGACGGCCACTACGTTCTTAAGCTTAGCATGACGTGGGCCCTTTAAGAAAACCAGGCGCTTCAAACTCCACCCCTCTGCTGACTTGAAGCCGTGTGAGTCCGCCTTTCCAAGGCGGTTAGTTTTGTGGTGAAGCTAAGAGAGAGTTAATTTGCCCCCTGCTCTGCCTGGAAGGAATGTTCCTGTTGCAATAAGCTGTAAAAGTGGAAGCTTTAAGATACTATGGAATAGGGAACAATAGAAACTTGTGAAGTATGGCAGCCAGCCCCACTCTTAAGATTCGATCACAGTGCTGAATAAAGTGGAAAGAATGTTGTTAAATCTGTTTCCCCCTGTGGTGCTTCTCCCTGCTAGCTTTACTCTTCCATTTCACTCCTCAAGTGAGCTTTCCAGAATCCGTTTCCAACTTAACTAGCTGATTGTCTCATGTGCTAGATCCCAAAAAAGTGAGAGAACTAAGTTTCAGTGCAAAGTAAACTGGATCACTTGTAACAGAATGATTTAGATTGCCTATATGTTTCTCAAGAGCAAAGTCAAGCATTTCCCCCCTTCTGCTACACAAACAGTGACAGAGTTCAGAAGCCCTCTAGCACTAAGCTAAACTACCTGGGAGAAATGGGGGTTTAGTTGCTGTTGGCATTTAAGCTGTTTGCTGAAAGCAGCCATCTTGGTGAAAGATGATGTCATTTGGAACACTTGGTGTTTTCGAGTTTATTCTGAGGTGCCAGTTTCCAAGAGCCATTGAATCACCGTTTAATCATGAGATCAAATTTAAGTTTAAAGATAACGAGGGAGTGGGAATAAGAATCATTCTTCCTTCTTCCTAACGCTTTAGAAATCTTTCAGAAAGTTCAACGCAACAGAAAACAAAATTACACTTTTTTTTTCCTATTTTCTGTTTCCATGTGTTTGTTCTAATGTTAACTAAGCATGGGTAATAAAACTAGTCTGGTCAGTTTCACTTTCCAATTTTTATACATAAGTGAAAGCTGTTTTGTGTCAACAGGGCAAAGTGTTTAGAATGCTCTCACCTGCTGAGCCAATTGCCTGCAAGCCTTTGGGAAGAGGGAGGGGGAATAAAAGTTTTTGATTTTTTAATTTCTTAAACTGCAAAGCTAGAACCCTGAATTAGACCGCATTATAGTAATTACTGTTTTATTTTTACATGCTAAAGTTTTCTAGGAGATAGGAAACAAGGGTGATGTACTCCCACTCAATCATTACTGTTTGTATAGCATAATGTTATGTCCGCAGTTACTTTGGAAAATTGGCACTTAAAGAGGTGTTTCACTCTTCTTCTAAAAGTGTTTCGCTTTCCTTTTTTTTTCTTCATTAGATAAATGTTACTATCTTAATCCTACTGCGTGATACGTGCTGAAAATGTTTGCAAAATGCAGAGAAAAAAGAAAAAAAACAGTTGCACCTTGTTTAAACAATTGAGCGCAATGTGGTTTATGAGGTTATTAAAGGGGGTGTGTGTCTCTCCTGCAAATTCTTTCCTAACAAGGTTAACCTGCGGCTGCTGTTGTTTCATCCTCCTCGGCCTCTTGTAGAGGAACTTTGTTCTCTTAGGTTTATCCAAGCCTTCCCAGTCAAAAACACCTTGCTTTTGAGAATATAAAACTGCGTGTATGTGTGAAACAGATAGAGGGAGACACGCGAACACACAGTCGGCGGAAGATGGGGCCACAACACGGTAGAGGATGGGCGCCGGAGCCCGGCTGACCTTTCCACGTGTCCCCGGCACCTGCGAGGCTGGTGGGGCATCAGGTTTCTTTTTTCTTGGGGCGGGCGCGAGCCCGGAAGAGGCTGGGCGGCCGCGGGCTTAGATCAGGGGGCTCGTAGGCCCTCCCTTGGAACACGTGTGGCTGGCGAGCTGGTGGTGCGGGGGCAGTCCTTGGCTTTCCCGCACCCGCAGTGCCTGCGCGTTCCCAACCCGCCCGTGGTCACCAGGCGGCGGCGGGCGGGTCCCCGAGCTTTCAGCCAGCTCTGTTGGGCGGCCTAGCTAGCGCGCCCGGCCCGGCTGGAGCAAGCTCCAGTGCAATACTGCCCAAGCCCGGGCGGGGTCTCTGTTCTCTGGCAGAGGAGGTCCCTTGGCAGCGGGAAGCGCCCTCTCTTTCTCTCGCCGCCGCTCCGAGTCTGCGCCCTGGTGCCAGGCGCTCAGCTCGGCGCTCCCCTGTGCTCGCCCGGCGCCCACTCATTCGCAGCC